>NC_051067.1:79984912-80284912 GCF_004664715.2 Peromyscus leucopus
GTGTGTGTTGCTGTGTGAATCTGTTGTGTGTGTGTGTGTGGTAGCTCAGAGAGGACATTAGTGTCTTTCTCAGTCGATCTCATTTTTGAGTCAGGGTCTGTCACTGAACCTGGAGATAGTAGATTTGGCTAGGATGGCTGATCAGCAAGCCACAAAGATCCTCCTGTCTCAGCCTCCCAGCACTGGGAATTATAGGTGTACACCTCTACACTCAGCTTTTTTTGTTTTTACACACGGGTGCATGGCATTCGCTTTACCGACTGAGCTGTCTCCCCAGCCTGTAGATGGTTATTTTGAAGGACACAAGCCAAGGTTTCATAATATATTAGACGGAAAGAATAGGATGTACAAAGCTCACAATACACAAATAGCCTCGTTTTGCTTGGTGTTGTGGGCTCGCTGTGTGTGTGTCGATAAGTGTGGTAAGACACCGCATGCTACAACTCTTAACTGCGCCATGGATAGGCGTTTATAATTTGCTCTCCTCTCATCCATCTCATCTAAACCGGACTAACAAATGAGACAAGAGAAGTGCAGTGAGCGTGGCTGGGTGTGTCAGAGGAGTTCAGGAGCCTTGTGTGCTCTAGTCACATGGCTACGCGTGCTCTGGGGCCTGGGAGTGTGTGGCAGGAATTCTGGAGGTCACTGGGATGAAAAGGCCTGGGCACGTTTCCCTCAAGGTTTGAACGAGCCCTTCTCTTGGCCTCTCTGGGAAAAGAGGCCCATGCCTGTGAAAAGCAAGAGCAGGATGGAGGTGGCTTGTATGGCCTCGTGGATGGAGAAGTGCCGCTGGCCTCGGTGTGTGTGTGTACCAGGACTCTGGGGTTACTGTCACCATGACTAAAACCACCCACAGACCAAGAGGGTCCATCTGTAGCTGCATTATTTGGAGACTGGAGAGGAGAGACTGTGCCCCCCCCACACACACATTAGCTAAAGTCTTTCCTCTCCCAGCCCCTGGTGTTGGGTTCTGGAGAGAAGGATGAGAGGGACAACGTACCGGGAGGAGCAGAGGCAAGGCTGAGCACACTGTGTGGAGAGAGGAGGTGCTGGGACACGGGCAGTTTGGGCTGACACCTGTGTGTAGAAGTGTATCACCTGGACACCTGGGATAAGGACAGGAAGGACTCAGCAGGTGGACATCCTCAGGATTCAGGCTACATGTTTTTAAGGATGCTAAGCCTGGAGGAACTAGGTCAGAAGCTGATAGAGCCTGGTGAATGAGAAAGCGGGATGTGCCTGGCCTGGGCCTCAGTTTCTCTACAGGGAGAACACCAGTCCCTGGCTCAAATTCTCTTATGAGAAAGAACATCATCTCACTTCTCAGGTAGGGAAACAGAGGCACCGACAGAGCCGTGGGACTTGAACTTGGAGAAAAGTGCTTGGTCATGGTGGTTCCCTCGGGTTCTGCTTGTGGAAAGGCCATGGGAAGGGAAGGCCCCTTGGTATGGCTGGCCAGCTCTGGGCCACAGGGACATACAAAGTGGTTTTGTTTCTTCTCTGTTAATGTCACGCCACTGGCCACAGCAAGTCTTCCATGTGGGGGCTTCTGCATACCCTGCCCCATCCTGCATTCAGGTCACATGGCACCCTAGGGACATCCAGCCTGAGCCCAGACCCCTTTGTTCCTGCAGGCAAGGGTCAGTCCTGCATACCACAGCCATCATTCTGGCTCCTGGCCCCACAACTTCATGTCATGGAAGTCTGCGGCCTTGCATGCTGAGGTGCTATCTGTGGTTGTCCCTGGACTGGTCACATTCTACCACACTCTCTCCTTCCTTAATGGCAGGGCTCTGTTGAATAAGTACACCCTTACCTGGGGATGAGCACACCCAGGATCTCAGGTGAGTTAGAGGCAGGGCTGGATCAGATCGAGCAGGTGAGCCTCCTGCCTGGACATGGTTTGGCTCTGAGGCTCCTCAGTGGAGGTGAATTTCTTCCTGGAGTGCGCGCTGGGTGTTTGAGTGACAGGCCTCAGCTGGCCACATGCTGACCTTGGGCAATAAAATGAAGTATCCTAGATCACGGCTCTTAGGCTTGAGCAAGCAGGAGGTTCAGTCCGCTCTGCCTTTCCAAATGCAGTTTTTCCAGAGGAAGTGAGAGTTCCCCATTTGTAAAGTTCTGACAATCGTTCTCTCTTGAACTGACGGACCAGCGATTTGTGATCTCCACACTCTCTGCCACTCTGAGAGGCCACATCTTCTATCCGGGCCCAGACTGGTGGCAGCAGAGAGGGAAGTCTAGACCCAGCAGGGTAGAGTTCTGCCTGTGTGTCACCCTCTCAGCTCACCAGCTGTCATGTCACCGGCACTCTTTGTGAGCTGACTGGGGGCCAGCATAGCATATGCATTTTTGATCAGGTTGCCTTTTGAATGAGTGAACTGTCATGAATAACAGAGCAAAGGGCACCAGCATTGTCTTTAACTATAACTGCTCCAATTAATTATGGTTTAATTAGCATACATCGAGAGCAGCCCTGAAAATAATACTTCATGGGTTACAGATGCCCTGGCAGCTGGAACATGAAGTGTGATCCGGGATGGGGGAGAGATAGTTATTAATAAATTACTCCCATTGTCAGAGACCCTTATTTATACAAATTAGCAGGGGATACATAATCAACTTTAACTGTATAATTTATAATAATTGATTTCATTTTGACTGACCACTAGTCGCTTACCAAATACCCTTGGAAGAAAAATTGCCCTATTAGGGTAAGTTTAATCCTAAACATAGCTAATGAATCCTATTACTTTAAGGTCATATTTGAAGCTTTTGTTAATTGTCAGAACCATTTTAAATTGATTAGAGTTAAATTAAATCAATGTAATGTTTAGAAAAACAATATTTCTAATGGATGAGGCCAGGCTGACCTCGAATAAACATATTTATCAACCGATTCCTGGTGACGAGAGAGGGAGCAGCTGGGCCCATAACTCACATTTGTCTATAATATGGGAAATGTCACCAGGCAATTAGTTATGTCAGGTAATGAATAGGGAGCATGGGGACTCCCCTCTGGCAGCTGGGTGGATGGGATTGCATGTTCCGGACAGTGGCAAGTGACTGCTCACCTGCAGGTGACTTCCCTGTCCCCCCACCTCAGCACAGAGCCTGCTGGTTCCTCTGCCCATCCCCACTGCTCACCTGGACCACCAGTGGCGACGTCTCCTCCCACCCCTCTTTCTTTAGGAGTTGAGACCCAAAAGGCATGTCTCAGAAGTCAGAGCTTCCCTGCTCTTTGGGACTGGAATGATGCTCCAGGTGTAGAGTAAGTGCTGTGCAGTCATGAGCACTGGCGGGGGGGGAGGGGGCCCGGCGGCGGCAGAGTTTGGATTCCAGCACCCAGATAAGCTATAATCCCAGCACTGAGTGGGGTGGAAACAGGGAGGGGGGGTTGCTAGGGCTTGCTGGTTGATGACCACGCTGAAAAATGCAAGTGGACTCAGCAAGAGACCCCCACCTCAGAGGGATAAGGCAGATTCCCCTCAGTGTCTTAGGAGAGTTGTCACCCTGCCACACCTGTACGTGACACTTTCCACCTCCAGACTGTGAGAGGACGCATTCTGCACGGTGCTGAGTTAAGCTGCTGAGCTAACAGGACACGCAGCAGACAGAAATGAACCACCAGGCCACGATGTTCACGGACCTGAGAGCTGTATAATAAATACAAAATAAAAACCACCATGGTTTCTGTGACGCCTTTACCCCAACACATCTTGTAGGCAGGACAAATCGTAGGGCAAAGATTATGTGGCTGGGTTGGTATTCCGATCCCTCCACTGAAGTCTTGGGAGATGGCCGGTTCAGGCTCCATATTCCCTATTGCTAGGAGTCTTAGCTAAGGTCACCTTGTAGATTCCTGGGAGTTTCCATTGTGCTAGGTTTCTGCCTCACTCTGCTTTGTTTTTTTCTTTTTTCGAGACAGGGTTTCTCTGTGTAGCTTTGCACCTTTCCTGGAACTCACTCTGTAGCCCAGGTTGGCCTCGAACTCACAAAGATCCACCTGCCTCTGCCTCCTTAGTGCTGGGATTAAAGGCGTGCACCACCACCCGGCTTCTGCCTCACTCTCAAATGCCCCCTTTTCCAGTCGTCTCTTCCAGTCCACTCCCTCAACCTGACCCCTCACGTTCCCAGTGCACCCTTGAAATCTGTTCTATTTTGCCTCCCCAGGGAGATTCAGGAGTCCCCCCCCTTGAGCCTTCCTTGTTACTTAGCTTCTCTGAGTCTGTGGATTGTAGCATGGTTCTCCTTTACCTTACAGCTAATGTCTACATATAAGTGAGTGCATTCCATGCTTGATTTTCTGGGTCTGGGTTACCTCACTCAAGATAATTTTTTCTAGTTCCATCCAGAAATTGTAATGATGGCCAACCATTAACTTGGTCCAGCCTGGCACCCATGCCACAAGAGGGAACCCACCCCTGACACTCCTTGGAGCACCAGGACTTAGAGGCTGGATAACCCAGAGACCTATGATAGAACCAAACATGACTGGCAAAAATGGTCAATATAATGATGCCTAACGATATTCTACTGTATTCGTAGACTGGTACCTAGCCCAACTGTCAATTGTCATCAGAGAGGCTTCATCCAGCAACTGATGGAAACAGATGCAGAGACCCCCAGCCACACATTAGGCAGAATTCGGGGAATCCTGCAGGAGATGGGGGGAAAGTATTGTAGGAGCCAGAGTGGTCAAGGACACCACAAGAAAACCCACCTAACCAACTAACCTGGGCTCATAGGGGCTCACAGAGACTGAACCAACAACTAGGGAGGCTTCATGGGACTGACCTGTGCCCTCTACATGTATGTGACAGCTGTGTAGTTTGGTCTTCCTGTGGAACTCCTAACAATGGGAGCGGAGGCTGTCTCTGACTCCTTTACCTGCTTTTGAGACCCTTTTCCTCCTACTGGTTTGCCTTGTCCAGTCTTAATATGAGGGGAGGTGCCTAGTCTTATTTCAACTTGATATGCCGTGTTTGGTTGATATTATGGGAGGGCCTGCCCTTTTCTGAAGGGCAACAGAGGAGGAGTGGATGTGGGGGGGGTATAGAGGGGAGGTGGGAAGGAGGGACTGGAAAGAGTGTAAAATAATAATAATAACAACAATAGTAATCATCATCATTCACACACACACACACACACACACACACACACACACACACACACACATCATGGGCTAGGCACCATGGTGGTGATAATCCCAGCACATGAACGGCTGGCATAGGGGAATTGCATTTGAGATCAACCTGGGCCACATAGTAAGATCAAAAACCAAAAGAATAAAATAGAGAAAAAAGATCATTATGCCAGTATTAGGCTGGAGTCGGGTGGGTACGAGAGCCACAGCAAAGCCTCACAAAAGGTTTCTTGTACCCCTTGCAGCACCCCCAAGGCCTGGGCCCCTCTTCTGCTAAGCCTCCTCTGGACTAACTGTGTCAGTTTCAGATCCTTCAGGTGCTGAGGGCCAAGAGCCCTCACGAGAGGACACAAAGAAGACAGCTTTGGTGTGAGGCGTGGAGCCGTGTGGAGAGCTGGACCAGGGATGAGCAGAATGGGAGGTGGAGAGGACGGCGGGAAGGAGCTCAGGAGACAGGCTCTGGAAATGAGGCTGCTGTCCAGGCTGAGTGGGAGGTTGGAGCAGGAGCTACCTCACTGGAGTGTCTGCAGAGTGCTGTGTGCTGACATCACTAACCCCTTAGCTCCTTTCTACAAGTAAGTACTGTCCTGGTTGCAGACCGGAAATGCCATTAAGTTCCCCCTGGGAGAGCTGGGACACAGGTTATGAACCAGTGTCCTGACTTCTCAGAGACTGCAACCATGTTGCAGGTTGGCTCCCCTGAAATCCATCTCCAGGTGCGGCTGGAGGGCGGGGTGTGTGGCTCCAGGACCTCACACCGGCAAGCTGAGCACTGTGCGGCTGAGCTACACCCCAGCCTCCAGGTTCACCTTTTAAAAGGCCGAGTGGTAAAGGTGATTCTGAAGCTTTCTGAGCTCACAGGTGGAGGTTTCTGACACACTTTCTAATTTTCAAAATGGTCTTGTCCATACCCATTTCCACAACAAAAGTTTCACCAAATTACCACCACCTCCTCCTCCATGGATCTTCAGTTGTATCTACTGTGGTTTCAGGTCCCCACGGTCAATTGTGGTTATTCAGAGGTTAGAGATAACTTTCGATGTAGTCTCTTGCTATAATTGTTCTGTTTTTATTTGTAATTATTGTTAGTCTCATGGTGTGCCTTATTTACACATTAAAATATAATAGATGTGTATTCATGACAGCCAAGATGTGGTGTCAGCCTAAATGTCTGTCAGCAGATAAATGGTAAAACGTAGCCTAGGTATGCCTGGGATTTTATTCAGCTCTAAAGAATGAAATGTCATTTGCAGGAAAATGGATGCAATTGGAGATCATTATGTTAAGTACAACAAGCCAGACTTAAATGGGGCTGGGAACAGAAGTAAGCTAGTTCGAGACCAGAGCTTGTCTATCATTAGGATTATAGAAAGGAGTCTGGGAAGTAGGAATACATCCGAGGAATGCACCGCAGGGCTCTGTGGGGCCTGGTTAGAAGGCAGATTCTGACTAGGTTGTTGAAGGAGTGTTTGAGGAATCAGGGGCAATAAGCACCATGCCCACCGTGCAGCCAGTGGGCATGTTCTAGAGTGGGGAGGGAGGGCTTGGGTTAGCATAACAGGCGCATTGATTGGCGCCATGGTGAGGCTGGGAGTGAGTGATGAAGTCATTAAGTGGGGTTAATGTCCTCACTGGAGTAGACTAGTTATACAGGAGCGCCGCGTCACGAAGTGAGCTCTCCAGGGGCTGCATGCATAGCCTTTCACCTTCCTGCATGCTGCAGCGACCTCACCGGATGCCAACCAGTCTGTGGTCTTTTCCTGCGGCCACAGAAAGGGGCTAAGGCAGAGGACCCATGCACGGAGTTGGCTTCTGCGCCCCTCCCCTTTTTACATTCACTGATTTCAGGTCTGGTCTCAGAACCGCATGGAATAAATCATGAAGTGAGCATCAGTCATTTCCTGAAAATAGTTCGGCTCAGAGTCTGGCGTGTGGGCAAAGCTTCTCAGAGTTCACATGTTTGCCAGGTTTATTGAGGCAAAATTAATGCAGCGTAAACATACATCACTTTGAAAAGCACACAGTTCAGTGAGGGGCTGCAGCTTAGAGGCCGTGTGTTGCTTCTCGCATGTGAAGCCCTGGTTGGGCCCCAGTTCGAGGCCATCAACTGCCCAGGTTTCTTTCTTCCTTTCTCCTTTCTTTCTTTCTTTCTTTCTTTCTTTCTTTCTTTCTTTCTTTCTTTCTTTCTTTCTTTCTTTCTTTCTTTCTTTCTTTCTTTCTCTTTCTTTTTTTTTTCTTCTCAGTGTTGGGGACAGATCTCATGGCCTCTCACAGGCTGGAAAAGCTCTCTGCTACCAAGCGGCACTCCCAAGCCCTGGCTCAGTGAGTTTTGACGATATTTACAGTCATGCAACAGCCACAAGCCAAGCAATGGAGTGTTTCCTGCAGGCAAAATAATTCTTCATCTCTTTTCTGTCAGTGTCTGCTCTATACCACTGAATCTGGGGGAGTTACTGATCTGACTTCTGTTCCTATGAAGCTTGGCATTTCCTTGAACAGCACATCAGTGTTAAAATCGAGGCTGCCTTCTTCGTACCATAATGCTTTTGGGAGTTGTGTTGACACCAGTTCGTTCTTTTTTCTTGCCAATAAGTAGTGTAGGACACCCCCACAGAGGTTAATAGACTAGATGGTCTCTAGTGTGGCTCAATATGGATAATGCAGCCACCGTCTATGGGTGTAGGACTTCATGTGGACATGTGTTTTCATTTCTCTGGAGTAAATACCCATGGGACTGCTGGGTCATGAGGTAATTTACTCATAGCTTTACTGAAGACTGGCTTGGAGTTCTCCAGGAAGCCTCAGTGTGCCCCTTGGGTGATCACCAGTATTTTAAACATTTCTCTTTCTAGCATATGGTGGTGTTAATTGGTGTATTTGGATAGCTAATTATTTCAAACACCATGTTATGTATTTTCTTGCTGTTCATTCTTGGTGCAGTGTGATCTACCTGGTAGGCTCAGGGCTCAGGAGAGCCACTGCTGATCAAGCCAAGGCTGATGCTCCAGAGAGCTGCCCTTCCCCAGGGAGCTTGGCCTGCTGGTCTCTTAGGGCCTCTGCTGATTGGACAAGAGCCACCTGCCCGTGGAGGGCTGTGTGAAGGGCTTTACTCAAAGCTCAGAGTTACCAAGAGGAAGAACATGATTTCTCTACATTCATTAGGGCTTGATTTCTTCCTTCAACAGTGTTTTATGTTTTTCAGTACCCAAATTCCTCATAAAAGATATTAGATCTATCTATAACTGTTTTGTCTTTTCTGAAGCTATTGTAAATGAATGTTCTTTGTAAAGTCTTTATTTATTTTTGGTGGAGGTAGTATTTTAACACAGGGTCTCCGGTAGTCTGGGCTGGACTTTGTTGCACGAATCCTAGCTGGTCTTTTAACAAAAACCTGGAGCCAGATAGTGGGGTAAATGCTGAAAGATCAGAGAGACGAAGGAACAAGCCACTAGAGAAACATCTCACACTGCTGGATTCTCAGGTGGAATGGAAGGCGAGCTCTCCGTGAATCCTCTGCCTGAACACCTCTGAGTCCTCAGCAGAAAGGGGTCCAGACGAAAAAGCTTTACTTTCTGTCTCCTCACGCCTTACATGCCTTTCTCTGTGCTCCCATTTCACTTCCTTCCTGGTGCTGGGATTAAAGGCGTGTGTGTGTGTGTGTGTGTGTGTGTGTGTGTGTGTGTGTGTGTGCCTCCCACCGGACCACGGGACTTGACCTCACTATGTTGCTGAGGATGACTTTGAACTCTGACGCTCTACCACTACCTCCCCAGCGATGAGGCGATAGGCCTCGGCCACCACACCCAGATAGAATTTTGATTTCCAGTTTTTCATTTATGATTTTTGTATGTTATTCTTGAGCCCTATTTAATATTAAAGTAACATATTAGCCTAGTAGCTTTCCGGTGAATTATATTGGAGTTAAAAAAAAAAAAAGTGTATACTATCATATATTGGACAAGTAATGACCTTACTTCTTTTTCAGCATATTTGTTATTATGCTTTCTTGTCTTGGGTCTCTCAAGACCATTGTCTCTCCACACAGCCTCTGGAAGGGCAGGAGCAGATCTCAAGGCATGTACAGCTTCCAATCCAGGCAGGTCTGCTGAGTCCAGGCTCCTCCTCCGCTGGGGTGAGTTGTACTGTATGGTGATGTGCTTTACTATGGAGAGGTTTTGGCATTGCTCCGGACCACTTTGCTGATGTGTGCTCCTGAATCTTAAACACCCTCTTCTGGGAGTACGTATATACATCTTAGAAAGGCTTCCAGAAGACTTGCACCTTCTTGCTTATGTGATTTGGCTAACAAAATGCCACCAATATAGTGAAATGATGCCAGGTGCTTTGGGAAATTTCCAGATAGTTGATATCAGTTTTGACTGATTTACTATTATCCATTGGACATAATTTCAAAGTTTTTGACCTCCTAGTCATGGTTAGGATGTGTAGTTGGTTGATGCTGCCCACTAAATATATGTGTACTTGAATGCACAAATATAACTGTGGTGGTTTGAATATTAATGCCCCCCATAGGTTCATATATTTGAATGTTTAGTCATTAGGGATTGGTACTATATGAGAAGAATTAGGAGGTGTGGCCTTGCTGGAGTAGGTGTGGCCTTTGAAGTAGATGTGGCCTTGTTGGAGAATGTATGTCAGCGGGGATGGTTTTGAGGTTTCTAAAGCCCAAACTAAGTCCAGTGTCGCTCTCTCTTCCTGATACCTGAGGATTCGAATGTAGAACTCTCAGCTGCTTCTCCAGCACCATGTCTGCCTGTGTGCCATCATACTCCCTGCCATGATGAGAATGGATTAAACCTCTGAAACTATAAGCCAGCCCCAACTAAATGCTTTCTTTTATCAGAGTTGCTATGTGTGGTGGTATTGTGTTCCCCTAGATATTGTGTACCCTAATAAACTTATCTGGGGTCAGAGAACAGAAAAGCCACTAGATACTTAGGATAGGCAGTGGTAGCACACACCTTTAATCCTAGCATTCCAGAGGCAGAAAGCCATCTGTTCAAGGATACAGCCAAGCATGGTGACTCACGCCTTTAATCCCAGAAAGTGAGCCTTTAATCCCAGGGAGTGGTGGTAGAAAGCAGAAAGGTATATAAGGCGTGAGGACCAGAAACTAGAAGCATTTGGCTGGTTAAGCATTTGGCTGGTTAAGCTTTTAGGTTTTGAGCAGCACAGTTCAGCAGAGAGCCATTCGGATATGAGGACACAGAGGCTTCCAGTCTGAGGAAACAAGATCAGCTGAGAAGTTGGCCAGGTGAGGTTAGCTGTGGCTTGTTCTGTCTCTCTGATCTTCCAGTGCTCATCCCAATACCTGGCTCAGGTTTGATTTTAATTCATAAGACCTTTTAAGATTCATGCTACAGCTATGGTCATGATGTCTCTTCATAGCAATAGAACACTAACCAAGACAATGACCTTGCTTGGAATGAGACGCTTTGAAGACACAATTATGTCAAAGACATCTTGGATTAGGGTGGGCCCAACTATGTCCCTAGAAGAGAAGTGGAGACCCACTGTGGGAAAGGTCTTGTGAAAATGGGGATAGAGACTGAAATATGTCTGCCACCAAGAAAGGTGAAGGGTTTCTGGTTGTCAGTAGAAGCTGGGAGATGCAAGAGTGTCTACAAGGAGCATGGTCTGCTCATGCCTTTGTGTCAGACTCTCAGTTTCCAAGACTATAAGGGATACATTTCTGCTTTATGTACTAAATGTACTAAACCAATACATTTATGGGAATTTGTGTTGCTATGATTGATTGATAAATAAAATGCTGGCTGGCCAGTAGCCAGGCAGGAAGGATAGTGTAGGGAGGACAAGGAGAGAGGAGAATGCTGGGTGGAAGAAGGCTGAGGCAGAGAGCCACTGCCAGCCACCACCATGAAGAGCAGAATGTAAAGTACCGGTGAGCCACGAGCCACATAGCAAGGTATAGATTAATAGAAATGGGTTAATTTAAGATATAAGAACTGATAGCAAGAAGCCTGAGCCATTAGGCCAAACAGTTTAAATAATATAAGCATCTCTGTGTGTTTACTTGGCTGTGGGACTGGTGGGTGAGAGAGATTTGTCCTGACCGTGGGCCAGGCAGGACCAGGAGATAACCTCAGCTACAAATTTGTTACAGTAGTGTTAAGAAACTGACATGGTATGGAAAAAGGACACATGAATCAGACCAGATCCAAAGCTACACACTGATAGTTGGTTCTGGTGAATATAATATCTGTTATGATTAGTGTTTTGTCAACTTGACAAAAGCAAAGTCATTTGAGTAGAGAGGGCCTCAGCTGAGAAAATGCTCCTACCAGATTGGCCTGCCTGTGGGCAAGCCTGTAGGCCATTTTTCTCACCTGATGATGGATGTGGGAGGGCCCAGCTCACTGTGGGGCACTGCCACCCTGGGCAAGTGGTCCTGGATGCTATGAGGAAGCAGGCTGAGTATAGCAGCATTCACCTCTGCTTCAGTTCCTGCCTCCAGATTCCTACTTTGAGTTCCTGTCCTGACTTCCCTTCATGACAGACTGTGAACTGGGAAGTGAAAACAACCTTTCCTTCCCAAGTTGGTCTTGGTCAGTGTTCTAACACAGCAGATGAGAAGTGATGAAGACACCATCCTTGGCACAGGGGTCACCGTTAGGGCAAAGCTTGGTTGACCCTTTTGTCCACTGTGGGCATGGGAAATGCTAGCAACGCTGTTCTTTTAATGAGCCACCACATGTCCCAAGCCCCTCAGGGACTCCATCCCTGGAACCTTTCCTGGGGTTTTAGGTGCTGTGCCAAAGGAGAGGGTGTCCTTGTCAGCCAACGCTCCCTTATGCAGGGTCCCTTTACCCAGCATTCTCAGGAGCGCTGGGCAGCCTCCCACAGCCCTGCCTCTGCCTGCTCACCAAGCACAGTTGTCTCACCATGGGATTTGGTCCTAAACTCAGACTGACCTGCTCCTCCTGCTCCTGCGCAGGAGTCTCCACGGTGGTGCAAGAAGCTTTGCTGTCTTCCTCATTGTGGTGACAGAATAGGTCACAGAACTGCACAGGGAAGAATTGTTACTTTTGGCTCACGGTTTCACAGCCCACTGTGAGGCAGAGTATCACGGCAGTGGGGCATGTGAGGAGGAAGCTGTTCATCTCCTGGTGGACCGGAGGTAGAGTGGAGCAGGAACAGGAAGAGGCCAAGCCAAATATCCCCAGAGCGAAAGCCCTCAGCAAGCCACTTCTTCCAGTGGGCGCCACCTTCTGACAGAACTACCTCCTCAGTGGCCTACTGAGATTCCAAAGTCATCAATGGACCAAGTCTTTCATTAGGTCGGAGTCTGATCTAATTGTCTCCAGAAACACCCTCATAGACACATCCGGGTTTGCCTTGTTAAGCTCCCGTGTGCTTCTTCTTCCCATGAAGCTGATGGATTAACCACCACGGGCTCTCGGTCACTCCTGCCTCATTGCTCGTGGTGACTGGTTGCTCTGAGCTGAATTTCCCTTCTTCTAGGGCATTGGTGGTGTTTGTTGGTGGTCATCGGAGTCCAGCGTTTATAAAAACTCTTTCTGTCATGCCTCTCAAGCACCAAAGCTCCTGCAAAAGGCAGTGTACCCCTGTCACCTGTCCCCCAGGCCCCAGGGGTGGCCCAGGTGAAAGTCTCAGCCACTGCAGTGCTGTTGCGTGTGGCGCTACCACAAATCCTAAATTCTAGCCACACGGCTTCCTCAGAACCCCATTCCGCTTGTCTGTTTGCTAGCAAAACTCCCTTACTGACTTCTTTGGGTTCCTTGGAGCAGAGCCCAAGACAAGTATTTGGGGAGTGTGTGATTGATCCAGGAGGTTATTTTCAGAAATAAATCTTGTCAGGGAAGAAAGTAAGCACAGTAAGAAAAGGAAAAGAGTAGACCGGGGAGGTAAACCAAAGTCCTGTCACGGCTGTGGCTGTGCTGTGGAGGGCTGTGGGAGGTGTGGGAGGACTGTGGCTGTGGCGCATGGCTGTGGAAGGGGCTGTGGCTGTGGGCCATGTATGGGAGGGCTGTGGCTGTGGCCATGGGAGGGGCTGTGGCTTATGGGAGGAGCTGTGGCTGTGGGAGGGGCCATGGCTATGGGCAGGGCTGTGGCCGTGGGAGGGGATGGGGGGGGGGGGGGGGGGGGGGGGGGGGGGGGGGGGGGGGGGGGGGGGGGGGGGGGGGGGGGGGGGGGGGGGGGGGGGGGGGGGGGGGGGGGGGGTGGCTGTGGGAGGGGCTGTGGCTGTGGGAGGGGCTGTGGCTGTGGGAGGGGCTGTGGCTGTGGGAGGGGCTGTGGCTGTGGGAGGGCTGTGGCTGTGGGAGGGCATGGCTGTGGGAGGGCTGTGGCTGTGGGAGGGGCTGTGGCTGTGGGAGGGGCTGTGGCTGTGGGAGGGGCTGTGGCTGTGGGAGGGCTGTGGCTGTGGAGGGCATGACTGTGGGGGGGCTGTGGCTGTGGGAGGGGATGTGGCTGTGGGAGGGACTTTGGCTGTGGGAGGGACTGTGACTGTGGGAGGGACATTTGAAACACGAATTGTACTGTAATCATCTCTTGCATTGGGACCAATGTCTTTTGGATCCTTTGGTCGCCAGCCATTGTCTGTAGGCTGCACTTGCTAGAGTGGGTTTAGCCTCTGGGCCTGTGTGACTCATTAGCTGACTACAGTGCTCCAGAGAAGGGAGCTATTTCCTGCCTAATGCAGTCAGCTGAGGTCCAGATGGAGGGTCTGAGAGGGCAGCCAACATAATTCAAAGCTAGCGCGAATCGTGAATCGGGCTAACTTCCGTGTGGGGTATGTGGGTCGGTGTTCTCCGCACTCATGCACATCTGTAATGCCTCCTACACATCTGTAACGACAGTGAGGGTTAGGTTTTTTTCAGCACTTTACAGAGCATCTAGCCCTAAAGTACCCGCCCACTGGTGGTCTTTGGTCTGTGGCCTAGAGTCATTGACCTAGAAGTGTCTGAGGGTAAACACATGTGTTTTAGTATGAACTTTAGGTTTTGTTATGAAAAAGCCCCAGATGGCAACAAGAGCCATGGCCATGAACCCAGACCCCAGGTGCTGCTGGGCCACGGATCCAGACATGGCCCATGGACCCAGACGTGGCCCATGGATCCAGACATGGCCTACAGACCCAGGCATGGTCCACGGACCCAGGCGTGGCCCACGGACCCAGGCGTGGCCTATGGCCCACGGACCCAGGCATGGCCCACGAACCCAGGCATGGCCCACGGACCCAGGTGTGGCCCACAGACCCAGGTATGGCCCACAGACCCAGGCATGGCCCACGGACCCAGGCATGGCCCATGGTCGCACAGGCTCAGCTTCTTAACCCATCGTGTCTGTACTCCTGGTCTGCTTGGGGATCTGCCGTTTTCTTTTCTCTGAATTGAAGGCCACATGTTATTCTGCTCTTTCTAGCTTGCTTCTTTGGATTTTCAGCCTAAGCCATCAGCTTCGTGGTCCTTTAAACACCTTATTGTCTGTCTTAATATCTGTTACATCATATGCACAAATAATTCTTTCTTTTACATTGTTTGGCTATTCTCACACACATTCTTTTTCAAGAAAATTTTAGCATCAGCCAGTTACACAACACACACACACACACACACACACACACACACACACACACACACGTGTGCGCCTTGAAGGGCAGTGGCAGAGGTGGCATTGAATTTATAGCTTAATTCAAGGGCATCTGACATCTTTACAATATTGAGTGTTTCCATCCAGGTCTGTGGTTACACCTTTCATTTATTCAGGCCTTCTTTTATGCTCCTCAGTAAAGTTTTATGATTTTCTTCACATAGGTCCTGAACATTTCTCCATGGGTTTATTCCTAGGTGCTTTATGTATTTTTGGTGTTTTCCCTGTGAATGAGCCTGGTGGGCTTCTGGGGTTGAACTCACATCATGATATGCTTCTTTAGCCTGAGATGAAAAACCAAATGTCTCTAGTACTAATGATCCTGAGTTGAGATCCCTGCTCTTTTCCTGCAGTGAGCCAGTGGGAAAGTCAACTGCAGAAATGGGGTTCACTTTCTCTAGGGTGCAGTCCTTGGGGTTTGGCCTGGTGCTTAATGCTACCCCAGCCTACAGTTTGGGTACAGGGGCAGGTGTCGACTCCATGGGTCCCAGTGAGAATCAACCTGCACATGCTTTTGATCCGCTGCACATGCTCTGTCCGCTGCTCCTCTGAACACAGGGCTACTTTGGATGTCTCTACTTCCTCAGCAGCTCTGGCTCTGGTGTCCTCCTGGTCTGACAACCCAACCCCGTATGTTTCCTATATCTTTCAGGAACCGTGAACAAAGTAAGTCTTTGGTTACCCAAAAATGCGTCCAGTTTTCCTTTTCAATCTGGCTTTTCTTTGGAGAAATTCGGAGCAGCGCTGATAGGTGGGCTCACCTCAGTTGTGTTACTGATCCAATCCGTTCTCTTGTTAATTCTTGGGTGTAAGGCATGCTTCTGTGGAGATGCAGGGAGGGAGAAGTGGGAGAAGCAGGAGAGAGACGACAGCGGAGTCACTATAGCCTCGAGGAGCCTGAGGGGGGAAGTTCAAGGTCAAGAGGCAGTGCTGGCTTTGGATGGACGGGAGAGGTCAAGGGCAGCTGAAGAGTCCCATGACAGGCCACCTGCAGAGTGGAACCCAGATCTCTGGGGTCACTGACTTGGGAGTGGGGTGCTGTAAGCAGCCCATTACAAGTAGCATGGAGGAAAGAATGCTGGAAATGTTGGGGGGTAGTCAGGGGAAGCTATACCATTGTGTATCTGGCTGGGGTACTTCCAGACACTTCACTCTTTCCTAGTTATAGAGAAAACACTGTAGAATTAAAATCTAGGCAGAGAGATTGTTTTTGGGGACATGTTGTCCTCTGGGTAAATTAGGAAACCACTTCTTCTGTTACTTTGGGGCCCATCCCCCGAGTCCTGGCATTCTCTTAGTCCCCATTTCTCTCCCTTCTCCCACAGATGAGGTCTGGGTAGCAGTCATCCACATGGGTTAGAGCAGTGTCTGAGATACTTGAGTCTGGAAGGGACAAGGTGGTTTTCTTACTGCGATTTTAGACTATCCTCCTGTTCCCAGGACATTCGGTTTCCATGCGGAAACCTCTTGGAGCCAGCTGAGTTCATTCTACCAAAAGCAGAAGGCCATGGTCCTTGTCATTTGTGTGTCCAGCATTTTCTGAGGAGAATGTACACATTCACCCAGTTGGTGAGCCAGGCAACCGCAGCCTGCACTTACCCCTGATAGTTGGAGGAGCCAGTTGGGGTGTTCAGGCTTGGCCTGAGGTGCTCACAATGGCAGGTGAGAAGTCCACTTTGGCATTCAAAGCCTTACCTGCTGGGACTTTGTTTGCCAGCCCAAACTCCAGAATTGATTTTCCTGATGGTCCCTGGGCATTGCTGGCCGAGTCGGCTCTGCTCCTAGAAAGAAGTTCAAATAGAAGTTGGTGTGTCCAGTAAGAGAAGCGCTTTGAACGGCCCCGGTCTGCAGGTCCAGCTGCCTAGGCCATGCCTGCCGTTTGCTCAGACCCATTGCATCCACGATGGGATGCTTCAGAGGGTCTCAAGTAGAACACAGACTCAAGAGAGTCTGGAGCCGGAGGGAGCATGGTGGAGAACTTCAATACGTGACTCATCCCCCAGCCCCCCAAAAAATTTTCCTCTTTTCCCCTTATTTAATTTTTTCCCCCAGAAAACCGTGTGATTTTATATGCTTTTCTCTGCATGTATTAAACAAATTGCACAGCTGAATAGCTGTTCTTAAAACCTGGACATTCCCCAAAAAGAAGTTTGCCAGCACAGGCAATTAAGCTTTCTTCTTTGAACAATGGCGTGACTGACTGGCACATTTGAAATGCGAGCGTGTTTTTTTATCCCACTGTTCATCCTTCAAGCTGATAAACAGCAACAATGGGAAACAGCTGGGACAGGAAAACATTTGAGTTTGTATTTTCAAAGCAAGCGAAAGAAACCCGTCAGTGTGGGCCAGATCCCTTCTTCCGCCTGAGGGCCAGCCGGCATTTGGGGAGGGAAAAATACTATACATATTTCTAATCAAACATTACATATTTATTAATGTGCAGCTGGTGCATTGTATTCCGAGGGTTGCTAGGGGGGTCTTTCCCCCACCCCCACGCCACCCGCCTTGTTCCTCTAACGTGTCTTGTCTGGCAGGCTGGCATTGTTCTGTAACTGACATTACTTTATAAGAATCCAGAGCCGGGCACATTCAATGCGAGTCATAGAGACAGTTGCTCTCTGAGAGGTCGTGTGACGTAGGTGCCATTTGAGACTTGGTTTCTGTTTGGGGAGCCGATGGGTTGGCAGCAGAGGTGTCTTTAGGCAGGTGCAGCACTCAGGACACCCCATATGTGGAAAGCCCTAGTGTCTTCATGCCGTTCCCAGTTGGCAGCCTGGGCCTTTTCTTTGGAGACCACAGCTCCTGCCTACTGGCTGTATTCTTTCTAAACCCGGGAGCAGATTTATTTTGATGTTTATTGAGATTAAACCTTCTGTGCACTCCATCGGAGCAAGGGGTTGGATCTGTTCATTAGGTGGGGAGGCCCACCTTGTCAATTTCCATCGAGCGCTGGAAGGAACGATCACTTTATCATCATTTGTCAGCAGCCTGACAGGTTTTACTCCGCTCTGCCTCCTCCCGGGCCTGCTGTCATAACTTCATTGGTTTTATGGCAGCGGCTGATTTCCCTTTGGTGCCTGTCAAATGAATCTACTTTGCCTTAATATTGGTAATACACTAAACGTGAAAGACCGAGGAGACAAAACTCTGAGACACCAGGTACGAGGGGTCCTGTCACAACCTCCACCTCTCCGGGAACCATCACCTCCATCCATCTTTGAAAATCCCGAGCAAGGGAGGGGCGGGTCTCCTGGAACTCCCAAAACTCACAGCCACGACTTCAGCCCTCCTGTAGTGCTGTGTGTCCCTGCCCCACACGGGAAACTTAGAATGAGAGTTTAGGGAGGGCTCTAGGCCAGGGAGGGGACACGTGGGTGTTAGGACCATGCTGGGGCAGCTTTCCCCCTTTGGACCTCAGTTTCCCATGTGCTTATTGCAGGAACTAAAGGTTCTCACACCGGTTCACGCTGGGGCAGCAGTGGAGGTGTGTGAGAGGGCTGAGAGGAGACTGCAGCCAAAGGGAGCTCACAGCTCCTTGTAGGGAGGGCAGCACCACTCACGGGCAGCCAAAGGAGAAAGCAGAGTTCCAAATTTTTATGTCATCTGTTTCAATTTCTACACAACTGCTATTGAATTTAAAAAAAAAAAAACAACAAAACCTCACTTTGTTGGAAAAATAAAATGTCTGTTGGTTGTGTCATTCTGATGGCTGTTAATTAACACAGCCACTGTCCTTGAGTGTTTCACATGGGCCCACCGTTAGGACGAGGCTAGAAGCTGGGCCTATCCTGTGTCACAGGTAAGGAGCTGACCGCACAGAGGGAAACCAACCCAAGGCCATTTTCTTTGCTATCAGCTGATCAGGTAATTGTCCTCCAGGAGCCTAGAGATCTGCTGACAAGAAACCTTGGCCTTCACGGAAAACACAGCTTGTGTTTGGAGACAGGTCTCCTAGAAAAAGCCAAAACATTTCAGTGTTCCATCTAGAAGTAAGTTTGTGCTACTCTTGAAAAATACACCTGATTTCTGGAATTTTCCCACTCTGTCACCCTGTGTTCCAAACTTACAGGTTTTCCTTCAGGAAGGAGAAAATACTGAGTTTTATTACTAATTGAGGACAAAAATAAGGGGGGCAGGCTGGGGGGCCCTGCTGCCGTTCACAACGGCTTTTCTTGAGGCCTGGGAGACAGTGAGCTCCCTCCTCTGTTTCCAGTGTGCTCTCTAGCCTCTTGATTGCACATTTATCCAACGCTGATTAGCTCTTTAATAAACATCTGTGGCATAAATGTTGGGTGAATTAAACATTCCAACATAGGGTGATCTGAAGAAAGCTTTATTTCTCTTTGGCCATGTGTTACTGTCATGTTTTGCTCTCACAAACCAACAGTTATATTGGGTTTAACACATGTCACTCAATACATGTGTCCACACGTGGCTCAACACACATTGATGGAATGATTTCATGTGGTTCATGCGTTATGCACACACTTACCTGTGGGTCAGTTTACATCGTACATACTTAACATGTGGCTTGAGCTGCACGAGGTTCAACACGCACACGTGTACTCAAATCACGAGATTCAGACATTCCGGTTGGGTTGGGATTCATGGCTGCCTATTGCTCTCAAGTCCCCAAGCCAGAGCTGTTCCTCTTGATTTAGGGAGGGAAAGTCTAGACTTTCAGGGAAGAAAGAAGTTGGACGTGGGCCTGAGCCCACGGTCCCCTGCTCAAGGTCATCAGCATAGCGGCAGCCTCTGCAGGGCAGGATGCAGAAGCTGGCAGCCGATAAGGGTCTGACGCTGCGGTAGATGTACCTGCATTATCACAGCTTCCTTAAGCCAGGATGAATATGTAAATCTTTCCCACAGCCTCCTGGATTACAGGAGCAGGGACTGCCTCCTCCGTAGCAATTCCGAGGGTAAAATTGATTAATATTTGTTTTCAAAATGACATGCAGTGATGTATGAGCCCTTTTACAACTTAAATTAATACTTTAAAGAGATGAATGGTCTCTACAGAGGGTGTTAAAGTTCAAGCCTGGGGAATTTGCATATTTATATTACAGCCAACTGATAGTAATTGTGGGACCAGTCTGTAATGCTGTTCGTTTGTCATTTTCAGCGGGGTTTGCTTCTGCCGGGGACCTCATTAAGTCCCCAAGCCTCAGCCCCTCCCGCTGGTGGGACCTGAGCCTGCGGACAGGGCGCAATTCTGCCTCTTGGTCTCCAGGAGACAGGGGCCTCCTTGGAGTGAGCACCTATTTGGTGGAGGCAGATGCCTTGAGACTGTTGGTCTGCAAAGCCCTTTCAATGACCCCAGGACTCCAAGACTTCCTCGTATTTGCAGGGTTAGCCTTCAGGCTGGAAGTAACCCAGACACAAAGGTGCAGGCTAACTCCTGTTTTTGAGAGGTGTCCCGGGAAGCAATTTCAGAGAAAAGAAGAAAGACAGCAAAGAGTCCATTGTGAAGCAGGTGACTGCTCCAGGCAACTGGGATGCAGCCCTGAGGGGACACCTGGTACCACCCTGTGGGGCACGCTTTGAGATTGGCCCACTCTAGGTGACTGGTGTTTGTCTATGTGTCATTGACTGAGGGCTGCTTCCTGGGATGGTAATTCCCAGCACCTTGAGACCTAGCTTCAAAAGACTCCAAGAGAGTCCCAGGTGTTGCCATTGACCTCTATGGCTTGTCCCAGAAAGGGTGAGTGTGTGAGGGGAGGTTAGCTTCCTAGCCCATGCTTGCACATGCAGATAGATATGCAGGCAGACACTTTTGACTGGTAGATTAGTCTTGCTTTTTCATAGATGAAAAGCAGAATTCCTAGGGCTGAAGAGATGTCTCAGCAATTAGGAGAAGTGTTCTTGCAGAAGATCTGGGTTCAGTTCCCACGTAACAAATCCCAACTATCCATAGCCCCAGTTCTAGGGGATCCGATGCTCTCTTTTGACCTCGGCAGGCACCAGGCATGCATGTGACGTACAGAAGATATACATGCTAGGAAAACACTTAGAGGAGTCGAAAAGGTAAAAATTTTAAAAAAGCAGAGTTTATTTCTCACATGCATTCTGCTCCCACAGCCCATGCTTGCAGACATGCACACAGAGACACATACCCATTTTGGTTTTGCAGATAAGTTGCAGAATTGGCTCTGGCTCGCTGCTGCTGCTCCTCTGCTGCAGTGCAATGGGACACTCAGGTTTTCGTGGGGAACTGGAGTCCGTTACTGCCTTACTTCTTGAACTCTTGAACTTGGTTAAACTCTGGCTTTCTCCTGGAATATCATGTCTGTCAAGAAGATAAGCCTAGATTAGCTTGCCGGAGCGGAGAGGCTACTCAGCGGTGGACAGCCCACAGACGGGTTCTGGCCAAGGTCCTGAGACGGAACCAGGTGAGATGAGGGGAAGCCATGAGCCGCTCTAACAGCCACCTACAGATGTCTTGTGGAGTCCTCTGTGCCTGGCTTAGAGTAGAGCTTCCCAGTTGGTTTGTAGACTTGACTCCAACAGTAAGTCACTTAGATAAGCCACTGGATTTGGGCCTGTTGGTTACATATCATTGTGGCAATTGGTAATTGATGAATGACTTATACTGGACTAGGCCACTGTTTACAGATCAGTAAATGTAAGCAAGCCCCCAATTAAATGCTCTTTTTTTTTTTTGTAAGTTGTCTTGGTCATGGTGTTTTGTCACAACAATAGAAAGGTAACTAAGACATGGCCACATATTCATGTGTCACACTGAGCTATCCCAGACTCTTCTAGGATGGTGAGCTAAGAAGGGACTGGGGAACAAGAGGGCCACCTGATTTTACCGTGGCCTAGAAAGAGGCGTGGAGGCAGTGTGCTGTGGCCCATTCTACCTGAGGGGACGGGGTGCTTCCTGCTCAGGGGGCTGGGGCAGTTCACTAAGGGAGAGTGGGGTATCACTGGAGGCTGGGTGAGATAGAGGAGGAAGACAGCCTCACGTCTGAAAGCTGGGAGGAAGTGGGAGGAAAAAGTGGGATGGAGCAGGACCCTGCACCCAAGACGGTTTGTGGAGGAGGCTATGACAAGTGACGCCCTCAACACACTCTCAGGATAATTTAGATAAGAGATGGCAATCCACAAAGGGGAGGCCAGGGCACAAGGACTGCTCATACCACCAGCTGAGGGCAGACCCCTCTGGCCACTCACATCCAGGAGCAGGGCAGGAAGCAGTTGGCATGTTCTGATATGAAATCAGGGAAGGGTGTTTTGAGGCTATGTGAAGTGGCGGGACTGAACAGTGAATGGCAGCCCCGATCCTGACTGGCCATACCCATGTTCTCTCTCTGCAGGGGTCTGTCACCATCACTGTAATGCACAGGCTTCTGGGAGGAAGCACATGGCCCTTCACCCACAGAGTTAAGGGAACATCTGAGAATGGGACTTTCTCTTCCCTTCCACACAGTGTGATGGTCCCAGTCAGGGGAACTGTCACAGGCAGAGATACCATCTCATCCTGTGTCCATAGCCATGCTTGGCTGTGTGCCTCAGGAAAGGCCTGTATGGTTATTACCTGAATTAAATGAGTGAGTTCATATAGTATACATGGAGAGTACCAGCAGTGGTGTTTCTAATAGGTATTAAGTAGTTTGCTAAATATTTATGTCTTCCTGCTTAGAAGGTTGAAGATCAAATGTACTTTCTGCTCTCCCTACACCTGCTTCTGAAGATGGAGCAGATAGGTAACTATTGAACTAAATCCTTATTTGTAGATAGTATAATCCTAACTGGATTATTGAGCTGCACAAGTAAGACTTCCCATAGTTGCCCTTTCTTCTGGTGTAGTGACCTGTGATGTCTCAGGTAGTGGCTGCTTTCTGTGCTTGGGTGTTTACATAACAAATAAGTGGGGTCACTTCCTCCCCTTCTTCCCATGCCAACCTGCAGGAACTGTGGCATCAGCACATCTGGGTTGTTTGAGCCACTGAGATTGGGGGTTGTTACAGCAGCATCACCTGGCTCATCCTACCTAACATGGCACCATGTGAATATCAGACATCACCAGTATCATTCTGAATGTTTTCATTATCCTTTCTCATGTCTATCTTACTTAGAGACTTGTTTGTTAATGTTTCTCGGGGATTAAACCCAGGGCCCTGCACATGCTAAGCACACTCTCCATTGAACCTCACCCAGCCTGCACCCAAAGCTCATCTTGAATGTACGGATGTTATCTCTAATGGCCTTCAGATGATCTGTTCAGGCTCTACCTCCTTATGTGGTTGTGAATGTATGTGTGCTGGTGCACAGAAGAAGGTGTTGGATGCCTCTTGCATCTCTCTATACTTTAGTCCCTTGAGACAGTTCCTCACCAACTCTGTAGTTGGTTGGCTTTTGGCTAGATTGATGGCCAGCAGGCCCAGAGAGCTTCCTATCTCTGCCCCACCCCTCATCAGAGCTGTGCACAGGTTTGCATGAGCAAGACCCACCTGATGGAGTCTTCCTAGGGATCTGGGGATCCAAACTCAGGTCCTAATGCTTGCCTGGCACTCATATGTGCTTTCTCCAGCATGAGCTCTGGGTCTTCGGTCACTGCAACCCCGAGGTCCCACCTCTGGGACAGCAGAGTTGAACCTGGCTCAGTCAATGACTTTAATGCCATTGGAGAAATCCAAGTTATGAGTGTTCTTAAGTGGTTTGCATTTGATTTCAGCATTTGTAATTGCACAAACAATATTGTAACAACAACCATAAAAATAGAGGCAGAAAGAAAAATAAAGCCCTACCTCATTACACTCCCTCTAAAATTAAGGCCATGTCCATGCTTTCCGCATCTGTCTTCATGAGTGGGGGCTTTGCAAGCAGCTTTCAGCCAACGTGTTATATTGTTGCTTTCTCCACTTAAAATGCTCTCAGGAGGACCCATTTCTTTTGAATACATGAGACCTTTGCTGTAGAGGCTGTGTATATTCCAGTTCACGGCCTCATGACTCCGAGTATTTGGACATTTGAACACACTTGGCTATTTTGGTCAAAACAGTCATAGACATCTTTCTTTGTTCATGAGGGTGTCCCCTCTTATCCTTGTCACTTGTGGGGGGGAAGGGTCTTAGACTTTCAGATGCCCCAGTCAGAATACAGCATTCTGATCTATTTGTCACCCCCAGCCCCCGCAAACAACGAGGAGAACAGCACTGTGGTGGTGGTTTGAATGAGATGCCCCCATAAGACTCAGCCATTTGGATACTTGGTCCCCAGTTGGTGGCTGTTTGGGGTAGATGAGGAGGTGTGGCCTTGCTGGAGGAAGTATGACACCAGGGGGTGGTGGTGGCGGCAGGCTTTGAGATTTAAAAAGACTTGTGCCATTTTGAGTTGGCTTTCTGTGCTTCCTAGTTGTGGTTCCAGATGTGAGCTCTCAGGTGCTGCTCCAGCTGCTTAGACCTGCTATCTCCATTTTGCTGTCATGGACTCTAACCCTCTGGAACCATGAGCCCCCCCAAATCCCTTCCTTCTGTAAATGCCTGGGTCATGGTGTTTCATCACAGCAATAGAGAAGTAACTAATACAACCAGGTGAACGAGAGCTTCAGGCTGTCTCAGGGTTTCTAGTGTCATCAACACCATGACCACAAGCAACTTGGGAGGAAAGGGTTCGTTTTGCTCACACTTCTGCATCACAACCCATCACCGAAGGAAGTCAGGACAGGAACCCAAACAGGGCAGGAACTTGGAGGCAGGAGCTGATGCAGAGGCCACAGAGGGGAGCTGCTTACTGGCTTGATCCTAATATCTTGCCCAGCCTACTTTCTTATAGAGCCCAGGACCACCAGCCCAGGGATGGCACCACCCACTATGGGCTAGTCCCTTTCACATCAATCAAGAAAATGTCCTGCTGCCTTGCTCACAGAAAATGGGGGCATTTTCTCTATTAAGATTCCTTATTCCTGGATATGTCTAGATTTGTGTCAAGGTGACAAAACACAGCCATCACAGTCCCTAAATAACATGACGGCAGTAGGTCCTTTCTGGCTGGAAGCTGTCTTTGTCACTTGTGTCCCCTTTGAATATGGGCTCTGTGTCCTGCCTTGGGGCCATGGCAGAAGCAGCCTTGTTATTTTCTTGCTCTTCTCTGGTGTGATGAGGACCTGATGCCTACTTCCTCCCATTTCCCTTCACCTGCTACCTTCCTCCTTACCACACCAGCATTGAGACATCTGGCTGTGGAGATACAGGCTCTGCAACTTTTCAAGACAGTGTTCCTATCTGGATAAGTGGACACTGAACCCCCGGGGACAGGTGCATTGGTACGCTGGGGTCCATGCTGCTCCTTCCCCAGCTGGGTGAGGCAGGGGCTTTTGTGCATCTTGGTCCATGACCACGTCAGTGGTCTTTGTCATTTGCTCTAGCAGAAGGTGGTGTACAAACTCCCCTGTAAGTTCAGAGCAGAGTGCCCCTCAGGGAGGTGGGGTGTCTGTGTCCATTACACAAGAGAGCACTCTGGGTTTAGGGCCTGTGCTCTCCTGCTGTATGACCAGCACCCAGGGCAAGGCCTGGCCTACAGTGTATGCTTGATGGCTGCTAAATGAATCCCAGATGGATAGAAGAGGGTGTCTAGAAAGATTGGGGCCCTACATGGGGCATTGCCAGGTGGAGCCTGTGGAAGGGAGAGGGGAGATGAGGAAGAAGTGATGCTCAGAGGGCAAGGCTCTGTTCAGCTCACTGTGGGTGTGTTTCTCCATTTTAGTTCCACTTTGAGTTATATGGGCATTCATTCATCATTCATTCATTCATTCATTCATTCAATGGATTTAATTGGGTGGTTTATATGAACCTGGCTTTGTGCTAGGCACAAATTCCAGCCCACCTAGAGCTACAGTTTCAGTGCGGAGGAGATAATACCCGAACTGTCTTCTAGTATGGAAGGGAGGTGGGCACCAGTGTGCCTGTGTCGAGCGGAGGTGGGCACCAGTGTGCCTGTGTCGAGCAGAGGTGGGCACCAGTGTGCCTGTGTCGAGCACGCCAGTCTTGTTTTTGCACTGCCATGAGGATCCCTCTCCCACATCAGAACCCCCAGACCCACCATCTTGTGAAGTGCTGCAGAGAGGTCGGGGTGCTCTGAAGTCGACTTAACCACAGCCCCGCACAGCCTGCTTCCAGTGGTGATCTGCCAGTCAGGACGCAGCAGCACACATGCTCAGCATCCTTAGCCTTGGCAGGGTTTGTTTAGCAACTGCACAGCTCTGTTTGCCTTCTGATGGGCATCTCCTGATCAAATTCAGTAACTTATCACCATGAACAAGCAGACGACAAGCACCCGTGGCATCTCTTCGCTAGATGATACGTTTCTGCAAGATGGTGTCAATTCAAATCACATGAATCGGAAATACTTCCCAGGTCATGTCAGTTAGAGCAAGAAAGCCCATTTCCACATCTTCTTGTCGGACACTACAATTTTCACCAGTCTGAGGGATAAAAATGATATTCTATTGTTATTCCAATGGGCATGGTCTACATTTGATTATTGTTTTACATGTCTATTGACGTTTTCAATTGGTTCTTCTGCAGACGTGTTTAGTCATGTTCTCAGCTCAGCTTCATAGTAACATTTCCTTACCCATTGTGTGGACTTTCTTGGGGAGATGTGAGCAAAAGTGCATGCACCCCAGATAGAGCTCTGGCAAGAGACCAAAGAAACAGGTCCACCAAGTCCAGGTGCACAGGTGAGGGGTGATTATAAGAGCATGGATGACTCCGAAGCAGATTCTGCTTGGAAAGCCGAGCCCAGTGTGAGCGAGGACTTATGGGAGCCCAGGCCCTGTTCCCTGCCCCGACTGCCTGCATTCCACTGGACAGGGCCCCCTCTCTCCCAGCAACTGGGCACTGTTTATACAGCTTTGGAGAAAGGCTTTGTAACTTTCTAAGCTTCCCCATCTTGTGAGATTTATGCCTGAGCCCTGTAAACTTGGTAGCTTTCTGAGACTCAGCCTCCCTTCTCAGCTCAGGAGGGGATGTTTCAACCAAAGGAGGTGGCTAGCCACACAACCATGAGTCTAGTAATGCTTGTCATGTTGCTTCCTCAGGCCTTCCTTTTGTTTGCCAGTGTCTGTTGCTTAGAACATGTGTTTATCATGTTCCTGATTCGCCAGTTCACTCTGTGAAGTGGGTTTTTATTTATAAATAAAAAACCAGGTGCAAAGAGTGTAAATATCATTCCCTAGCTGGCTCAGCAGGTACATGGTCGAGCTGGCTCAGTGTTAACTCCTGTGCAGGACAGCCCATGCTTACAACCACTGGGCATTTTGTGAGGGGGAGGGGGGCATCTGCTCGGCCTCAGAAACCCACTTGCATGGCATGCAAGCCTGTTGATAGGGAGAAGAACACAGGACTGCTCAGCATGGGCTTGTTGGCAAGGGCTGTCCTTACAGGGACACAAATGCTGCCAGGGACAAGGGGCTCTGCTAACTCCAAGTCACTTGCCCCAGACACTGGGTAGAGGGTAGGCAGTCCGCTCTTCCTGCCATCCATCTTCAGCCTTGGGACCTGGTAGAAGAGGAACGCAGCTGTGTTTGTTCTTCTGTTCCTGGCTTCTTTAACTTAGACACGTCAAACTTCATTCTTCTTAAAGGCTGACTACTATTCAAGTGCGTTGCTGGGCTGCATTTTAAAAGTCCATTCAGGGATCATGGACGCTAGAGTGGCTTCCACCTTGTGGCTACTGTGCTTACTGCAACTGTGCGCGGGATCCCCATTTTCAGTTCTTTGGGGTTTGGACCCAGATGAAGAATTGTTGGATCATTATGGTAATGTGATATTTAATATTTCTGGGACCTACATGATGTTTCTGCAGTAGCTAATAAAGCATTTCCCGGCAACACACAAGGGGTCTGACTTCACACTTGCTTATTTTCTGATAACAGCCATTGTAGTGAGTGCGGCATGGTATGCCAATGTGACGGCATAGGTTTTAAAATTTTTGTGTATATTACAGGACTCAGCGGGATGTGAGAAGATGTGGTAAAATGTGAGACTGGGTCACCTGGATCATCCCAGCTGCTCTCAAAGTCCGGACCCCGAGGAACTCCTTCTGCCATGCTACGGTACACGGGAACCACAGGACTAAAGACTGAGGTGACGAGAATGGGGTAGGTGTTGTCCTGCATGGGCCCAGACTCATCTCCTGCTCAAGCATGTGTCTGCTGGGTGCTGCTGGCTGTGGCTGAGCTTACCTGGGGACAGTTACTGAAACACCTAGGTGATTTGTTCCAGCGTGGCATCTGGACTCCACAGGAGGGAAGCAGGGTGGGGTGAGCAGAGAGGCTGCACTCTCTTGTGCCCTATGAAGTCACGGGACATCCTTCCCTCAGTGAGCTCCAAGGGCGACTGTGAGGAGTAGACCCTAGCTCCCCCAGCTCTCCCCGCTGATGAGGGGAGGGGCTGGGTACTCCTGGAGCCCAGGGGACTGCAAGTATCTTGGAATATCGGCTCTGCCACCCCTGCCAGAAGGTGGCAGTAGTGAGTGACTAGGAGGCCACTGGTGCAACTCCTTTCTAAACGTTTCTCCTCAGGGTTCTCATCTGCAATCTCCGGAAGCACCCTCTGTGTGCACGGCACTGTTTATATTCACCTGTGCTGATGTGGCGTGGAGACGTCACAGCTGGGGAGAAGCGGAGCACACGCAGGGGAGGGGGGCAGATCTCTGGAGAAAGCAGAGTGGGAGGTCAAGGGAGGTAAGCCTGCTGGGGGTTTGATGGAGCAGGGATAAACCCTCATGCTGTCAGCCCTACACGCTTCATCTAGGCTTTGGAGGATGGCCTGGGTCTGTGGCCACGACAGCGGGTGGGGTGCTCTATGTGTATGTAGGCCTGGCCGAACTGAAGGGCTGGTGGGCGGGGGAGACGCTCCGTAAGAAGGCAGGGGAGAGTGGTGGGTGTGAGAAGACACAGTGGAGGCCACGAGGCTAACCTGGAACAGATTAGGTTCTGCTGGGGCACTGGGGAGCCGTAGCAGGTGTAAGAACGGGGTTGGCCCAAAGGGCTTTTCTGTCCTGGAGGGGTGGTTACAGAGTAGGAGACAGCAGCTGAGGCTGACCCCTGGAAGGTCTAAAATGATAACTGTAAGCTAGGCTTACATCTCTGTCCATGCCCCTCTGCCTCCTCACAGGGTCCAGAAAACAGTCTGCTTGAGATGTGGCTCCCATTACCTATGGGTGAGTTCTCCACACCCTGTGCTCTCCCTCCATGGCCCTCACGCTGGCTGAATCTTGCCTTCTGGCTGCAGTCCACATGCCAGGAGCTGTCAAATCCTTTGGAACTGGCACTCAGAGGCCCAGCCATGGCTGACCTTGTCTTCTCCTCCTAAATTCTCTCCCAGCTTAAGAACCTGGGCTCGGGAAGTGGCTTTCAGTTGCTTGGTCCTTGTGGGCTCCCTCTCTTTCTTGGGGGACTGTTTTTCTACAATATGCATCAGTTATTTGATCATCTGAAGGCTTGCTCCTATGTCCAGGGCAGACCATGTGATCCCAGGGGGTTAATCAAGAAGCCTCCAGCTGCCTAGAAACATTGATTGGTCAGAAATACACACGTGATTAAAAGGCCACCTAGAGTTCCCTCGTGGGTCTTGCTAGGGAGGTTAGAGGTCAGAGAGGCTGTAAGACAGGCGCTTTGCATATGAACTGCCCCCCAAAGGCTCCCAGGTTTGGACACCTGCCCCCCCCCCCCCCCGCCCCCATGGTGGTGCTGTTTGGGAAAGTTGTGGAACCAATAGGAGGCAAAGCTTCTGTGGAGGCAGTGAAGGCCCAGGGTGAGAGCCTTGAGGCTTTGGAGTGTGGTCCTGCTTTCTCTCTGCTTCTGTTTGCTGACTGGGCATAATGTGACCAACCAGCTCACGTGACCCTCCTACCTTCTCTACCACGACAGTTTGTACCCCCAGGCCTGTGGGCCAAAATCCATCCTTCCTTACTCTAGACATTTCTTGTCATGCATTTGTTCACATCAACAGGAAAAGCAGCTAGCACAAAGACCGCAGAGGCCATCCTTCCGGTGCTTGGCACAAGCCGCTGCCTGGGATGGATGGATTCGAACCAGAGAACAGAACATCTGTATCCACCCACGCCTGAAGGTGGTGCAGGGCTCCCACTCAACTGAGGCAAGCAACGTGCTGTGGGCTGGGCAGCCCAGAGTCCTGATGGCCCTGGGCCACATTGGGAGCCTCTCCACCCACTGCCCATGGTTTCTGGCCCCTCCTTTCTCTAATCCCGCCCCTTCCCTTGTCCTCGTCCTCCACTTTGGTGCAAGCTGTTCATTTGCTTCCTTCTGGTGGCCACAGAGTACGAGAGGGACTGAGGGAAAAGAGTGCGTGTCATGCAAGGCCAGGGAGCCTGAGGACCAAAGACCCAACTGAAGCACCCCAAGAGCAAGCCCAGACCCCACTGGCCTGTTGATTGTACAGGAGGAAAACACACACGGAGAAGCCGAGTGATTTGTTCAAGCTGCACCGCTGGGAAGTGGCTGAGCTGAATTTGAATCTGAGTCCTTTGTAAGATCTGTGATTGGTAAACCTACTCACAAAGCCTCGCCTGTCAGGGGAGAAGGGCGTCTGGGATAAAGGGTTGGCTCAAGGGAGGGGAGCCGAGGCCCTTGTTCCACACTAGAGTGGTGATTAGGGGGTGCTTGCACAGGTGTGAGTGTGCATACACACAGCAAGCTCGCCCCCACACCCAGCCTGTCTTAGTCCTCTTCCTGACCCATTTTTGCTGAGGCCAGATAAAGGGTGACTAAAACCATTCTGGGTGACAGAGTTGGGTGCATTAGACACTTGGTCAGGCGCATAAATGGAGGCTTTTTGATAAAAACACTTTTTAAAAAGAAGAGCTCTATGTGGCTCCCACTGCAACCCAGGGTTGCTCCCCAGAAGCCTGGGGTTCACTTTAGCCCAACATCTCCTAACCATCCCCCACTCTCAGTAATGTGTGTCTGCTGCCAGGACCTCCGAGTTCATCACTTTGGGGTAGTGGCTGTTAGCTTTAAGCTGTGATCAAGGAGGCGTAGCTCTGGCTCCCACCCTTCCCACACATTTCTACTGTGGCTTTTGGGGCTCCTGAGGGTTGACATTCTCACTCTGAGGTTGCTAGTAGCATCACCTGCAGCTCTGAGTCCTTCTGGGTAAAATACTCTTTTCTAGGACCGTTCCTTGCCCACAGTTCCACAAGTCTCCCTAGGGACCAGCCAGTTAGCATCATCACCAGACCCAGGAAGCTCTCATCCCATCACTGTCCCTTCTCTGAGGTTCTGTACCCCCTCAAGGCTTTGCCATGGCCTGCAATACCCATCCATAACTTGCTCCCTTCCCTCTCCTCTCACCCCGCTCCCCTCAGTATTTCACTGTATAGCTCAGGCTGGTCTCCAACTCATGAAGATCCTCCTGCTTCAGCCTCCTGGAATTACAGTTCTGTGTGACTAGACTAGCCTAGTTTGTGGCTTTCCTGTCTGTCATGTGGCTTCTGGAGTCCCAGGGGCCAGCTGTTTCTGGGGTCTCCTCTCTCTTCTCCCATCACCATTTGTAAGTAGAAACAGTTTGCAGCTGCTGGTCTACCTTTATGCTATCATCTGTCTTGACTGTGTTACTGAAAAAGAGAAAAGTAATCAGGGCCTACCTGTCGACCCACGACTTAAGAAGTAGAGGCCGGATGATCGGAACCATCTTTGGCTACATTAGTCAGTTGGAGAACAGCCTGGGTTATATGCAACCCTGTCTCAAAACAAAACAGCAAAACAGAGGGGGAAGGTCAGCACATGCAGAACCAAAACACACCCCCGCAAGTGTCACAGCCGCCATCCAGGCCGCCTGGCAGCCTGCAGACGCTCAGCTCCCTCCCCTGTACCTTGAAAGTCTGAACAATGAGGCCCTTTGTGGGCTGGTCTCTTCTGCAGGGCCCTCTGAGTCACTGCATATTTTTGTGTGTGCAGTCACAAATGGTGTGACTCATTCTCCCACTTGGGGCATTTGGGGACTTGTTCTGTTTTACTTACAATTGAAAAAAAAATCAGATATTACAGAGGTGACAAAAAAAAAATACAGCAAAGTCATATAACCTACCTCTGCATGTCCCGGGCTGGTGGGAAGAGTGCAGGCCTGAGGTCATTGCCAAGGGCTCCCGGGTGTGGGGATCGGGCTTTCAGGTTGGGCCAGGCTTGACCCATTTTTGCTAAGGCCACATAAGGAGGTTAAACTTCTAAGAAATTCATGTGAAAGGCAGAGGCTTTTTTACCCAACCCAGAGCGTCAGCCAGGGCCCAGAAAAGTCCTCCCTGGTTGAGCTGAGCTGCTCTCCAGCCAGATTATCATGTTGGTGGCCAGAAAGATGTGTGCGTGTGCGTGTGCGTGTGCGTGTGCGTGTGCGTGTGCGTGTGCGTGTGCGTGTGCGTGTGTGTGTGTGTGTGTGTGTGTGTGTGTGTGTGTGTAGTTCCTTTTACTCACGTGGACTATGGCCTCCAGCCTGCTGTCCCTCCAGAGCTGAGTCTTCAGGAGTTCGGGGCTAACAAGGCTCATAATAATACAGGAACTGAGTCACAGCTGGCAGGCTCGACAGAGGTTGCTTACATGTTATGAGGCCAATCCCTAGACAGATGTGGGCACCCCCCTCTCCCACCTGCACATCCCCATGGCTCTGTGGCCTCAGTGCCACACACCTTGGGCAGGTCACTTCCACACTGCCGGCCCAGGGCTCTGCCGCTGTGGCCTTGATCTAGCCGATTGGCAGAGACCCATTCATCCCGGATTCTGTGCCTTTTGTACCTGGGTCCTCTGGAGGCTCTGGGTCTTGGAGGCCGGGATCTCAGTTCCAAGATTGCAGGGCAGCAGGGGTGCGGGCGTGGCCAGGTACTGGGGCTTCATGGAGTTGCATTCGGAGCACGTGTCTCTTCTCGGAGCTGCGGGGCCTGTCTCTTTCTATTAGTTTAACAAGCCCTGGTATTAATGAGATTGCTCTATAATTGAACCTTTTCACGGGTCCCTCGGTAATGAAATTATGCTAATTTGCATTCAGCACCACCAGGCATCCATCACGCGGGATCAGCCGGGAGCGGCCGGGAGCGGCCGGTGAGGCGGCGTGAATGCACCGCTAATTATCACCAAAATGAACAAACCCGGCAGGATTATGATTTCATCTTCTGCCCTTCTCACCACTGACTCCGCCCAGTCTACATTCGTCTTTTCATGCATAGGGTTGTTGGTGGGGTGGGCGAAGGAGGCTGCTGCCATTGGCTGAGTGGCTGCAGGACCTGGCACCTCTGGCAGGCACCTGCAGGCTGAGTGCTGTTGCTGGCCAAGTTGAGTGAGCAGCGTGGGAGCCCACTGCCTGCCTCTAAACTTGTAGCCTGCTGGTGTGTGTGTGTGTGTGTGTGTGTGTGTGTGTGTGTGTGTGTGTGTGTGAGTGTGAGTGGGTGGTGGGTGGCGGTTGTTGGACGGTGTGATAGTGTGAGTGTGTGGCTGGGTGTCAGGGTGTGAACTTATGTGTGTGTGTCCCTGCCGAGTAGCTGCAAACACTGCCTGCCTGTGTGGGAGTGTGTTTGCTCGCTCACTATCTGGGCTGAGGGTGGCGGTGTGTGCCTAATGAGTGTTTGAGCCGGCGTGCGTGGCTCTGAGCCTGCATGCTTGCCTGTTGGGTACCTCAGCAGTTATCTGGACCTCTGGCATTGTGACGATGTGGCCAGTGCATCTGTACCTCTGGTTGAGTGTCTATATGTGTGTCTGTATGTGGGGTGTGGGGGGTTTAAAGCTCTGCCACTGTCTGATGTGTTAAAGTGTGGGGGTCTGTATTGACGTAATTGTCAAAGTGCACACATTGGTATTAATGATGTGTGGTAACGTTTGTGCCTGCCTCTGGCCATGTGCTGAGGAGTGTTCTACTACCCTGGCTACCCAGGGCTGAAGAATGGTGGCTTCTGATAGCTGGCCCCTTCTGAGACCCACTATGAAGCTGTAGGGTCACCACTACAGGGGGACAACTGGACGGCTCCCTCTTCCTTCCCATCGCTAGATCCTCATGGATTCTACCCAGCTCTTGGTGAGCTAAGGATAGTTGAGAGTACTTTTCTGGCCAGATCTACAAGATAAGGGCTTAGAATGAGGGATTCATGTGACTTAGGGTAAATAATAATATATTCCATGCAGCAAGTCATATGCCTTACCTGGAACAACATTTGTTGGGATTCCTCCATGTCAGGCTTTCTGGAAGCTTAGGGACTAGTGGATATGTGGGGTAGAACAAAGCCAGTCAAGTCTTCTCATGTCCCCTGGAACTGAGACGATGCTAATGAGAACGTGTGCCATCCACGCCACTAGCCAGACATAGGCTTTGAACTTGCTCACCTCCCCTAGCTCCTGCGCCCTCAGCTACGAATCCGGCAGAGGAGAGGCACCGCCCAGTGAGCTGTCTGGGAGGCTTGCACCAGTGTGTGGAACGCAGTGTTCTGAGAGCTGTACATGTGTGAAGTTGACTAGAGCTGTGATGGATAAAAGACTGCGTGTTTTATACACACACACTTTTCAGAGCCTCTGTTTCACTGTGTGAAACACATGTAGCAATCTGTGTTATGACATGTCGATGTTGGGGTGAAAATGGAGTTAGTAATGTGTAAATGTACAACAGCTGGCTTGATGAAAAAGTATTTCACATACATACTATAAAATTAATTATGTAATTTACAAGCATAAAGGAATATAGCAGTTTACACACATCCTATCCAACGCTTGTAAGTTCCACACAGTCAACTGATTCTCCCACAGTGCTTGCTGGGGTTTCCCACTTCTGCCCACAGACAGGCCGTGGAGGCAGTTGGTTGGATGGGTACAGTTCTGAAGTGAAGTATATCGGGTGTTTCATTTTCATAAAGGAGGCTAATGGAAATGAAACAACTTAAATATATGTTAAAACTTTGCCCATTTCAGTGGTGTGAGAGGTTTCTTGTTGAACCGAGTAAAGGTGTTTGAATATTGGGAAAGTATTTTCCGAATACTTTGCTCTGCTTAATAATATAGTGGCTTCAGGTGCCACACACTTAAGTTTAAGAGGCATTGTTAATATTTTTCAGTTTTTTAAACTCTGGGCAATCAAGATTTGTGCTGCTGGCTGATTTCCATGGTGTATACTCCTGTGGTGACTGATTTTAAATTAAGAGCATGGTACCACTGAACCCCGAGTTGGGCCATGACATACAGCAGCATGCAGGTGAATGGCGATGTGAGGGCTTCATCTGGAACACCCTCCACAGGTTCACAGTTCAGATGCTGTCTTGAAGGCTGTGGGACTTTTAGGAGGTGGTGCCGGGCTCATGGAAGTGTTTCTTAGGGGCCGGCCTTGGGAGGATATACCCATCCCTGGCTCCACTCACCTTTTCTCTGCCTTCTGTCTGCCACCACGTGAGGCGTCTCTGCCACACATTCCTGCTACCAGGGATGGAGCTGCCACCATCCCTCCCCAGTGGTGATGGACCAAACCTCCTAAACCGTGACCTGAAGTAAAACCTTCCCCGGATGGGCTGTTTCTGTCCAGTGTTTTGGCTCACACACCGTTCTGACCACAGAGATATTCTAGGTTAGTAACAGTGAGGGTAAAGATAATCAAATATGTAGTTAGGAAGTGATAAGCTATGGGGATTTATAAGTTTTGTTTTTCGAGACAGGGTTTCTCTGTGTAGCTTTGTGCCTTTCCTGGATCTCACTCTGTAGCCCAGGCTGGCCTCGAACTCACAGAGATCCGCCTGGCTCTGCCTCCCGAGTGCTGGGATTAAAGGCATGTGCCACCACCGCCCGGCTTTAAGTTTGTTTTTTAATATAATCTAACCATAAATTTATGTCATTTAACTTTTAATAGAGAGCAATTAAGAACACACTTGCGTTTTCTTGGTAAATTTAACTGGTTCTTGCAAGCTGGATTTGCCATCTCTAATGAAAGAACTGAGTAAGGTACAATAATGCAGGGCCTTGTATGCTTCAGAGATGCAATATAAAGTGCTAAACATTCTTATTTTTGCTGGGGAAACTCCTTCAGTAGGACAGAGAGGCCACTTCTGACCCACGAGCTTCTGCACTTAGTTTTCACTCGTGACACAGTCTCCATCATCTCCTACGAGTATGACAGGTGAGCTGTGAGGAAGCATGGGAAACGCCGTTTATCCTGGAACCTGAGCAGGGCCTGGAATACCTTACACACAGCGGTAAGCTTCCGCCTTGAGTGTGGGAGGGCCTTGACACAGGTTTCCAAAACACTGAAGTCGGTGTCCAACACTGCAGGACACGAATCTCAGACTTGCGGCTGGGTGAGTTTTAACAAGTGTCCCCACCTGAAGGTAGGCGGAGAGTTCCGGGGCGCTCTCTTCCCTTCACCCCCTGCATGTGCCATGGGTGACTGGTGTTGTACTACCTATCGGTATGGAGCCATTTTGCCCCTTTTAAATTCATATAAAAGAGATCATGCATGTGTAGTCTTCTGTGTTTGGCATCCTTTGCCGACATGTGGGTAAGGCCCATATTTACTATAGACTTTTTATAGTAAATATAGTAGTTTATTCATTTTGCTTGCAAGCATGTCACCATTTGCTTATGATTCTCTTGTTTATGGATGCATGAGAGGTTTCTGCTCAGGGCTATTGTAATTTCCAGGGGCACAAGTATAGAGGCTTGTAGCTGAGTCTCTGGGCACTAGACTCTGTAGGTACTTCTACTGCAGACACCTATCTAGAAAGCTGGTCCTGCCGCATAAAAGGGCATCACAGGTGCATAGAAGGAGCTGGAACGAACCTCCCTGTAGACAAGCTTTGCTTGGGGACAGTGTCTGTGGACCTACAGCCATCGTACTCCCTGATGGGAAGAACCAGTCTAGTGTGGAGACAGGAATCACGGCTTGTTATGATTCAAGCTTTTCTTGGGTCTGGGGTGTGTGGTGTGTGTGTGTGTGTGTGTGTGTGTGTGTGTGTGTGTGTGTGTGTGTGTGTGTGTATGTGTTGTATGTGTTGTGTGTGTGTTAACATGCATGTTGAGCTTGCAGCTCCAACGGACAGGAAAACTGCAAGGCTGTAGCAGACTTGCTGATCAATGCTCTGTCTAGAGAAAGCGGCAGGGATTTGTGGCTTGTCTCGGGAAAGGCAGCTGGAGGGTCTGTAATCTAACATATTAGTTTACAATCCCACCAACAAAAGATTTCTGCCAGTGTTTGACGATATCCTTTTAATGTCAGCTAGTATGATGGGCCATACAACCATCTCACTTGTGGTTTGAATTTGTGGTTTTAGAGTTTAATTGGTCTGAAGTTCAGTCCTGCTGAGCATGGTTTTTTTGTGTGTGCAGATTGTGTGCAGGCAGTCCATGTATGTTGCTTTGTGGTGTTGACTTAAGTTTTTGTGCTGTTTATTGGGTTGTTTGTATCTTTATTATCGAATTGTTGATGTTCTTTATATCACAACAATGAGTTCTTTATCCAGTATAGGCTTTACAGTATTTCCCTCCAGTCCACGAGTAATGATGTCTTTTTGGGGACCAGATTTGAACATTTTGATACAGTCCCTCCCACCCTCTCTGCCCCCCTTCTTCCCTTCTTTCCTTCTGTATCTTGTCTACTAAACTGTGGACGACCCCGAGTAGAGATCTCCTCTCACATGTTTGTGGTGGTTTGAATGAGACTCTCTGCCATAGGCTTGTATGTTGAATACCCGGCCATACCTGCTGCTTCCCCATGGTGGTGCAGAACTCTTACCCCCCTGGACGCATAAGCTCACATATGCTTATGGAAGAACCCTTCCTTCCCCCTGTGAGCTGCTTCTGTTGGTCATAGTGTTTTACTACAGCACTAGAAAAGTAACCATGTTCTTCTATGTTGTGCAATTTAACTTTTACATTTAAGTCGTCTATTATCTATCTCAGTCTAGTATCTGGCGTGAGGTAGAGGGTGAGGTCCCCTCATAGATGTACTTGTTATCAGTATTTCTCTTTCTTCACTATATTGTCTTGATGGCTTTATTGAGAGTCAAGTTATTATAAGTGTATGAGTCCTTTTCTGGGCTCTCTGATAGTCTATGATCAGTTTGCCTATGATTTTCATTACTATATGGGTTTGATTACTAAATCCTGAAATCAATAATGTGAGTCCTTCAGAACTTTTTGCTCCCTCAAGATTGTTTTGACTATTTAAAGTCCTTTGAGTAGGTGTGGTGACACACACATGCAATTTTAGTGTTGGGAACTGAGGTGGGAATGTATCTCAGGGCTCGTTTGGGCTACACAGCCTGTTTCAAAAAGACAAAACTCAAATGTAAAAAGTCCTTTGAATTTATGTATTAACTTTTGAATCGGCATGTACATTACACAGAAAAATAAAACAATTTCCTGGCTGAAATTGCATTTTATCTTTATATTAATTGAGAGAGAACTTACACTTTGGTAGTATTGAATTTCTGATCCATACACATCTATCTCTTTGTAGTAAATCCTATTTTCATTCCAAAAATTTGAAGTTTTCACTGTATAGGCTTTATTTTTGTTTTATTTATTTCTAATAATACTTTATTAAGTGATATATTTAAATTTTATTGTATAATTATAGTACTTTTCATAAAAGTATAAATTTAGAAATTAGTTGGGTGATGGTGGTCCATGCCTTTAATCCCAGCACTCGGGAGGCAGAGCCAGGCAGATCGCTGTGAGTTTGAGGCCAGCCTGGTCTACAGAGTGAGATCCAGGACAGGTACCAAAACTACACAAACAAACCCTGTTTGAAAAAAAAAAAAACCCCAAAATTAGAAATTATATTGTTATATAAATATCAGATATTTATAAAATATAAAATACTTATTTTGTACTTGCAAAATAGAAACTTTAACTTAAAATTTAAGTACATATGTAAAAATGTAAATATTTCTTAAACATAGTTATAAAAATATGATTGGTTTTTTACATTTGATCTTATATCATGTCACTTTACTCGATTTACTTATTAATTTAAATAGCACTTTTGGTGGATTTGTTAGGATTTTTCTAGATAGAAAAACATTGTCTTCACTCATGCTGCTGAAATAAAACACTATAGAGTGGGGGTCTCAGACATTGGGTATTTATGTCTCACGGTTCTGGAGGTTGTGTAGTCCAAGGTCCAGGTTCCAGCTAATATGGACCTTGGCAAGGGCCACCTTTCTGGTCCAAGGTGGCTGCATCTCACTGTTTTCTTGCATGAAGAAAACAATAAACTTCTAGTGCTTCTACTCACTCAACAAGCACTGTCTTAGGTTTCTGTAGCTGCGCCAAGTGCCATGACCAAAAGCAACTTGATGGAGGTCCCAGTCCATCACGGAGGGAAGTCAGGGGAGGAAGTGATGCAGAGGCCATGGAGAAATGCTGCTTACTGGCTTGTTCCCCATGGCTTGCTCGGCACACTTCCTGGTAGCACACAGGACCACTTGCCCAGGGATAGCACCACTCACAGAGAGCTGGACAGTCCCACATCATTCACTAGTCAAGAAAATGTCCCAAAGCCTTGCTGATCTTATGGAGGCAATTTTTCAGTTGAGGTACCCCCTAGCCTGGGTCAAGTCAACAAAACCCAGGATAGGTACTAACCTTGACATGGGAGTTCCACTTACATCACCCACCCAAACCTAATCACTTTGTACAGCCTCACCTTCTAACATTATCACACTGAAGTTAAGGGCTTCAACATATGAATCTGGGGGAAGGTATAAACATAGAGTCATGTAATCTGTATACAAATGCAATTTCTTCTTTCCTGTATTTATGCCTTTCTATTCTGTTTCTTATCTTATTGCAATAATAAATGACTCTAAAATGATATTAAGTAGAAATGTTGACAGCAGCCACACTTCCTTATCAATCATGGAGGAAGTATTAAATAATTTACCTTAAATACGATATGCTTGTCATTCTTAAGAAAAGCTCCCTTTCTCTGAAGAGTTCCCTATGTTTCTGCTCTGTTTCATGTTTTTGAATGGGGCTTCAATTTGTCAAATACTTTTTATGAATCTATGATCATCTGATCATAACTTCCTCTTCAGTTTGCTAATGTAAGTTATATTGTTTGCCTTTCAAATACTAAATCAACTGCACGCACAGAGCTAGGTCCCTCTTCGCTGACATATATCATCCTTTTATACATTGCTAGATTGCATGTTAGCATTTTGTAAATTATATCGGCATTTATGTGCATGAGGAATATGCACTATGATATCTGTGTTGGAGTTTCTGTGGCTCCTTCCCACTTTTTTTTTTTTTTTTTTTTTTTCCTGTCATACTGAAGATTGAATAGAGGGCCTAATGCATGCTAGGCAAGTGCTGCACCAGTGAACTGAGTCTCCAGCCTTTGTGGCATTGTGTGTGTGTGTGTTTGTGTGTGTGTGTGTGTGTGTCTGTGCATGTGTGGTGTGTGTGTGACTATGTGTGTGTGTCTGTGGTGTGTGTGTGTGTGACTATATGTGTGTCTGTGGTGTGTGTATGTGTCTGTGTATGTGTGGTGTGTGTGTGACTATGTGTGTATGTCTATGGTATGTGTGTGTGTCTGTGCATGTGTGGTGTGTGTGTGTGACTATGTGTGTGTGTGTGCATGTGTGGTATGTGTGCATGACTATGTGTGTGTGTGTACGTGTCTGTGTGTGTGTGTGTGTGTCTGAGTGTATGTGTGGTAAACTGCCCATGACACATGGTGTACCATTTTGGATGCTTAAGGAACGGTTTAGCAGCAGTTAAACAGTTAGTACAGACAGTGTCACCAGCCACCACTGTTGTCTGGTTCTAGAATATTTCATCACCTCCAAACCCCTATTTTTTCTGCCTCCCTCCCCTGGAAACCAGTGGCGTCTGTGTCTGCAGACTTTCTTATACTTGGCTTTGCCTATTTCTGGATTTTTTTCATAAAAGTTAATTGTACAAAATGTGACTTTTGTGCCTGGCTTCTCCCATTTAGCACAATATTTGAAGCATCCACTCATTATGTAGCATGCACAAGAGCTTCATTCTGTTTTAAGACTGAACTATATTTTATACATATATAAACCATATTTTGAATACCAATTCATTGTTATTATTATTATTATTATTATTATTATTATTATTATTATTTTGTTTTTTTTCAAGACAGGGTTTCTCCATGTAGCTTTGGTGCCTGTCCTGGATCTTGCTCTGTAGACCAGGCTGGCCTCAAACTCACAGAGATCTGCCTGGCTTTACCTCTCAAGTGCTGGGATTAAAGGCGTGTGCCACCACTGCCCAGCCCCAATTCATTATTTTGTGACAGTTCGACAGTCGTTCCTTCATCGTCATCATGAACAGTACTGCTGTGAACATTTGTATACAAGCCTTTGCTTGCTAGGTGTCTTGGTCACTGTTCCATTGCTGTGAAGAGACGTGATGACCATGGCAACTTTTATAAAAGAAAACATTTATTTGGGGACTGGCTTACAGTTTCAGAGGTTTAGCCCATTATCATCATGGCGGGGAGCATGGCACACCGTGGCAGTCATGGTGATGGAGAAGTAGTTGAGAGCTGTGTCCTGATCTTCAGGCAGAGGGAGACACTGGACCTTTTATGTGCTTTTGAAACTTCAAACACCTCTCCCCACACCCCATCTCCAAGGCACATTCCTTCAGTAAGGCCACACCTCTTAGTCCTTTCCATATAGTGCCACTCCCTGATGTCTAAGCATTCATGTATATGAACCAACGGGGGCCATTCTTCCTCAACCCACCACGCTGGGACGCCTACTTTAAGTTTTCTGGGTATTTGCCTGAGTGAAGTTGTTGAGTCATATGCTAATGTCAGGTTTAGCTTGCTGGGGAATTACCAAACTCTTTTCCAGAGTAGACCACCACTGATATTTCAAGCATGTCTACAGGCTCCCACTTTGGTATGTTTTCATTGATAAGTTATTTTCCATTCATTTTATTATATTTATTAGATTATGCTGCTATGGGTAGTGGGGTTGATTTGCATTTTTTATGACAAGGGCTGTTAAATATTACTTCAAGTGTTTGTTGAGAGTTTTGTGTAGTTATCTACATTTTAATTGAATTATTTGTCCTCTGGTCCTTTCATAAAAACAGACATTAGATTTCAAAATCTTAGCAGATACATTATTTACAAATATTTTCTTAGATTTTGTAGAATCTTGACTCACTCTCTTGATAATGCCATGAATGAAATAACTGTTCATTTTTTATTGCTTGAGGTTTTGGTATCAAAACTAAGAAGCTAATGCCAAGGTAAAGGCCATGAGGATATATCTCTGTTTTCTTCTAAGAATTTTGCCATTTGGTCTCCCTTATAGAAGTCTTTGATCCGTTTTTAGTTCATTTATTTATCTATAGTATGAGGTAAGGATCCAGCTTTCCTCTTTGCATGTGGACATGTCCCATGGCTTTTGTGGAAAGACTATTTCTCCCATTGAAGATATTGGCACCTTTGCCCAAACAATTGAACACATATGTGTGGGTTTATTACCATATTTTTGTGTGAATGTGTGTACTTGTGTGTTCATGTGCATTTGTGTATGGGTGTGTATGTAAAAACAGGTCTGTGTGCACAAGTGTACATGTTTTTGTAGAGGCCAGAGGACAGCCTCAGGTGTTTCACTAGTAGAGAACTTACCAAGTAGCTAGGCTTGGCTGAGTCAGCCTGTCTCACTGACCTCTGCAGCACAGGGGCCATAACTGACCTCCACAGCATTAGGGTTATACTGACCCCCACAACACTGGGGTCATAACTAACCCCACAGCACTGGAGTTATACTGACCCCCACAACACTGGGGTCATAACTAACCCTACAGCACTGGGGTTATACTGACCCCCACAACACTGGGGTCATAACTAACCCCACAGCACTGGGGTTATACTGACCCCCACAACACTGGGGATATTCTGACCCCCACAGCACTGGGGTTGTAACTGACCCCCAAGGCCACCTTCTTTTGACACAGGTTCTGGAATTGAACTTAGGTTCTTGTGCTTGCAAGGCAAACGCATTATCATCTGAACTACCACTGCAGACTTCCATGTTTTTTACTAAAAACCATTCATGGCTCTGTTCTGTTGATGTATACACCTGCCCTGCAGAAATACCTGCTGTTACTCTTCAGTTCCATAGCTTCAAATTGAAACTGCAAGACTGAGCATTCCAAAATTACTTTTATTTTTTTCAAGATGGCTTTTGGTCATTTGGAGATTCTTGCAGTTACCAGCAATTTTTTTTAACTTGCATTCAATTTTGTTTGCATAAAAGTCCATTGGGATATTGACTGAATCTGTAGGTTACTTTAGATAATTATGTGGTGATACTGTCTTTCATTCTACAAGCACAAGATGGCTTCCCACTCATTTAAGATCTTTCTTTTTTCAGCCATGATTTGTAGTTGGTTTTATTGCTCCTCTTGGTTTATTTACCACAAAACACTTTATTTTTTTTTCATGCTGTTAAAAATGGGCTTATCTCTTATTTTGCTTTTCGAATGGTTCATTTGGTGTAAGAAATACCACTGGTTTTGTATGTTGATCTTCTTTAACCACAATGTTGTTGAATTTTTATTTTTTAGATTCATTTTAAATTATGCATGTGTTTGTGTGTGCATTCATGCATTTTAAGTTATGCATATGTGTGCACATGAGTGCAGGTGCTTCTGTGTGTGTGTGTGCACTTGAGTGCAGGTGCCTGTTTGTGTGTATGTGCACATGAGTGCAGGCACCTGTGGGGGACAGCAGATGGTGTGGTTTCCCCTAGAGCTAAAGTGACACACAGTTGTGAGCTAAGCAATGTGAGTGCTGGGACCCACTTGGGTCCTCTGCAAGAGCAGTACTTAATATTTATCAGTGTGCCATCTCTCCAGCCCTGTTGCAAAATTTTTAAAAACTACCATTTTGTAGTTTCATTAGAACTTTTCTGTGTAAGACAATGCCATCTACAGATAGATATTTTCACTCCTTTTCCCTCAGTGTTGATGGTTTTGTGCATTCTTCTTATTGGCTCCGAAAGACCTGTTCAGAAATTAACAGAAAAGGTGAAAGTGAAATCCTTATCTTGCCTCTGGTTTTCTGAGGAAAACCCTCAGCCACCATGGCTTTCACTGTCATGCCACAGCTGACATCCTTGGGTGCCTTTGGATAGGTGGAACTCTTCTTACTTTGAATTATGAAAGGATGTTGTGTTAAACCGAATGCTTCATTCCACATCAGTTCAGACCACTGTGTGGGTTTCCCCTTCACTCTGTTGGGATAGCAGATTTCATTGTTGATTTCCAAGATTGCACCGTCTTGCATTCCTCACTTGGACAACTCTCATTGGCCACAGTGTATAACCTTCTCATCACACTGCTGTCCTTGCTTTCCTCATATCTGTTGAAGATAATTTCATCTACATTCATAAGAAATCTCAGCCTGACATTTGATTTTCTTGTGACTTCTTGGTCTAGTTGTAGCTGTAGAGCAGTGTTAGCCTCATAGAATAAATAAGGAGGCATAACCTCCATTTCTAATGTCCCCAAGAGACATATTGAGAAATAGCAGGGCAAATTCTTTGGTAGAATTCCCCAGTGGATCCGTCTGGTTCTGGCCTATATTTGTTGGTTTGTTTGGCTAATGACAATTTTTGATTTTTCATGGATCTGTTAAGATTTTTGTTTGTTGTCATCTATCATCTGTCTATCTATCTATCTATCTATCTATCTATCTATCTATCTATCTATCTATCTATCTATCTATCTATCCATCCATCCATCCATCCATCCATCCATCCATCCATCCATCCATCCATCCATCCATCCATCCATCCATCTATCTATCTATCTATCTATCTATCTATCTATCTATCTATCTATCTATCTATCTATGTTACTTTGTTGGCAGACACTTGTTTTTATTTTTATCTATTTCAGTGATGCTCCCATTATATTTTTATCTTAGTTCATGTTTTCTTTGTTACTTTATTTGTCACCCTAAGATTTTTTTCAGTTTTGTTTTATTTTCTAAGAATCAACTTTTGGTTTTTTAATTCTCTATTGTTTTCAAAACTCTCTTTTATTTATCTCGTTCTGTTTTCAGAGCCACTTCCTCTTGGTGCCATCTCTACACCTCTTCCTTCTCCTCTCCGCCTCCAGTAGGGGGGGTTAAGATGGTGGTTTGGGAAGTTTCAGGCATCATTCACATGGGTGAGTTTCCCTTGAGACCACTTCACTGTGTCTCACAAATTTTGACACGTTGTCCCATAAAATTGTGTGTGTTCAATTTTATAATTTCTCCAGCTTTGCTTCATTAATGATTCACAGTTTTATTTCATGTGGTTGAGGGTATTTCTAAACTTTGATCTTATTTGTTTATATTGATTTCGATCTTCTATTGTTTCTACTGAGTATTTGTATGGCTCCATGGATGAACCTGGTTGGAGATGCAAGGGGATGAAGAAAAGACAGACAGATGGATAATCAGAAATAGATGAGGCTCCTTTGCCTGGGGCCTCCAATAGAGAAAACCCAGCATCCCAGAAACTTAATGTGTTTATTATATACAGTTGAACAGAGAGGAGGGGTTATTGTATACAGCTGAGCAACAGCTGGATCAAGAAGGTAGGTTTAGTTAATTTTGGTAGGAACAGTCCCTGTAGGGGAATGATCTTCAGACCATGCATATAAGGGTACAGAAAGTTACGCTGGACATTTTCTGCACATAATGTCAACATGTATGCTTTGACAAGAGGAATTCTTTGCCATTTCCTTGAGTCTCACCCTGGGAGTTCTGCTGTTTTCCTGTGGGTCTGAGGCTCTGGGGACCTTGACATGGCTGTGCCCATGTCGACAGCATATATTCACCCATGACTTTACTCAGTTAGGTCTTCCTCCACTCCCTACCTGTTGTAGTATTTAAAGTCTTCCTTTTGTAAGAACAGAGTTGGCCTTGCTTATCTGATTCACAATGTCAGCATTTATTTTTTGATGAGAGTGTTTAGAACATTTACGTTTAGTGTAATTATTGATATGGGTGGGCTTAAATCTATCATTTTCATTTTTCTCTTTGATCCAGCATCTGGCTTCCCTTCCTGCTTTACTTTGGGCATGTAGGATATTTTCATAGTCTACTCTGTTTCCTGTCTTCTCTATTTATTTGTAGTTATCTTGTTCATAATCTTTACTCCTGATTTATGTTTTACCAATTCACCTAAAATTTAGAAAGCTATAACACTACCATTTATTTCCCTGTTCTTTGTGCTCTTTCATATGTATTATTTCTGCATGTGCAAGAATCCTGTGAAGACAATGCTATTATCTTTGCTTTAAGTGATTGTTTTCTATTAACAGAATTGAAGAGAAGGAAAAAGGTGGTCTTTTATCTCAAAAACACCATTACCATTTCCAGTGTACTCATTCTTTTTAACATATTTGAATTTTCGTCTGTTTTAATTACTCCTCCACTGACAGAATCTTTCAATGCATTTATTTTTTTGTCTTTGAGGGGCAAGACTGCTGATAACAAATTATTTGAGGTTTTCTTTATCTTTCTAATAAGCCAGGATCTTACTGTGTCCTGAAATGCTCAAGCTAGCCTAGAACTCTCAATTCTCCTGCCTCAGCCTCCCATTCCCTCTTACTTTTCTATACACAATTCTGAATGTGTAATTTTTGTATATACAATTCTGGGTTTAGAGCTCTCTCCTCCATCTATATTTTTGGACATCAGTATTTTCCTGTATGTATTACATCTTTTTCTCTGACTGTTGTATAGAGCTATATTTCATATTTTTTGAAATTTAGCATATAGCTGTGAATACAGAGGTATCAGTTTTTAATATTGATGATATTTGCTCGAGTAGGTTGATCTCAGCTGTGCTGACTGGGTTTTGTCAACTCGACAGGAACCTAGACATATTTAGAAAGAGGAACCTCAGTTGAAAACATGCGTCCATCAGCTTCTTCTGTGGGGATGTTTGTAGGACATTTTCTTGATTAATAATTGATGTAGAAGGGCCGAGTCCATGTGGGTAGTGCCATCCTTAGGCAGGTAGGCCTGGGTTCTATAAGAAAGCAGGTTGAGCAAGCCATGGGGAGCAGCCAGTAAGCAGTGTTCCTTCATGGTCTCTGCTTCAGCTCCTGCCTTCAGGTTCCTGCTTTGATTTCCTTCAGTGATGGAGTGTGTCTTCATTATGGTTTCTATTGCAGTGAAGGGACACCATGACCACAGCAACTCTTATAAAGGAAAACATTAAATTGGGACTGGCTTACAGGTTCAGAGGTTCAGTCCATTATCATCATGGTGGGAAGCATGGCGGTGTGCAGGAAGACATGGTGCTGGAGAAAGAGCCAAGAGGTCTACATCTGGATCTAAAGGCAGCAGGAAGAGAGAGAGAGAGAAACTGGGCCTGGCTTGAGCATCTAAAACCTCAAAGCCCAACTCCAATGACACACTTCCTCCACCAAGGCCACACTTACTCTACCAAGGCCACACCTACTCCAGCAAGACCACACCTCCAATAATGCCACTCCCTAAGAGTCTTTGGGGGCTATTTTCATTCAAACTACCACATTGTATGACCTGAGAGTTCTAAGATAAAATAAACCTTTTCTTCTCCAAGTTGTTTTTGGCCATGGTGTTTATCACACTGAAAGAAACTCTAATTTCTATGAAGCTTTGTGAGTATTTCTTCAAATATTATTTTGTGCACTATTCTCTCTCCTTTATTTGTCTGGGATTCTAATACTATGCATGTTGGACTACTAAATATTACCCCACTGCTGCTGAGTTCCTGCCTACTTTTAAAGTGTTCTCTTTTTTCTCAGGGCACCTTTAGCCGGTGCATCTCCCAGTTCACTCTTTCCTTTCACAGAATCCATTCTGACTTCGAAGACACCTAGTCACTATTTTACTCCAGATATGATACCAGTTCTTGAATTTCTATTTTGTTCTCTTGGAGTCCACATTTCAGAGTCTTTGTATTTCCCCTTATTGGGTCTGTGTTTTCTCTAAATTTCCTTAACATATTTATAACGACTGTTTCAAAACCTGTGGGTGTTAATCCCAACTTCCAAACTTAATTCATCAGCTCTTTCTTGATTTTTGAATCTTTTTTGTATGTGTACTAACCTTTTATTATATTCTGGATTTTTCTGTTATCCTTAAATGATGTTGAGCCTTCTTCTGGCAGGTGGAATTACTGGTGGGTTGTTTTGATTCTACTAGGCTGTGTCTGGTCCTACTAGGCTGCGTCTGGTCCTACTAGGCTGGGTCTGAATATACTAGGCTACATATTCATCACTTTTCTCATCACTGTGACCAAATATCTGAAAGAAGCAATGTAAGGGAAGAGAGGCTTATTTGGGCCAGAGGTCAAGGATACACAGTCTATTGTAGTCAGGAGATCATGGGGGCTGGGGTAACTCAGAGCTGTGGTGGCAGGACCATGAGGCTGCTTGTGCACATCTTGGTAGAACAGGAAGCAAAGGATGTAGAATTCCAGCACTCAAACACCTTTCTGCTTTTTACCATTTTTTTTTCAGTCTGGGGACCCCAGCCCATGAAATTGTGCTGTCCACATTTGGGGCAATTTTTTTTTTGCATTATGTAATCCTCTCTAGAAATGACATCACAGATAACCTAAAGGTATGCCTCTTTAACACCCTATGAAATCAGTGACATCTCATCATTCCGGCTGGATCAGCACTCCCAGCATGTGTAACTTCTAGTATTACCTTGAGTTCTCAGCAGCAGCAGCAGCAGCAGCAGCAGCAGCAGCAGCAGCAGCTCTTCTCTGTCAGCCCTATACAATGTTGCTTGCACATGCATAGCACATCTGTTGGGTAAGGATGCTCAACAAATTGATTCCAACAGAAATGTCTAAGTCCCACCCATTGAGGGTTCCCTTGGCTCCAGTGTCTGCCCAGAAAACCTGAAGGTGTTCATGCTGGTGGAGCACCCACAGAAGAAGAACTTGGAAAAGGAGAGGTATTAATTACAACAGGCTCCCCTGATGTGTGGTCAGGATTGCTAATTTCCTCTTGCCTTAGTTGCATTATCTGTAAAATGCAGATGGTCATGGTATCTCATAGATACGGTCATATGGGGAATTAAAGAAGAGAATCCATGCAGTGCCTAACATACAATGTGTGCGGTTGGGAAATAATCCACTGGGACTGAGGAGACAGTTGCCGTGTAAGCAGGAGGCCATGGGTTGAAGGCCTAACTCCCATGTAAAAATCTAGGCATGGCAACACATGCCTGTAACCCTAGCTCTGGGGAGCAGAGATAGACAGACCCCAGAGCTTTCTGGCTAGCCAACCTAACAGAGGCAGGGAATTTGCAGTTCAGTCTCAAGGCAGTAAGGTAGGAAGATAGAGGAAGACACTTGACTCCCTGCCCTGGCCTCTGTATACACACATACCTACTCATGTGTGAGTGCCACACGTATACACAGAAATGAAAACAAGCAAGCAATAAAGCTACTGTTATCCCTCCTGGCCCCCAGAATTTGTCTGAAACTTGTCCTCAGGTCTTGAGAGCAGGGCTCTGTGATAAGAGAGGTTCCCTCTGGGACCTTCCCTACGCTTCACGAGTTCTCTGGGTATCTATCAACTAGAATGATGTCTTAGTCTGTTTGTGCTGCTCTAACAGAATGCCTGAGACTGTTTCTATCAGTTACTGGATGAAGGCTCTCTGAAGAAAATTAGGGTATCACCAATCTGATTACAATAGACGGACAGCCAGTTCAGGCACCCTTTCCACTATTGTTAGGAGTCTCAGCTGGGATCATCCTTGTGGATTCTTGGAGTTTCCCTGGCATCAGGTTTCTCCTTGACCCTGAAATGCCCCTCCCACCCCATCAAGACACCTCTTTCATTATTCTTCCCCTCCATCCTGGCCCCAAGCCACCCAACCTGAACCCTCATGTCACCCCCACCCCATGCCCTAAGTTTACCCAGGAGATCTCTTCTATTTCCCCTTCTCAGAGAAATCCATGCATCCCTGTGGCTGTGTGAGTCACTACACGGGTGTGTAGGTTCATGCAGGTCTGTGGAAAGAAGACACAGAAGCATCTTAAGAATGAATCTAGACTTTCATGGCTGCAAGGGGGTCCAGCCTCGAAGGACTGAAGCCCTTTTCCCTTTACCTAGGGCATATTTATTTACTCTTTTTTACAGTTTAGATAGTTAATTTCTATACCTTCAAAGCAACCCAAAAGGAGCTCCCAGAAACCAAATGCCAAGTGCAAATTACTTGAATTATCAGGTACCTCGGTTTTCCGGGTTTCCTGGACCAAGTTTTGCATAGACCTTTGATCCTTGGGGGACTCTTTGATCCTTGACTCTCAAACAGGATTCATATAGGGTGATAAGAGAAACAAAAGGTAAGAGAAACAAAAGGTGTGGTTAAACAAAGGAAGGATTAGGGCTAGGTGCTGCTCTCTGAAGCCCAGCCAGGAGCTCAGCAGGAATGCCGCCACACATCCCTCTTTGGGCCCTCCTTGTTACCTAGCTTCTCTGGGACTGTGGATTGTAGCATGATTATCCTTTACTTTATAACTAGTATCCACTTATAAGAGAGGATATACCATGTTTGTTTTTCTGAGTCTGGGTTGCCTCACCCAGGATTATTTTTTCTAGTTCCATCCATTTGCCTGCAAATTTCATGATGTCATTGCTTTTAACAGCTGAGTAATACTCTATTGTGTAAATGTACCACATTTTCTTTATTCATTCTTCAGTTGAGGGGCATCTAGGTTGTTTCCAGGTTCTGGCTATTACGAATAAAGCTGCTATGAACATAGTTGAGCATGTGTCCTTGTGGTATGATTGAGCATTCCTTGGGTATATGCCCAAGATTGATATAGCTGGACCTTGAGGTAGATTGATTCCAATTTTCTGAAAAAACCGCCACACTGATTTCCAAAGTGGTTGTACAAGTTTGCAATCCCACCAGCAGTGGAGGAGTGTTCCCCTTACTTCACATCCTCTCCAACTTAAGCTGACATTAGTGTTTTTGATCTTAGCCATTCTGACAAGTATCTCAGATGGTATCTCAGAGTTGTTTTGATTTGCATTTCCCTGATGGCTAAGGATATTGAACATTTCTTTAAGTGTATCTCAGCCATTTGAGATTCTTCTGTTGAGAATTCTCTGTTTAGGTCTGTACTCCATTTTTTAAATTGGATTATTTGGTATTTTGGTGTCTGGTTTCTTGAGTTCTTTGTATATTTTGGAAATCAGCCCTCTGTCAGATGTGGGGTCAGTGAAGGTCTTTTCCCATTCTGTAGTCTGCTGTTGACACTTATTGGCAGTGTCCCTTGACTTACAGAAGCTGTTCAGTTTCATGAGGTCCCATTTATTAATCGTCAACCTCAGTGTCTGTGCTACGAGTGTTCTGTTTAGGAAGTTGTCTCCTGTGTCAATGTGTTCAACGCAACTTCCCACTTTTTCTTCTATCAAGTTCAGTGTAACTGGATTTATGTTGAGGTCTTTGATCCACTTGGACTTGAGTTTTATTCAGGGTAATAGATGTGGATCTATTTGCATTTCTCCACATGCTGACATCCAGTTATGCTAGCACGATTTATTGAAGATGCTTTCTTTTTTGCGTTGTATAATTTTGGTTTCTTTGTAAAAAAAAAAAAAAATCAGGTGTTCATGGGTGTGTAGATTTACGTGGGTCTTTGATTTGATTTCATTGATCCACATGTCTGTTTTTATGCCAGTACCATGCTGTTTTTATTACTATAGCTCTGTATTAGAGCTTGAAATCAGGGATGGTGAGACCTCCAGAAGTTTCTTTTTTATGCCAATACCATGCTGTTTTTATTACTATAGTTCTGTATTAGAGCTTGAAATCAGGGATGGTGATACCTCCAGAAGTTTCTTTATTGTACAGGATTGTTGTAGCTGTCCTGTTTTTTGTTTTTGTTTTTTTTTTTTTTCTTTCTCAAATGAAGTTGAGTATTGTTTTTTCGAGGTCTGTGAAGAATCATGTTAGAATTTTGATGGGGATCCTGCATTAACTTCTGTTCTTAAAGTAATCTTTCAGGGACAGGTTCCACTTCTGTAGGGATGTGGGTATGCATGTGTATGTATTCATGTGTGTGGGGCATGTGTGGGTGTGCATATATGTATAGGTATGCATGTGGGTGTGGGTATGCATGTGTATGTATGCATGTGTGTGGGTGTGCATATGTGTATAGGTATGCATGTGGGTGTGGGTATGCATGTGTATGTATGCATGTGTGTGAGGGTGTGTGTGCATATGTTAAAGGTATGCATGTGGGTATGCATGTGGACATGGATGTGCATGTGTGGGGTGCACATGTGAGTATGGATGTGTATGCATGTGTGAGGGGCTATGCATGTGAGTATGGATATACATTCGGGTATAGATGTGCATATGTATATGTGTGTGCATGCATGCATGTGTGTTTCTGCTTAACCTTTCATTTTTTTAATTGAAAATATTTTTCATACAATATAATTTAATTATACTTTCCACTCCCCCAGCTCCTCCTAGATGGTCCCCGAGTCCCCAACACCTATAGCCACACCCTTATTTTTTTATTTCTCTTTAGAATACAAACAGGCTTCTAAAAATAATATAAAGAAAAAATAAAAATAAACAAACTGGAATAGGACGAAGCAAACAAACTACCAAGAAAAAAAAGAACAAAAGAAAATCACAGAAACACATTGATATGCAGAAACACATGCATTTGCACATGCAGAAATCCCATAAAAACACAACACTTGAAACCATTATATATATATATCTGTAAGGAAAAAAGAAAGAAAAGAGACACAGAGAAGAAAGAAAACTAAGCAAATAAGGAAACAAAACAAAACACACAACTAAAAAACAATGCCCAAACAAAGCATTATGAGGCAAGGAACCTCCCAAAATGCCTTGGCATTAGATGCCTTGTTGGCATCTACTGCCAGGCATAGGCCTGCCCTTAGGAGGGGTCCTCCATGCCCAATGAGACATGCTTGGAGAGATGGAAGTTTTCCTCTGAGAGTGCCTGTCAATTGGAGACCGTTTCTGGGCTGAGTGGAGGCTTGCATACACTCTCTTGGCTCTGGGACTCCATCTGGCTCAGACCCATGCAGACCCTGTGCATGCTGTCAGTCTATGTCTCTTCATATGTGTGTGGTCCTGCCGTGTCTAGAAGGCCTTGCTTCCTTGGTGTCCTCCGTTCCCTCTGGCTCTTACAATCTTTCTGCCTCCTCTTCCACAGGGTTCCCTGAGCCCCAAAGGGAAGGATTTGATGGAGACATCCTATTTAGGACTGAATGTCCCAAGGGCTTTCATTGTCTGCACATTGTCCAGTTGTGAGTCTCTGCATTTATTATCACATTCTTCAGGAGGAAGCATCTCGGATGATGACTGAGCAAGACACTGATCTATGAGTCTAGCAGAATGTCATTAGGAGTCATTTTACTACTACTTTCCCTTAACATGGCAGTAGTATTTGGTTTCCTTCTAGGTCCCTGGCCTATCTAGTCCAAGGTTCTTGGCCACCCAAGCAGTGTCAGTTATGGGCTCCATCTCATGGAATAAGCCTTAAGTCAAATCAGAGAGTGGTTGGTTGCTCCAACAAGCTCTGTGTCACTATTGCATCAATGCACCTTGCAGGCAGGTCAACATTGTTGATCGAAGGGTTGGGTTGGGTTGCGTTGTGGCTGGGTTGGTGTTTACCTTTCTTCTCTGGTGGTGTGCAGAGTCTCTTCTAGTACCATGAACACTAGTCAGTGGAAGTGAAAGCGCTAAGTAGGCACCAGCTTGTCTTCTCCACGTTCAGTGAGTTGTGTAGGTGCTGTCTTCACCAATAGGAACTTGCCATCAGTTCGTGGAGAACATTCAATAACCTTCGCAACAGCCTGGGTTGTTTATGAGTGTCCATGGGGCCGCTTTGGCTAACAACTCAATGAGATGTAACCCGTTCCTAGAACTGAACATTTTATTTGGTGATGAGAGATGCTTAATTGAGGCTTTGTCTGCCCTGTTATTTGGTGACTATCGTGTTGGGATTCCAATAGGACCCCTCAAATGGCCCTTCCTTTTAGCCGTATTCCCTTCCTTATCCCTCATTTCTCTCCCTCTCCATCTGATCCTCTTGGTCCATGCCCTTGCCTAGTCCATAACTATCATTTTTCCCCTTCCTAGGAGAGTCAGCCTCCCCCTGAGTCACTTACTGTGGACTTAACCTTTGTGGTTATATGGATTATGGCCTGTTTATTGAAGACTTAGCAGTTATCATCCACATATAAGCAAATACGCATCATCCTGAGTGACAAATACATACCACTCAGGTATGATTTTTTTCTAGATCCATCCATTTGACATTTTAAAAGTTTCATTTTTTTTTTAACAACTGAGTAATATTCCATTGTATAAATGTATCACATTTTCTTTATCCATTCTTTCATTGATAGACATCTAGGCTGTTTCAAATGCCTGGGTGTTATGAATGGAGCAGCACTGAACATAATTGAGCAAAAGTCTCTGTAGTAGGAATGGATGTAGAGTCTTTCTGGTATATGCCCAAGAGAGGATAGCTAGACCTTGAGGAAAACTGATTTCCAGCTTCCTGAGACACAGCCACACTGATTCCCATAGTGGCTGTACAAGTCTGTACTTGCACCAGCAATGGAGGAGTTTTCATCTCGCTCCACATCCTTGCCAGCACGAGCTGTCATTTGTGTTATTGATCTTGGCCATTCTGACTGGTGTGAAATGAAATCTCCAAGTAGCTATGATTTACATTCCCTTGATAACTAAGGATGTTGAACATTTCTTTAAGTGTTTCTCAGATATTTGTGTCTCATCTTTTGAGACCTCGCTGTTTAGTTCTATAACCCATTTTAAACTGGGCTATTTGCTTTCTTGATGCCCTGTTTTTTTAGTTCTTTATGTATTTCAGATATTAGTACTCCTAATGGATAAATAGTTGGTTAAAAATCTTTCTGCATTTTGCAGGCTGCCATCTGAATGATGTTGTCCTTTGCCATGTAGAAGCTTTTCAGTTTCATGACGTCCTATTTATAATTGTGGGTCTTAGTGCCTATGCTAATGGTGTTCTGCTCAGAAAGTTTTTTCCTGTGCCAGTCGAGTTCAAGGTTATCCCCTACTTTCTATTCTGTCAGATTCAGGGTATCTTGCCTCATGTGAGATCTTTGATCCATTTGCAATTGAGTTTTATGTGGGGTCGTAAGTATGAATCGGTTTGGATTCTTCTGCATGCAGCCACCCAATTTGACCATTTGTTGAAGATACCGTCTTTTTTTCAGTATGTGTTTCTGGGTTCTTTATCAAAAATCAGGTGTTTATATCTGAATCTTCAATTTTGATTCCATTGATTAGTGAGTCTATTTTTGCGCCAATACAATGCTGTTTTTATTACTATAACTCTGTAGTACAGCTTGAAACCAGGGATGGTGATGCCTCTAGCAGTTATTTTATTATACAGGATGGTTTTAGTTATCTTGGGTTTTTTTTGTGTTTTCATATGAAACTGAACGTTGGCCTTTTAAATTCTGTGAAGAATTGTGTTGGAATTTTGATGGAAATTGTGTTGAATCTGTGGATTGCTTTTGGTTGGATGGCCATTTTTACTTTACTAATCCTACCAACCCATGAACATGGGAGATCTTTCCATCTTCTGATATCTTCTTCAGTTTCTTTCTTCACTGTCTTAAAGTTTTTGTTATACAAGTTTTTCACTTGCTTGGTTAGAGTCACCCCAAGGCACATATTTCTTGAGGCTATTGTAAAATAACCTTTCATTTTTACTACATGGCCCCTGTCTGCTGCTGGGAGCAAGGAACACTTGACTGATGTCTTGCTTTTCACCCTTCAGCTAGGTCTTCACACCCAGAGATGGGCCTAGACATCACGATTCCCTCACACTTCAGGAGGCCTAGAGTGAGTCTGCAAAACAGAGCGGACAGACAGCCAGGGGCCCCAGGGGTCATTGTGTCTGACACTCTCATGTTGACAAGTGGGGACACTGAGGCCCTGACACCAAGCTGGGCAGAGTTATCAATTGTTTGACTGTCCTGGGCTTAGGGCTCCCTGGGAAGCTGCATTCGGGGTCAGTGCAAGATACTGCGCCCCACTTGTTAAAGCAGAGCCCGTGGAATGGGACTCGATATCTCCCCAAGTGACGCTAGCAAGGGTGGCAGAGGGATCTCAGAGGAGGGTGGATGGGACAAGGACAGGGGTGCCCAGCACCAAGGCCTTTCTCCTTCACTAAGGCAGCCGCTGCATCTGTCTGGCTTACTGTCCTTGCTTCTGTTTGGATCCTCCGCGTCCCTTAGGGGCTCATATGAAGAAGGATGGTCTCCAGTGGACAGCACTGTTGGAAGGTGGTGAGCCCTTAAGATCATCAGGGTGTGTTTTCAAAGGCACCACCCCGTCTCAGCTTCCTGCCACCATGAAGTGAGCAGCTTCGCTCTGCAAAGGCTCTGTCCACCATGCACCACCTCACTGCAGGCCGAAAGCCACAGGCCGGCTGACCACCTCTGAGATCATGGGCCTAGCAAAACTTTCTTTTCCCATTTGAAGTAATTGTCTCAGTCTTGTGCTACAGGAACGCAAAACTGACATACTCACAGAAATACCATCTGCTGGGTGAAACAGGTCCCATAGCTTTCCTGCTCCCCAAGAGGAGAAAAAGTGCTTGGTGTAGCGCCCGCACACACTCAGGACCACAGCACCCAGCCCTGCCTCTGGCGCCCAGTGCCGGGTCTTCAGCCCTGCCGGCTTTCTCTCTGCGCATGTGCTGATGGCTCAGCCTGCAGGCCAGTGTCCCTGCGTCCTGCTGCTTGCTCTGGTCTCTGAATTATCCAGCATGGCTGGTGGTCACTGGGCAGTTTGGTATTAAGATGATGTAGGGGACTGTGAGTTGGGGAGGGAGAGCAACTGACATCTAATTAGCCTTCATTTGAATCTCCACGCAGCAATTACGGCTTCTGAGCAGCGGGGCCGTTGTTACTGAGGGTCGCCTGTGAGGCGCGCCTAATTATTATAATCACTGCATGCCTAATGATGCTAATGGGGCGCAGTGTGGCTGCACGCCCTGGTCAGTGGCAGGCCGCAGAGGGCGGGAAAGGGAGCTGCTAGAAGGAATAGGCTGCAGCAGTGTCCTTTATAGAGGACTTTAATACCTGCCAGGTCGCCTCACCTGCACCTTCCCAATGAGCCCCTCACGTTATTCCGTCCTGGCTACCTTCTCACTGAGGGTGCTGTAGGATGCTGTGACTAAAAGGGAAATGTCTGGCCAAGGAGGCCCAGCTGAGATGCTGCAGAGCCAAGATTAGCATTCAAGCAGCTTGACACTCTCTACAGACTCCCTCTCTTCCTTTCTCCCCCTCCCCTTCTCTTCTGACCAATACTTATTAACCAGCACGTGTGGGGCACAGGCCACTGATGGTCACATTCCAATTGGGGGAGGCCAAGCAAAATCAAATGAGTGGCCGCGCGCGCACGCACACACACACACACGCGCGCACACACACACACACACACACACACACACACACACACGAATGCACTCACACTTATAGAGGGCTCACTATGGACCAAACACTTTACTGATTCCATTTAATATTACATTTAAGATGATCCACAACAAGATTCCTCATGGGAAAGCAGGATGGGGAGAGAGGGAGGCATTTAAGAATAGGTAGATTTTTCAGTTCCGTACAGGGCGAGCAGATTAGACTGGAGCCAGAGGAGGAGCTATGTAGGACTTTCCAGAAACTGTTGTGGGAATTGATGCCCTGCTGGTGCAAGGGCAGGGAATCGTAGGCAATGTTCAAAAGACGGTCAAGTGAAGAGGCCAGAGGAACGGGGCAGGTGAGCAGGGAGAGGGTGTGGCAAGGGAGGCCCGAGCCGTGGTTGGGGACAAGGTTCTGTGAGGCTTGTCATGGCAGTGTCTTGGTATTTTATTCCAAATGTGTTGGAAAGCCTTAGAAGGATAAGACTTGTGAGGAGATTGTGGAACCATTTCCCCAATTATCTGGACCAGATGCTGGTATGGCCGACCTCATCAGGGCCCCGACAGAGGGCTGCTTCCTACAAAGCTCGATGGCTCTGCCCAGCGATGGCCTGTGCCACCTGGGTCCCTCTCATTAGGTCTCACTAGAGTCGCCAGCAGAACAAGCGGCTGACTCAGTATCCACTCACTGCTTCTGCTGACAGATACACTGTCCTGGTTTGCGTGTTTCCGGGGAGGGGTTCTGATAGGCTCATCCCGGCCAGGCGACTCCTCCCCTTCTGCAAGGTCCAATCGGTGGAGGCTGGGAGTTGAGTTCAGTTAGTGAGAAGCCTCTTCTCCACTGTAGGCGGGGCTCCTGCTCAGGGGTGATCCTGCCTAGTTCCTGTAGGTCCTGGGTCCTTCATCCAGGTTCTGAATTTACTGTCCAGTACTTCAGCTGTGCCTGCTAGAATGGGTGCTTAGCAGGAGTGTAACTCAGATAACCTCAGGGCCTGTCTGCTCCACCTGCCAGATGGATGGCGGGGCCGGCCGCCTGCTTCTCTGTCCTCTTCCAATCTGCCTGTGAGAACAATAAGCTATTCTCCTGCACTTGGCAGGAGGAGGCACATTGGGGACCCAAATAACAGGAGGCTGATAGATTGAGCATCTAGGAAGAGAGTGCCGATCCTGTCACCCACCATCCGATACCAGGGGCTGCCCTCTGTACCGTCACCCCCTGTCCAATGTCAGGAGCCGGTTCTCACCCTGTCGCTTCCTTCCTAGTGTCAGGAGCTGACCCCTGTCTTGTCACTGGCCTGGAGCTTGGTGGTGGAACATGAGTCTAGCTTGTGTAAGTCCCTGGGTTCCAGCCCCAGAATTACAGACACAAAGCCCCGCCCCTTTCTCATTTTGTTTTTGTTTCTGTTTTTTTGAGACAGGGTTTCTCTGTGTAGCCTTGGATGTCCTGGAACTCACTCTGTAGACCAGGCTGGCCTCCAACTCACAGAGACCACCTGCCTCTGCCTCCCAAGTGCTGGGACTAAAGGCCTGTGACATCACTGCCAGCTCTCTCTCTCTCTCTCTCTCTCTCTCTCTCTCTCTCTCTCTCTCTCTCTTGGATTTTTGTTTTTGTTTTGTTTTGAAATACTAGATTTTTTGTAGTGTATCCCTTGAGGAGGGTAATCCCCTGTGGGAGGGACAATTGCTTTACCCTTTTCCACAGGCTCCACTGGTCCCTATTGCTGTCTGCTCTGCTCCGGACCTTGCCTCGGGGCTGCATAGGCGTATGAATCTGTGACACCTGAGGGAATGCGCCCTGGGGGTGACGGGAGCAAGGTCAGGCTTCCACAAGCAGGGCTCAGGGGCTGTGGGTGAGTTTCTTCCCTGCACATGGCTCCCAGGCTGCCTGCTGAGGCGGCATCTCAGCAGGGGAGACCAAGGCAGGGCACCCGTGGGGACGCTTCGAGGAAATAGAAAATATTTTCCCAGGCAAAGTCAACACTACTATTTGTTTTAGTTGCTTAAATTATATGTGTTATTTATTTTTTAAGTGGTCTGTCATTATTGGTGAATGGGGAAGGCACCGGTCTCACAATGCAACCAAAATTTTCGATATTGCTATGTAGTCATTAACAAATGAACATCGCATCTCCGCGAAAGGCTGTGTGCATGAAGCCCCGGAGCCGGGTGTCTTGTTATCGGCTAATTACAGCCATGAGGAGGGCATGGCTGGGGAACAGACTGGGGGGGGGTGCTCTACCTTGCCTCCTCCACCCATTTGTGTTCAGATGTCATTCAAAACCATACTTCAGCACTGTGGGAGCTTTGGCAGTGTGGGTGGCCAGCCAGTGCAAGGCTCTGGACCCTGTGATTCTGCACCACACCTTATGTGCCTGTGAAAATGTCACACTGAAACCTCTTGCTTTATACCACTCAAACATAACAACATATTCAGAAAATAGCATGTACCAGGTCCTCCTCAGGAAGTGCTATTCCAGGTCCTGAGAACAATAAGACAAGTCGGCAGAATAAAGCACTTCCAAGGTGTTTGCTGTATGCCAGCCACTGAGAAGTGCTCTATGTAGGTCAGATCAACCCTCCTGACAGTCCCGAGAAGCTGAATCAGCCCCATTTTGTAGATGTGGTGACTGAGGCACAGAGGTACACGATACACAGACTTCCAGTAAGAATGAAAAGTCTCTTGCTTAGAAAGAAAGAGTGGATCAGAGGTCCAAGATAAACAGGGCCTGGAAGAGGTCAGCGGCTGACCACGTGACCAGGAAAGGCCTCACTGAGGAGGCAGCCCAACATGTCCCAGAAAGGTCCTAGGGCAAGAACAGCGTGTGTCAAGGCCCTGAGGTAGAAATGAGCTTGGTGGAGAGCGGCGGGAAGGGAGAGGGAAGGAGGGAAGGAGGGGTGTGGGAGTGTGGCTTCGTTGTAGAAAACCTGATTGAGCTGGAACTCCAGTGCTCCCCAGTGGATCCTGAGGTGATGATAGGCTAGCAGGAGTGGGAAAGGGGTGGGTGGTGCCCTTAGACGCGTCAGTCCAGTCCTGTGTGTGGGTGTCTGGCTAAAGAAGTGTTTGGATGGAGGCTGTTGTTCCTCAAAGCAGAGGTGAGGCCGCCATCCCTTGCTTCTTACTCGACTCCTGTGGCGCGCCTTTCATGCACACAGAGATGCCAGAGGCTATGGTTGGAACTGGCCCACAGGTTGTGTGCTCTCCCCGGCTGGTAGCACTATCTGGGGACGTGGGAGAAACATTAGGAGGTGGGGCCTAGATGGAGGGTTAGGACACTAGCGGCATACCTGTGAGGGTGGTCCGAATCCCAGCCACCTCCTCTCTCTTGGCTTCCTGTCTCCAGTGAAGTATATATGTCTTCCTCCTCCATAGGTTTCTGCCGCCAAGTGCACAGAGCCACACCTCCATGCAGTGACTCTTCTGAAACCAAGAGAAGAAATACTCTTTCCTTCCCTGCAGCATCCCCTTGGACACAGTGGTCACGAAGAGGACAAGATAAACCAGAGAGTAGAGCCCCCCCCCCCATGTTTTTGTGATGGTGAGAGCCCAGGTGTGGATCCATGGGGTTCCAGAATGCAGCAGCCCAGGCCTCCTGAAGAAAGGTGAAGCTGGGCAGTGGTGGCACACACCTGTAATCCCAGCACTTGGGAGGCAGATCTGCGTGAGTTTGAGGCCAGCCTGAGTGAGTTCTAGGACAGCCAGGGCTACACAGAGAAACCCTGTCCAAAAAGAAAGAAAGAAAGAAAGAAAGAAAGAAAGAAAGAAAGAAAGAAAGAAAGAAAAGAAAAAGAAAAAATATTTAATAATGAATAGATTGTTGGAGCATGTGAAGGCGATGGACCTACAGATACAAGACAGCAGGATCTCCATGACATGGGACAACAACACCCAAGAGCAGTTCCAGGAGAGCCCATTGTCGGTGGTGCAGCAGAAGCCAGAGGCCTCAAGCCCGACCAATGACTCGTGGCAATGAACACTTGCAAGTAAAGACGAACGGACTAGTGGTAGACTGTGTGACTCACGGGGCCACACCACAGCTTCCGAGACAAGATTCTCCTCTGTGCTTTGCTTTGCTCCTGTGCTTTGATTTTGATTTTTTGGTTTTTCTTTTAAATTTGGTTTTGTTTTGGAGGGGAGGTTGCAAGAGCAGAGGGCAGATGTGAAGAGATGGGGAGATGAGTGGGATCGGAATGCATGATGTGAAACCCACAAAGAATCAATAAAAGTTAAAATAAATGGGGGGGGAGGAGGAAAAGAGGGAGGGAGGGAGGGAGGGAGGGAGGGAGGGAGGGAGGGAGGGAGGTGAAGATGCCATTTTCTTTCTGTCTAGGTCAGGGCATGTTCAGAGGGCTCCTGGTGTCAGGGGTTTGTATGCAGGACAGTTCAGGATAGGGTGACCAGGCTGGAGGGGCTCCTTGCCTTGGGACCTGTGAGATGTTTAGTAACATTTTTGGTCTAGAGCTGAAGGTGGGAAGAAGGTGTTATAAAGCTGAAGTTGCCTCCTACAGGAATGTCTCTGCAGGGGAAGGGACATCTGCCGGGCCACCCTGTAAGGGAAGGGACCTCTGTCGGGCAACCCTCCAAGCAGAACTCTGGCCCTGGGACACACAAACCAGGAAGATTTTAGTTCAACAGCGTGAAGGATTTTGTAAAGGTGGAGCTGACTGACAGCCAGGGATAGAGACTTGAGCACGAGGTAGACAGGACAGGGCCTTTACTCTTGTCGTCAAAGCGGGGATGAAGTGAGTTCCTTCATGGAAAGCACCCAGAAGCCTGCCAGCTGAAGCACACTCAATGCCACCTGTGCTCACCCTGAAGGGCTCAGCTGGTCCAGGCAGGGGAACTCCTGCCACGACAGAGTTGAGTCCAATGTTCTCTGAAGTTGGCTTGAGGAGCCTTGGAAACTGCTTCCTCCCTGAAGCGCTGGTCCCATCAGTCTGCCATTGGTCTGGGGTCTCTCAGTTCACTGTCGTGTGTGTGTGTGTGTGTGTGTGTGTGTGTGTGTGTGTGTGTGTGTGTGTGTTTTCTTAGTTAGCTGTACATTACCTTGTCACCCTGAGTTCTTTCAACTTTGGGAGAGGATGTGCCATGAAGATTGGTAATGTGGCTTGTATTTGATCCAAATCTTTGTGAGGAATGAATTCAGACTGTGTTACTCCATGGTCTCTGTGAGAAACACATTCAGACTGTGTGCCTTACTCCATGAGCACACCCAGAAGCCAGTGTCACTTGGGTTGGTTCCAGCTGCCAAAATGCTTGTGGTAATGACTTGACCAAATGCTTAGGATATTAGTGAAGCACGTGGCTGGGTGTGTCTGACGGGGGTTTTAGAGAGGACCAGATCACGAGGGAGCTGTCCTGACCAATGGCTCAAACTCTGCATGGGTGGGAGACGATGAAGCTGATTGGGTAAGCAGGTCACAAGGGCTGTCACTGAAGGGCATGGCTGGCTCTGTCCCCTTCCTGTCTGTCTCTCTTTCTCTGCTTCCTGCCCACACGATGTGAGTAGCTCTGCTCCCTTATACCTGTCTGCCACAATGATCTGCCTCACCACAGCCCAGAAACAAAGGCTCCAGTGGAGTGTTGACTGAAATCTCTCAACATAGGAGTCAAAAGAGGCCCCGCCTTCCTTGGGCTACTTTTCTCATGCATTTGTGGCAGAGGTGGTTGAATCTGACACATCTGGACCAGACGCCACGGCAGGGGGATGCCCGATGATGGAGGAGAAGGAAGGGATCACAAGGATGACAGCCATCACTCCTGGCACTCTCCTGGACACCCACAGCTTGAAAGGCAGCCACCATATACTCCACACTTTATTCCAGATCATCCTTGTAGCAGCATCCTGCGAGCTAAGGACCGCCATCCTCAGTCTGTTCACAAGAGAAACGAGGATTCTAGAGCCGATGCTCCATGCTCAAGGCTACTATGCAAGCAGGAGGTGGAGCCAGGTTAGGTGTCCCTGGCTCAGCCAGCTAGTCACTGGGCAGGAGAAACTGGCCTTGAGAACAGAGGACAGACTGGGGTATGTGCTTGGTGTCAACAGAGTGAGACAGAGGGGAGCCTAAGGATTGAGGCAATCCAAGGGAAATGCCTTTCCTTCCCCAAGGTCAAACTGGTGTGTCCTTAGTAATTCCCCCTTTCTCAGTGCTGGACCAAGAGGCGGTGATAACCATTGAATTTCAGCTGAGATCACTTTTTTTTTTTTTTTTTTTGCTGTTTCCAACTGGGCTCTCCCTTGAGACCCCGGTGTTAATGAAATCAAACAAAATGAAAATGGGTAAATTATTGCAAAGCTACGAACACCTCGGAGGGCCATGGCTCACTAGTTTCCAATAGCGCCTCATTTGGGAGGCTGCAGTGGGAGCCGAAGCATTTCAGTCCCATGGGTGAGGCAGTGGAAGGCATGGACAAAAGAGACAAGATATTGCAATCAGGGGGTCACCGACCCAGGCTTTTGTATAATTATAGACTTTCATTTCGGGCCAACCGGACTGGTGCTGGGGTTGGCTGGCAAATTAGTGGTGAAAAAATAAAGCAATTTTTAGCATCCTTAAAAGAGTCGCCACCCCGTTTGGGTGTCCGCGGCACAGGGGAGGAAGGATGGACAGGTGGGGAAGAGCCGCTCAGGCTGGAGGTGGCTACTTGCTTTCATCCACATGGCAGGAATGGTTTTTGTCTGGGGTCTGGGAGAGTGTGTTGCATGCTGGCCTTCCTTGGGATGTCTTCAAAATTAAAGGTGCTGGGACAAGAATGGGGCCCACATCACCCTCTTCCTAGGCGCCCTTCCCTCAGGGGGGATTCCCTTTTCCCAGGTAGCAGCCAGTCCAGCCTGCCAGACACACCTGGCTCCCTTTTGGCCCTTTGCTTGCCTCATCCCATTTTTTCACTCCTTGTAAAACACTGAGAAAAAGATTTATCTCTTGAGGGTATTACCAAGCCCATCTATCACCCATGAGAGAACTCTGCATATCAAAGGGAGATTTGTGTTTCTTGCTATTATTTTTTTCACTAAGCTTTCATGGGGAATATTGCTTTTAATTTTTCACAAATAGACTTGGAAATAGATTTTGCTCTTTGAGCTGCCTTCATCTGTTTCATTTTATTTATTTTTTGTTATATCTTCCCATGTATTAACTGTGCATTTGTGGTTTTGACATTTTTCAGATTTTCCTATCTTGTTTTATGTTATTTCACTTAAATATTCCTTCTGGTTTTATGTCAAACAAACAAACAAATCCAGATTTAGTGTGCCACTTATATGTTTCCTAAAACAGGTAGAAATGATCTGCTGTCATTTTAAAAATGCCTATTACATTTTCTCAGGTGTCACTCAAATCCAGTGGCAGAGGGACTTCACACCACCTGGGTCTGATGCTCCACATACGCAGCCACCATGGGTTTGCCACATGAGATTCGTACGTGGCCTCCAGTGCATGCAACTTGCCAGATGAGTGGTTCTGTGTCCTGCTGCAAGCAGTGAGTCCTCTGATCATGCACTTGGCTGTTGGGGCAATTCCAGTTCCCATCTTCTAAATGTTCACCTACCATTTCTGAACTGTTCTGGCACAAATCATCCTAGAAGCTGTGGGTCAACACCATCTCTAGCTAGATATACAAACTCTCTGGGAAGCATTGACCTTGCAGAGCAAGGGTCATAAGAAGAGTCAACAGATCCTGTCAGTGCTTCTTTATGGTTCCCTTGCCTTGGTTTGTCCATCTGTACAATGGGTTGGTTGAGGTAATGCCTTCACAATGCTCCAGACTGCTGACATTCTTTTGCATCAAGGACATTGTTCACCTTGGCAACCTGCTGTAAGGAGTGAGTGAAACATGAAGCCAGTGCATTGCATTAGAAGATAATATAGCAAGGATTTATGAGATATTTGCAGATGTTTTCTGGCCATTCCCGTAACAGGTCAGAGGAAGCTGGAAGCTTCCTTCTAGCCCATAGCAGTCTCAGGGCACCAGTGCCAGGCCCAGGATTCCTTGGGACAGCTGGGCAGGTGGTGATACATTTAAAGGTCCTTCTCCCTGCAGCATGGATGAGAGCAGACAGAGAGGGAGTGTGCACAGGACTCCCCATCCTGTCTGTCTGTATTGGCTGCACAGGTAGCCATGGGTAGCATATATCCTCTGAATCAGGGTCGCTGGGTGGCTGAGCCTTTGTTGGGGGAAGGTCTTCTGGTGGGATGCCATGCCTGCCTGACCCGCACACCAGCTGGGATCCCTGGTGCCTCCCCTCAGCAATTGTAGGGGCTGTGGTTGAAGGCAGAATGAGGCTGCCGCCTCTGGAGGAGTTGGGCGTCTGCTCATCAGAGAATGAAGGCGAAGGAGGCCAATCTGAGTGTGATAGCACCTGCCTGTAATTCCAACATTCAAGAGGCTGGGTTAGAAGGACAGCTCAGGGCTAGCCTGGGTTATATGGCTGGTTCCAGGTCAGCCTGGCCAGGACGGCAACACCCTGTTACAGAACAAAACAAGCGAAGGAGACTGGATGTTGCCTCCGAGAGTAAGGTTCAAAACCTCTATGAAACTTGGTGTGGCTTAGAGGAATAATAGAAAGAGCCAGGTGCAAGGACCAGAAAGTAATTTTCAACTTGGTTAACGGAGAGAGAGGATTCTTCTTGTCATTGTTGGTAATTTGCCACTGGGAGATACAGCTTATTGTCCCAAGTGCTCTGGCCATGGTCCGTGCACTGTGTCTTTGTATGCATTTCTCAGCTTTGCATCCCTCTGGGCGGCACGGTTTATTGAGCATGCTCCACAGGGAGCTGGCAGTTCCAGCTTCCAGGTCCTTGCATTCTGTATCTCAAAGTGTGGGAATTTAGCCTGTGAAGGTAGCTGAGTTGTGAATGAAGAGGCCAATTGCCATGGGAGAAAGGCTCTAATTGTCTTCCCTACGGTTCTTGGAATGGTTGGGGTACATGCTACACTACCCAGGATCCTTAGGGAAGCCCTGTGTTGGTCTTAGGCAGGAGGAACAATAGGAAAGCCAGGTTAGAGCCTTCCTTCGGGTCCCCAGGGGAAAGCAAGACATGGAATGAGAAGGTGCGTAAATGTCCGAAGCTGATGATTTCCTAGTTTGGATCATTCTGGTGACTTTGGGTTGGGGGCTCACCTAGTATTTGGGAAGAAGATTGGTGGAAGGGAAAGCTTGATGAAGGAGATGCTCAGGATTGGCTGGCTTGCATGCAGAAGGCAAGGACAAGTTCTCTCAGGTCTCTAGAGGGTGGCTGGTCCTGGAGGGACATGTCTGTGTCTCATCAGACAGCATGGATACACAGCTCCAGCATCAATCAGAATATATGCTGGGGACATAGCTCAGTAGTAGAGCATTTACCTAGGAGGTATGAGGCCCTGGGTTTGATCCTCAGCACCACAAACAAAAAACCCAAAACAAAAATCAATGATAACCTTAAAATGTCCACCACCACAACAAGAAACAATAAAACAACAACTCCCCACCCCGCCCCAACCAAAAACCAAAAACCAAAACCAAACTGTGAATAAGGAATCTCAGAAGACCACAGGGCACCCTGTGCGTGACTCTTTCTTGAATACTCTGGTAGGGCAGGAAGCCTCCAATTGGTTTCCTGAGACATGTGTTCAGTCGGGGAAGCCAAGCATCCCCAGAGGATGCAGAAGCAAGTAACCATAGCAACCATAAAGATGGGTAAAATGGTGCTGTGCTCCATGAGAAGTCAGAAGAGAAGTTTGTACTTGGGCTGAACATAAGGAACCTCGTAGCCAGGGTAGAGGAGGCAGCCCTCATTCAGAATCACCTCTGGTTCTTGTCCCCATTCTTTCCTTCATAGGCTTAGTTTTCCTGATAGCACTGGTGACTGACTCATTCTTAGGTGTTCAAGTGTCAACTTGGGTTCTGTGAAAACCCATATGTAGGCCAGTCTTCTCCCCTTTGCTGGTCCCAGATTGATTGGGCCAGATGCACACAGTAAGGAAGCAAGGGATTGCACTCTGTCTGGCTCTCTACCCCAACCTCCTATCCTTCCCCGTCCCCTGCCTGTCTTCTGCTGCTGGGGGGTCCTGTCTTCTGTGTGTGGAGGCCCAGGTGGGAAGATGCCATAACTAATGGGCTGCTTATGGGGCAGGCACAGACACCTCTAGAGTGTGGTCTTTAGTTGATTTTGATGGGTATTGTGGCTTCCTCAGGAGGGGCCTCTGCTTGATCAGGTTTCTGGATATGAGCTGTGTCCTGTCTGTCTGACCCTAGGGGACTTCCCATTGGCTCTCTGGTGGTTTAAATAAGAATGGCCCCTATAAGCTCATGTATCTGAATGCTTAGTTACCAGGGAGTGGAGTCATTTGAAAGGATTAGAAGGACTAGGGGATTGTGGCCTTATTGGGGTAGGTGTGGCCTTGTTGGAGGAAGTATGTGGCTGGGGGTGGGCTTTGAGGTTTCAAAAGCCCAAGCCAGGTCCTGAGTCTCTCTCTTCCTGCTGCCTGTGGATCTGGATGCAAAGCTCCCAGCCACTTCTCTAGCACTGTGTCTGACTATGGACCACCATGCTCCCTTCCATGATGATAATGGACCAAGTCTTTGAAACTGCAAGCAAACCCTCTCTATGAGTTGCCTTGGTCATGGTGTCTCTGCACAAATAATAGAACACCAAGACACTAATAATAGAACAATAAGACACATTAAGACAGGCTCCTTTTCTGTGCAGGACATCACAGAGCTGGAGAAATTAACACCTACAAAGAATCCAGAGATGGCCACCTCCCTTGGCTTGTATTTGGCCCAGAAGAACCTCCTTGTTACCCTGAGCGGAGTTAGGATGCACTGCCTTCTGCTGCTCCGTCTCCACACCTTGAAGTAGAGAGTGGCCCAGCCTGCCTGTCTCAGTTTGTCCAGGGCAGAGAGAGCCCTGAGGCTGTGTATACATACCCAGTGCAGGCACAACCCTCTAAAACACCCCAGGGCTGTGCCTTGCTTCCTGGGATTTCCTTCATGCATGGTTTGGCTCCCAGGGTCAGGGCAGTTGACACCGCTGGGAAGAGCTCTCGACCAGAGAGAGCCCGAAACTGATGGCCTTCCTGCCAGGCCACAGGTAGGCTAAGGTGCTTGTGTGATGCCCGTGGGACCTCCCCTCTGAGATGGTGTCCTGCAGTTCCTCTGGGGAGTGTTCAGGACCTTAGACCCTGCCCCGTGGTAGGCTCAGCTCAGGAACTTGGAAGGCCGGCCCCAGGTGCCAGTCTGTAGCTGACACACGGACCTAACAATTCCACTTCCAGGCTCATACCAGAGAGCAGTGTGGCACAGACGAACACGTGTCATTTCTAACATCACAAAACCAGAAAGACATCAGTGCCTACAAACAGTAAAAGAGATGATTATAGTGTTGTTATATAGCGGATTACTACACAGCAGTGAAAATATGGCTGGAGCTCACAAGCGTGAAGTTATGTCAAAGAAGACATACAAAGGAGTACATGCTGTGTGGCTCAGTCAGCATCATGTTCAAAACCAAGTAGAGTTACTCAGTGACAGAGAAGCCAAGAAAGTACTTAACCTTTCACGGGAGGGTGTGACCAGGAAATGCCTTGAGGAAGCTTCTAGAAAACTGGTCATGTTCCATTTCTTGGTCTGGAGATGGCTGGGTGTGTTCATGCCATGAGAATTAATGCATCTGTACACTTGTGATTTGCATATCTTATTATATACAACAGGCTTCAATTCCTTTATAAATATGTCAACACCGTTTCGGTATAAACCTGCTGGGGGCAATGAGGAGAGGGAAGAGATCGTGTTCTGAGGGGGGCATGAATTAGCAAGCATGTGCTGGTGGCAGTCAGAGAGGAGCCCTGGGATAGGATTTCCTGAGTGTCTGGTCATGGGGAACACAATTTATGACTGAGCATGCAATCGTTCGTTGGGGGCATTCTCCTGGAGCACAGGACTTTGGCAAGGGCCTCCACCATCACTGTTGAGGCTCTTAAAATCTTTTTTTCTCTTTTATTTTACAATACCATTCAGTTCTACATATCAGCCACGGGTTCCCCTGTTCTTCCCCCTCCCACCCCCTCCCCTTACCCCAGCCCACCCCCCATTCCCACCTCCTCCAGGGCAAAGCCTCCCCCGAGGACTGCGATCAACCTGGTAGACTCAGTCTAGGCAGGTTCAGTCCCCTCCTCCCAGATTGAGCCAAGTGTCCCTGCATAAGCTCCAGGTTTCAAACAGCCAACTCATGCAATGAGCACAGGACCTGGTCCCACTGCCTAGTTGCCTCCCAAACAGATCAAGCCAATCAACTGGAGGCTCTTAAAATCTTAAAGAGAGCTAGGGTCCACACTAAGATAAAGTACAACTATTGCAAGAGACGGCAGAGGAGGGAGACTGTGGATGGAAGGGGTCAAGCAATCACGAGGTCAGGAGAATCATCGGAGGATGATTTTATGTTTTTATACTAAAGCCGCATGTTCATGGTTTTCGTGGGAAATACAAGACGGGCTGTTCACTAACAATACCAGGCATGTGTTGGTGAAAGGCAGCCATTCTAATGCCCTCAGGGCTGTCTCTACCTTGTGTACAAAGGCTGCTGGAAAGAGAGGTGGCTGTGGAATGGGGTGCACCAGTACTTTGGGGAGTTAATCAGAAGCCAGTTCCACTGATTGCTATGGCTGACAAAACCATGTGGCTGGAGCTGAAGGGAGGCACTAAGATGAGTCAGGGATCCTGGTGTCCAGGAGGCAGCTTCGGTCAGGTGGATAATAAGTCTCCTGTGGAGGGACAGAGCTGAACTTCTGGTCCCAGACAAGATGCAGCAGGAAGTTCCAGATTTTCTCTTGGGTGATATCCACTGGCTTCTGAGACACCAGAGTAAATGCAACAGTGGATGAGTGATGCCTGAGAAATGGAGGTCTGATGTAGGGAGCTGCGTTTGCCCCAGCTTCCTGCCACTGTACAGGAAAAGGAAACTCAGATAGATGTGTGAAATGAGAAAGCGGGACTGAGAGTTGGGAGACTAAGCTAGCTGGTTGGTAGGATAGTGTCCTGGAGGGGAAGGAGCCACAGAGAGGAAACTCTGGAGCTGTCCTGTGGACTTCTTCAAGGGCATTCGTTATATGTTCCTGTATGTGAGGGCCCTGCCTCCTGCTATGGGGAGAACCATCTGAAAGGATTGTAGGGAATAGCACCCTCCCTGGGAGAAGTGTTGATCCTACCACACTGTGGAAAACCTCGGATGCCTGGGCTCCAGATAGAGCATGCAGGAGGCTCTGGACTCAGGATGTGGTGGCAGGGAAAAGATTAGCTGAGAATGAGCGAGGCTCTGTCCTGCCTAGCAAACCACAAAAGCATCAGCCCCAGAGAAGCAAACTGCACCCCAGAACTTAAGTGCATCTGAAGCAAAACTGGTGAAGGTTCCAGAGCCCGCGCTGCACAGCGAAGCGGATGTTGTGTGTTGTGTGGGCAGGGAGCTTAGGGGGCCGAGGCTTGCACAGCGTACACCAAGTCCTCTGCTCAACAGCAGGAGCCCTCCACTCCCCGGCTCTGCTTGACATTCAGGAAAACTTAGCAGACACAGACTAAAGCAACTCTCACCCTGGGCAAATGAACCTGTCCAATGCAGCCGCCCTCAACAAAGAAGTTAACATTGGTAGGCAGGGCCATTAAATAATTGGTGTATTTATAGTCTTCGTATTTAAGTGTTAAGCAACTATAAGGAAAACATGAAGAGGGTCCAACTTGGACTTCTATGTCCCACAGAGTGTAGATGAAAAGGCATCATGTGAGAAGAAAGATAGGTTATGTATTGCAGGAAAAAGATCAGTAATTCCCCTTATCCAGAGGTTTATTCTCTGTGTTGGTTACCTGTGGCTAACTGTGGTTTAAAGGCATAAGTGAAAAACTTTCAGAGGTGAATTGTTCCTAATTGGATTAAGTATTCTCTTACTGTTTTCCAGTTTCCTTTTTAGAAATAGCTGTCTGTCTTTCCTTGTTTTTGCAAGTTGAGTTCCACACAGGTATGCATTAAAATTACAGCATTCTCCACCATGCGGAGTGTCCACTTGGGTCCTAGCATATGGATCCTGGAGAGACCCTGAAGACACAGTGATAGAAGCCATCTAAATGGAAACACATCATCAGGAACAGGGACAAAATAGCACCAGTGATCTGTGGCACAGTCAGGTGACCTATGAATACACACTCCCAAGGGAGAGAAGGCAGGGGAGGGATTTAAGTGGTTTTAAGATGTTTTTCAGATTTGATAAACTCACAAGACTTGCTCAACCAAATCTAGCAAAGCTCAAGAGCCAGGAAGACGTCCACACCAAGGATGTCAGCTGGCAGGCTTGGCTGTTAAGATGAAAATTCAAAAATAGAGGAGGAAAAACTAGATCAATTTTTTTGTATAGATAAGGACAATGGAGGATTCTTCTCAGAAACAACGTAAGAGGGGATGGCAGGTCCCTTCTGGAAAGACCACTGGTTCCCTGATAGGAGTAGACTCCCATTAGAGAGTGAGCCTGCTGTTTCTGGGGGCCCCAGACACTGTGTGTCTAGGGACGGTGGGCAAAGGGGGCACTGTGGTGGCAGGGCTAGCTGGTCACAGCTCCGAAAGGGCTGGGGCTACTGTTGCGTGGTGGAGGTGCTGGGGAACACAGGTAGAAGCGGGTGATGTATCTTCCCTTGCCCCACTGTATCTGAGGGGACAAGCATCGAACCCCCAACCTGGGTGATTGCCAGTGGCCCTGACTCTGCAGTAGGAAAGGGTTTGCTTGTGGCACCAAATAAGCCTCCAGACATTGACAAGTCGGGGGTATGCATGAGCAAAAATGGAAGGGCTGGTGAAGTGACAAAAAAAGGGGGGGCGGGGTGAAGTGACTTCATGGTTAAAGTGCTTCGTGCACAGACACAGGACCTGAGTCTGGATCTCAGAACCCATGTAAATTCCAGGTGGCCATCCCAGCCTCAGCAGGTGGAAACACTGGATCGCCAGAGCAAGCAGGCTACTGAGACTGATTACATCAGTGAGCGCTGGGTTTCTGGGTTTGAGTGAACAAATGAATAAGGTAATGTAGAAGAGCAACTGGGAATGATTCCTGACATCAACCTTAGACCTTCACACCCATGGGCACAGGCACGCGCTACTGCACGTGTGCGCGCGCGCGCGCACACACACACACACACACACACACACACACCACATTCATTAATTACTTTTTATATTGCTGTGACAAAATATCTCACAGAAACAATTCTTATTTCGGCTCACGGCTTCGGAGAATTGCAGTCCATTGTAGTGGGGGGAAAGCAGCAGAGCAGCCCTGGGCTCCATCTGGGGCTTTAGAAGTGTGTGGTGGAGTCTGCTCACATGGTAGCTGGCCAGGAAGCCGAGTATGCGGACAGAACCAAGGGGTGTATAACTCGCAGGCCGACCTCTTGGGACTGCTTCCTCCAGACTCTACCTCCTAAAGGCACCACTGTCTTCAAAACAGCCCTACAAGCCGGGCTCATCAGGTGCTTAATACATTAGCCCATGGGGATACTCCAGATTCAAAGTATAACCTGGACGAATCCAGCTAGCTTGTGCAAGCTTGCTTCTCTCCGAGAGGGGACGTATGTGTCACTATTGCCGCCTTCCAGCACCAGCTGTGGTCAGAGGAGCTCACACTGGTGGCCCTATGCAGGTTCCCCCAGATCTCAGCCAACCCTTGGGCTGGGCTGCGATCCCCTTGTCAGAGACATGCAGCTTCTGGGGCTGGGCTACCAGTCTTTGGCTCTCCCGCTTCCAGAAGGCCGCGGTGGAACTGCCCAGTCTTCCATTATGCGAGCCAGCCTATGCATTCTCTTTTATAACCATGTATACACTTCGTTAGCTCGGCTCTTCAGAGAACTCCGCTACGCTTTCTTCTTCTCTCCTTTCTCGGGCATCAGGCACACACTTGGGCCTGAAGGTTTGGCTCTCCTCCTCTTGTTCCTTCCTTTGTGAACATTTTTTCCCCCAATAAACCCTCGCCCATCCTCTCTTGGCTTAACATCTGCTTCTTGGGAGACTGGAATTGCCACACCTTTTCTGCCCAGTGCCCTCCACACCCTCCCTTCTTCCCTTACCTCAGGTTTCTTCATGCCTCTGGTTCTAATTAATGACCCTTTGTATTTGGGTTATCTGTGTGTGGTCTGCGTCTTTCTTTGGACTCTAAAACTTGTTCAGATGGGGTGCTGGGCAAGATGGGTTCCCGTCCTGTCCGCTCTTCTGCTCGGCCTACTATCTGGCACAGGACAGATCATCACAGACACTTACTAAATAAATGTTCCGGAAGCCGTGGAAAATTGAGGAAGCTGCAAACATCTGGAAACGCTGCTGAGAAAGCTGATGCTCTGCTTTTCAAAGGCGGTGACTGAAGACCTGGTTTTGCCTCCATGTGGCTCCTGGAGACTCTGAGACTCTCCGTGGCTGTTTGGAATACATGCCAGGTTTCAGCATGGGGAGGCCAACCAGCTGGGGGATGGGGGTGGGGCTGAAGTCTCCTCCCCCCCCATGCATCCTACTAGAAGCAGCCCTGAGTGTGCAGTCTGGGGCAGAGCTGCCTCTTCCTGCAGTGAATGCTGCAGCAGTAGTACCTGGAGTATTCCCTGAAATGAATACCGAGTAGACTGTTTATCTAGACTGAGAAATTCATGAAGTGCTGTCCTGAACCAGTAGGGTGGGGAAGCAGACAGTGATGGGTGGCTTCTTTGAAGATGAAAGTCATTAGATTTCAATGGAAATCTGGGAGGCAGCGTCCCACTGACAGGGAGATTTAACCTACATTGCAGGGCAGAGCAAGCAATTGATAGCATGATTGATAATAATTTGATGGCAGTAATTGCGGAGGGGAACTTGAAAATAGTTAGATCCGTAGGAAGCAGGCCATGAGTCAATGACATCTTTGGTAGGCCAAATTTTCTTATGCATATCTTTTGGACTTTTCTTTTTAAAATTGTTGTCACTGTTTTCTTTTCCCAGGAGAACCCTGAAATTTCTGAGAGTGGGCCATCCTGGAACCAGTGTATTATGGAACCACACCCCAGCAAACCACCAGGGAACCACAGCCCGCAGCTCCTTTGGGTGAGCCCTGTGTCTGCAGATCCTGACCATCGGGGATGAATAGTGTGCATTCTGGGCAGAGTGTCACTGCTGTCCAGAGTGCTGTAGACTTTGTAGATTGCCTGCTCTCTCAAGGATTGTCCAGTGCACAAGATGAGCATCCTGAGGCAAGATCACATCATGAGGCAAGTACTTCTCCCTCTTTACCTGCCTAGCAGTCTTGGTTAGCACGGCTCATGTCTCCCTGCTTCCTGACTGGATACCCAATGTGACCAGCTACCTCATGTTCCCGCCACCAGGATAGACGGTACCCTGGAGCTGTGAGCCAACCACCCCACTGCTGTGGGATGTTCTGTATGGCAAATGTGTTGTTCTGATTGGTTAGTAAATAAAACACTGATTGGCCAGTAGTCAGGCAGGAGGAAGTATAGGCGGGACAAGGAGGAGAAGAATTCTGGGAAGTGGAAGGCTGAGTCAGAGTCACTGCCAGCCGCTGCCAGGACAAGCAGCATGTGAAGATGCAGGTAAGCCACGAGCCACATGGCAAGGTATAGATATATGGAAATGGGTTAATTTAAGCTATAAGAACAGTTAGCAAGAAGCCTGCCACGGCCATACAGTTTGTAAGCAATGTAAGTCTCTGCGTTTACTTGGTTGGGTCTGAGTGACTGTGGGACTGGCGGGTGACAAAGATTTGTCCTGACTGTGGGCCAGGCAGGAAAACTCTAGCTACACCCCCTTCCCCCTCAGAGCACAGTGCGGGTAGAGGTGCTAGACAGTTAACTCCACCAAGGAAAGGGTGGTTAAACCCTCACCGCCCTTCATTCTCAAGTGGATAAGCACTGAGGTATCCTCTACAGAACGACTCTCCAAAGTCTCCAGCAGGCAGCCTGAGCTCCGGCTGCCCACAGCAGGGACTGCTCGTGGACACGCCCACACCGTCTACCTTCCTTAGCTGTTTTCCTCATGCTCACTGTGGAGTGTGATGACTGATCTTAAGTGACGGCTTGATGCGATCGAGACTCACCCTGGAGACAAGTCTTTGGGCATTTATAGGAGAGGTTATCTAGACTAGGTAAACAGGGTGGGAAGAGCCACTGCCAAAGACACAGCACCATTCCATGGGCAGGGACCCTGGACTGAATGAAAAGGAGAGGGCCAGGAGAGCACAAACATCCATCTTCCTCCTCTTTCGGCTTCCTGACCGCAGGTGCAATGTGACCGGCTGCCTGGAGCGCCCGCCTCCACGGTGGACTGTACTCTGGAACTCTTTATTCATTACGTTGGTTTGGCCAGGTAGCAATGTGTAAAGTAACTAAGACAGCCAGCGGCCTGTATCCAGACCTCTGCTCCCATGAGATCACTGTGAGTGTTTTCTGCGTCGTTTGGTAGACTCTTAACCAATGCTTTGGCTGGGTGCTGGGCCATCTGAAGAAATGCAGACCATCATGCCAGGTTTCCCGGACCACCACCAGGCCTGTGGGAAGCCCAGAGGTGGCATGTTGGCCGGTTTTTCATTGTTGTGACAAAATGCCTGGGAAAAAATACCCGAAGAAAGGAAAGATTTACCCGGGTCACACTTTCAGGGCCCTCTGGCCAACAGAGTAGCTCACCTCAGGGCAGCCATGAAGCAGAGAGAATGCTCATGGCCGGGACTTTCTTCTTCTCCCCCTTTACTGTACCCAGCACCCCCCCCCCCCGCCAGCCTAGGGTATCACCGACACTCAGCTTGGGTCTTCCTCCTTGGTTATGTCTCGCAGAGTCACTCAAAAGAGGCCTGCACTAATCTGCTGGGCCCTTCTCAATCCAGCCAGTTTAACAGCAGCAGATTAAGCAGCAGGGGCGTGAGAATCACGGTTCACAACATGGCTACTTGAAAGTGCCACCCATCATGGTGGGCGTCAGGGAGGCAACAGGGACTCGGAGCATTGGTGGAGGAGAAGGCTCAGATGTGCCGGATGGAACTCTGCTAGCCTCTTACCTGGTAGAGAGCTACGTTGTGATTGCTGCCTGCCTATCAACCTTGGGGATTTGAAATGTCTAAAATTCACCCCAGTAGTTTTGGGGTGAGGGAAGGGCATGAGTGAAACAAGCCAAGTGTAAGAAAGATTAGCCTGATGGGGGAGGCACCCGGGGGCAGGGTTTGAACAACACGCGTGGGGTCTTAGGGTCAATCACCAGTCGGGGCAACAAAGCAAATCCTTTAACTGCAGAGTTGAGGGTGCACTGGCAATTTTTTGAGAGGAACTTGGGGAGGGGGGTCATGTTGGGGTTGCCTAGAGGGGTGGGAATGGAGAGGGAATGAATACATTGATTACATGTATGTAGCTGACAAAGAATGAATAAAAGATTTAAACCATCGGGGGCCCTGAGGCCTTTCTTTCTCTGACAAGCATGGAAGAGAGAAACTGGTTTTCATGAGGAACATCCCTCACAAGCTGGAAGACTGTTAGTTGCCATGGTGGGCGTGGGGCTCACTAAGAATGGGCTGTGGAGACAGGGCTGCACCTGCCTTGCTGGAAGGGGTGACTGCCACTTACTCTGAGCAGCGTCATGTCATGGGATGGGGGTCTGGTGGTGCTTGCTCTGTTTCTAGAGACTCAGAGCTTTTCAATTCTTCTCTGATAGGTTCCAGTTAGGTCTAAAACTGCTGAGAGGCCATGGGACCAGGTGTGTGTGTGTGGTTTTTTTCCCCCCTTTGGTTTTTCAAGACAGGGTTTCTCTGTAGTTTTGGAGCATGTCCTGGAACTCACTCTGTAGACCAGGCTGGCTTCAAACTCAAGAGATTCACCTGCTTCTGCGCCCCCCCCCCTGCTGGGATTAAAGGGGTGAGCCACTTCTCAGCTTCTTTTTTTTAAAGATTTATTTATTTTTATTTTCCATGTATGAGTGTTTGCCTATATGTATGTATGTATGTATGTATGTATGTATGTATGTGCACTATACGCATGACCGCGCCTGTAAAGGCTTGAGGATGGCACCAGATCCCCAGAACTGGAGTTACAGACATCTGTTAGCCACCATGTGGATGCTGAGAACTAAACCTGGGTCTTCTGGAAGAGGAGCCTGTGCTCTTAACCACTGAGCCATCTCTCCGAGGGACCCTGCTTTCCCTCAGCTGTCAGTTCACGCCTCAGTTGCTATCGGAATCCCCGGCATGTGGAGAGAGTTATGTCCCGTGACCTGAGTGGTTTCTGAAAACCCTGGTGCAGAAAGTTCAGGAGCTGAAGAAGGGGCTGGGGGCATGACTTGAAGAACTGTGAAGCCAACTTGAAGGAGCATGTGGCTGGTGGCCCTGTAGCTGGCGGCCCTGGGACTGGGTGTGTGCCAAGTATGTGACTAGGCTGGAGGAAGAGGAGTGGTAAGGGACAATGGGCAGGTGGCTGACAGTTACCTTAAGATGCCTAAAGGGAGAAGGTGTCCTTGCTTCTTCAACTCAAAATGAAGATAAGAAGAGGATGGGAGCATCATGGCTTGCTGTTTGGCATTACGTATTTCCTCACCGACCTTCTCAAGACTGTAAGTGGTGGGTTTGCAGTTTAAGCTGGCTTAGGCAGTGAAGGGAGCTTGACTGATGTGAGCGCAGGGTCTGCAGACCTCAGCAAAGGCTGGATCTCGGTGCTCAGCTGCACTACTGTTTGCTCGCCGTGTCTCAGATCTGTTCTCTCTGGGCCGTCTTCAACGTTGGCGGGACCTCTTCCCAAGGCAGTGTAATGGTGGCTGATGACCCAGGATACATGTCCTTACAATCTTCATCATCTCTTCTGGACCATCTTTCACAGAAGTACCAGAAGTGAATCCTCTTAGAGGCCGGTCTGTGGATCCAGAGGATGGTGTGTATGCGTGACTGGGCAGGCTTAGAGCTTGTACTCACGTCTGAAATGGAGTTCCACCCAAATTCCTGGATTGAGAATGGAAAGGGATGGTTTTGGAAAGAAAGGAAATTTGGAATGTCATTTTCAGAAGATAGGGCAAGAGCATGGGAGCCACAGGACCCACACACCATCACAAGAGTGAAGTTCATTGAAGGAGGGAAGAGGTCTTAAATACAGGCTTACAGCACAATGGGAGAACCCCGGAGGGCAGAAGTTCACTGCCGATGTTTTACAATCTTGCATCTAAACAGCATTCGGCATTGAAAAAAAAAGAATTAAACTCTTACAGACATGTAAAGAAATTATATTAACATATATATGTATATATTCACATACACACACACACACACACACACACACACATATTTGTTGTGTGGGTATGCGTGTTAGGGAACAATTTGTGAGATTGATTCTCTCCTCCTTTGTAGGTCCCAGGAATTGAACTCAGATTCTCAGACTTAGCAGCAGGCACCTCTACCTGCTAAGCCATCTTGCCAGGCCTTACTTGTTTAACTTTTAATAAAAATCATGTACACGGGAAAATAATTGGAAGGAAAATGCCGTTCTGACAGTCATTAACCAGGTGCAGCAGGCCTGTATTCCCAGAACTTGGGAGGTGGGACCAGAAAAAAAAAAAAGAGTGAAGTTCATTAGAGAGAACCAGGTAAGGGCCAGCGCTCACCTCTAACCTGGTCCCTGGGTCTCACAGAGGGACAGCATTTTAAGTCTGCGTCTTCCACGCTTTACTCGTCTTAAGCTTTCAGTGAACACCCTGTTGTACACTTACTGTCTTGTTTGGTTTTCTTACATGTAGCATATCACACATCATTAGCATTGTGGATTTTGTTTGTGTTTCCACTGCTACACGAATGGAAACCAGGGGCTCTCAAGCATATTCAGTAAGCGATCTACCACCGAGCTACATCCAGCCTCAGTATTTTTTTTTTTTTTTTTTTTGGTTTTTCGAGACAGGGTTTCTCTGTGTAGCTTTGCGCCTTTCCTGGGACTCACTTGGTAGCCCAGGCTGGCCTCGAACTCACAGAGATCCGCCTGGCTCTGCCTCCTGAGTGCTGGGATTAAAGGCATGCGCCACCACCGCCCGGCTCTTTTTTTTTTTTTTTTTTTTTTTTTTTTTTTTTAAAGGAGCCCAGGCTGGCCTTGAACTTGTGATCTGTTTGCCTCAGCCTTCTGAGTGCTGAGATTATAAGCCTTTGCCAGCACGTCTGACCCAATGTCATTCTTAATGAGTGAAGGTGATGACCTTCAGGTCACAGCTTGGGCTGTACTATCACTTGTTAGGGGCACCCTGGAGGAATCCTGCCCTGAGTAAGCAGCTGAGGCCTTCTGAGGACTAGTGATGGTGGTGGCTCCCTTGTTCTGGTCACTGGAGTGCCAGGAGGACTCCTCCAGGCAATCTGGGTGACTGCTGCTGTTGGACCTGCCTTGTCTGTCTCCCTGCTGGTGCCCGACACGTGCCCTGCTTTGTAGCACCTGGCATAAGGAACTCCTCTGTGCCAGCACTGCCTCCTGAGAAGCTCCCAGGCCGTAGGCTGCTTTTTCAGCAAACAGGGACTCTGAGCTCATGGGCAGGTTTTGCTGACCCCCAGGCAGTGAGGGCCACAGCCCGAAGGGAGCGCTTTAGCCTAAACTCAGAGGCAGTCTCTTTCACAGTCTTGCGATCTGAGGAAACTTCAAGGGTGAAATGTCTCAGTTCACGCAATTCGATGGGGCTAACCCCATTTCCTCTGGTTTCAGAGGTCCCACAAATTTTTGCTTGTAAAGTGGTTTGTACTTTTAGGGGACAACAATCAATCCCCAAAGAAGAACCAGTCCAGGAATGACAAATAGGGTTCATTATGTGCGTTAATTCTGACTATGTGCCTGGAGTGCAGTGTTAAGATAGATCCAGAGACTGCATCTGGTTCAAGGGAAATTAGAAACAGGATTGATTAGTAATGTCTGCCACAATCTCAGACTCCACAAGCGATGGTGTTCTTGCCAAGAATTCAGTATTCCTGGTGGTTCAAACTTTTCTCCTTGCCCTCTAGACCGTGTTCACATCTCTGCTTTAGTAATCTCTAGAAATTCCACCCTGCCATCCCTGTAACTGGCAGGAGCTGAGGACACAGTGACAGGAGTATATTATAGCAGTTCTCACCCAGCCCTGGCATCCCTTCGGGACCCTGAGGACCTGCAGCTTTGGGCATCACCACCATGAAGGCCACACTCACGATGCCCTGTGCCGACCTCTCTTCCTGGTGGAGTTCTTTAACTTGACTCCAGTTTTACTCAGACTGATTTACTTTCCACAGGATCTTCCAGGGTTGGAGTGCAGCTGGGAAGACGGATGCCTGACGAGCACATACAAGGCTCTCAGTTCAATCCCAGAAAACCAAGGAACAAACAAACAAAGAAACAAACAAACAAAACAATCATTGGGAGAGGATTGTCCTTGAGTCACTATAAAAAGAAACAAGTCTCTTCTCCCACTAAACATAAATAACTGGAGGAAAACTATGCGGCCATAAGCAGAAAGGGCTAGAATGCACATTCAGAACCTAAAACCTGCTAGCCAGGCCTGGGACTGCATGACTGTGGACTGACCGGACCGGGGCAACAAGGGATGGAGAAAGGACAGACACACAGACACATGTATGGAAAAGCTGGGAGTGGGTGGGCCTTGTGCTGATAGACGTGCAACAGCAGCAGCCAGGAAATCCAGAGTGTTTGTTTCATACATCTGAATCAAGGAGGTAAGTTTATGATAGACAGCGGAATAAGCAAGTGGGTTTACGGTGTGCCGCTGAGCAATGGGGGCAGCCTTAGTTAATCTAGGTCGGAGGTCTATAGCAGAGCAGATTTTGGCTGCAAACACTCAGTGGGAGGAAGCCACAGGCGATACCTTCCTGTACACATTGTCACCATCCATCCACACATGGACCAGGCAAAGGCATTGCCATTTCCCTGAGCCTGACCTGGGGAAGGCTTTGCCATTCCCACGGTCTGAGGCATTGCGGTCCTTGGCATGGCACATGTCAACAACACACATCACTCAGAACATCATATGCTCCCCCACAAGACAATGTAACAGGGAAGTAGGCATGTTCCTGAAGCTTCTGACCCATCAGGCTGGGGCCTGGGGGCTAGGGTGCAAGCTAGCCCAAAACCCTGGTGGCAAGAATGAAGCCATGTGTTGGCTTTGTAGGCAGTGTTGATGGCACTTGTTGAGAGGTCTCATGAGCACAGCAAATCCCACCCTGTGGTTAGTCTGGAGCTTCCTGTGAGTGCTGGAAGGTGCAATGTGGTCTTGGGGAAACAGTTCTCAACCTGTGGGTCGAAACCCCACTGGGGGTCACATATCAGATGTCTTGCATATCAGATATTTACATTATGATTCACGATAGTAGCAAAATTATGGTTATGAATTAGCAACAAAATAACTTTATAGTTGGGAGTCACCACAGCATGAGGAACTGTATTAAAGGGTTGCAGCATTAGGAAGGCTGAGAACCACTGTCATAGGGAGAGATGTGAGACATCTTTACCTGTTGTGGCTTGGATATAAAGTGTCCCTCAAAAGACTTATCACACTTCCATTTAAGGCTTGGTCTCCATCTGGGGGTACCACTAAGAGGTGACTGGGTCATCGGGCATTAACCTCATCAGCGGATTAATCTACTGATGGGCTGTCAGGAGGTGGGGCCAGGTAAAGGAAGTAGGTCACTGGGGGATGGAGGAGGCGTGTCTTTGAAGGGTGTTTGGTGGAGACTTTTGAAGTGATGTAAGGTATTTTGTCATAGCAAAGAAAGGCTGACTAACGTATGACTCGCCTATGAGGTCAGCATCCACTGTGAGGTCAAGTTTATATGTCTGTGGCACAGAGAGGAACAGGTCTTAGCAGTTCCCCCAGCCTCAGCTTACGAGAACCTTCAGGACTTAAAGAGGAGCATGATGCTGCCCAGCGTAAGCGGTGACAGCTGGACTAACTGACCACCCGCTTCTGCAGGGCCCACGCACACTGGCTGAAAGACAACACACAACCCTTCTTGATTCAGTTCCCCCCATGGCATAGAGGCAGATAGATGCGGGAAGATTCAAACTCAAGCACAAGCCGGGCTCCCAGGCAGCCGCTCTGTCCCTAACTGCTGTTGCCCTTGCCTGTGATTTGGTGTATACCAGAGGAACAGGGCTCAAACCAGGCCAATGTGGACAAGCCTGTGGATGCCATTCTATGTGTGTCTAGGCAGATCTCTGAGAGGTGAGGGCCTCACGCTGTCCCTGTGAGCCCTGTGACGCTCTGTACTGGCTGACTGAATCACAGGTGATGCTAGGTGATGATTATCCGATGATGCCACATGATCCCCACCATTTGAGAGAGGTGCTTGTGGGACAAGTGTACATCCCAAAGTCTGTCTTCACGGCCCATTCCCCTTTTCAGAACCCTTTTCTTTCCCGGCAGCCTGTCAAGCTGGGCACTACAGTGGCTTTGTCTTGAGTCTGCAATTAATTGGCCTGTGAGTTTGGGCTGGTCCATTTTTTTTTTTTTCTGTCTGGGCCTCAGTTCCTCGTTGGTACAATGCAATAGCTCATGGCCTGCAGACTTGAGAGCCCTTGAGTTGGGCAGGTCACCTGGAATAGAGAAAGCAGGGCTGGGCTGGGCGATGTGAGGAGATCCACGCTGTCTTCAGGGCCAGCTGTGCTCAGCCACAGCTGGATGCTGCCACAGGAATGCAGGACCACTGTGGCTTGTACTTCTGTAGTGTTAAAAGGAGAATTGTGTTGTATTTTTTTTTAATGTGAAATCTCATTAAAAATTTTCGGCAGCCAATTTAAAAATTCTGCCAATGGACCTTGATTTGAGGCCCAGGTCCTACAGTTCTTTAAGTCAGAGGTCTTGGGATTTGTTCTTAGGGATATGGCTCTCATTTGGCCCTGCAGACTCCCACTACCTCTGGAGCACTGTGATCCCAACCCATCCTGTTGAATTCAGGTGTGGTGTCACGTGGCTTTCTTCGGCCAGTAGCATGGGAGAGGAAGCCTGTGTCACAGGCAAGCAGAAACGTGCTGAGCTGGCAGAAATGTCCCTGTGTTCTGTTGATGACACCAGACTAGTGTTCCAGATGCCTGCTGTTCTGTCCATCTGGCTCCCCGGGGATGGCAACGCAGCCCTACAGAATGGGAAGCAACGAGAGTGCACGTGTTTGTTACAGCTGCATCACTTGGCCGATGCTGACCCTCGCTGTGCCCTTTTATCCAGTCACTGGGCTCACAGCCAGCCTGCCTGGGCTTCGTGATTACTAAACAGCGCAGCAGACGGGAGAGGCAGCCTCTGGTTTGGTTGATTGGTTCTCTGTTGTGGCTCCGTTGTGTAGCCTGGGGCTCAGCGGGATACAGTAGGTGCTCAATAAGTAGTTGTTGAACGAAGGAGTGATGGGCACATCAGATATGGGAGGGGGCTCAGGCACCTGAGTGGGTGGCCCCAAGGCCTGAGGGAAGTGGGAATCTCCTTCCCACTTTCCTTTTGGGTGCAGCTTGGCCAGGTCCTTGCCAGCCTTTACTTGGTTTTGAATATCTCCCAGAATGCTGAGACAAATAAACCCTGATGGAAGTCTGTGCTCTTAACCCACAGAACAGAGGGCAACAAGAGAGAACCTTGTGTGGATGCTGGAGCAAGTGCCATGATGGCATGTCCTCTGGACCTTCTCGTCCCGTGTCCTTGTGCTGACCTCCACCCATTCATTCCTGCGCTGCCTTCAGAGGTACTGTCACACGGACGTGTCCCCTCCTCGGTGATTCACGCCAGGCTGTTTTATACTCATTTCTTCCTCTCCACACTGCATGATGCCTGTGATCACACTATAATAGGTCTACAGACAGGAGGCTCCCTGTCATCCTCAGGTCCTCTGCTTCCTGGGTTTGCCACGTTCAATGGCAGTTCTGCCAATGTAACTTCAGAAGCACGTCCCTACTCTGTGTTTGTCCCACTGTCCCAGTACGGGGCCACTCCAGTCCCCGTCACTAAGCTCCCAGGCTTCTCTCTGACGGGCGGGCCTTCCCCTGGATCTGCTGCAGGTCCTGTCGTTATTTAGTATCAGTTTGAGTGCCACTCCTCTGACCGCGGTGTCTGAAGTAGGTCTCATGTCTCGGTCTCACTGCCCCACTTCATTTACTGCCCTCATCGCCACTCCCTGCAAAACCCTGCTCACTGTCAATTCATGTCTCTAGGACAGGGCTTCTCAGCATCATCTCTACCCACATGCTGGGGGTAGAGAATTCTGTGTTGTGGGGGATCGTCTTGTGTCTCGAAGGATCTTTATCAGATTCCCGGACCTATATCCCAAGGTGCCAGCAGCACACCCTTCCTAGTCATGAGCACCAAAGATGTCCCCCTTGGGGGCACGTGAACAAACTTACCCTTGATGATTGAGTACCGCTGCTTTGGAGAGTGAATGCGTGAATGCCCTTGTGGGAAGGCCTCAGCACTGTACATCTAGTGCCAGGATGGCGTTCCGTAAGTAACACACGCATTGACTGTGGCAGAAATCATCACAAGAAGGGACACAAATTTGCATAGCACCCAAAATAATCTTGTCTGCAGGATCCGGAGTCGCATCTTGGAAATACACACAGTCAGGTGTAAGGTCGCACCCGGTCTAAAGGAGTATGGGATTCTCCCCAGTGAGGGTCTCTTTGGAGAGCCTGTAGACCCAAGAGGGGAGACTGTAAGCACCCTGACAGGCTGTCAGCTTTTAATGCAAACCTGGAAGAAAAGTTTGCAGCTACACCACGCACAGGCTGAAGGAGATAAATCACAGTTACTTGCAGCCGGCTGACAGCAGTTTAAGCCACGGCAATCACCGGGCTCCGAGGGGGAAGCTCCTTTTATCTTACTAAATGCAAAAAGTAGAGCTGAAATTGGCAATATCTCGGCCCTCTCCGCGGCCCAGCTTTTTACATAAATATCAGCAAGCGGTAAGTAAATTCTGTTGACGAAATGTAATAAAACAAAGACTGTTTCGAATATGACCATTCCCCGATGCATTCCACAGCCTCTCCCACTCACTTATTGCTCGCTGCTGAGATTATAAGGTTTGCTTTTATCTGTCAGAAATCAATATTTCAAACATCGGATAAAAGAGGAAATTGAACTGGGAATAGGCCGAAGTGCTGTAAAAAACTACAAAGCACAATTATCAAAAAGCACTTAAAGTGCTTAATAGGACATACATATAAAAATGCTCAAATTAATGTCAGGGAGCCATAATGAGGACTTTTCCTATGCTTTTTTCCTCCCTCACGGCGTAATTTGAAGGCTGGCCAGTCCATCAATATGGTTTTCAATTTCTACGATGCCCCGAGGACTCTGAGCTGTGCATCTGTTGGAAATGAACCATTACATATGATTGGTTAATATTTCAGTTTATTGAAGATACATTATTTTGTATGGAGTATTTAAGCTGTTGAGGTTTAACCATTACAAACAGTTATGACAAAAAATAGATCTTGGAATAAACAGCCTCCACAGTCATGCTTTTAATAAGCAGCGCCATAACTAGGAAATTGGATTTCCAGGAGCTAGGAGATGGAGGGTGGGACGTCTCGGGACAGTGAGCTGCAGTAGGAAGGCCCTCCCCAATCTTCCCTACACCAGAACATGTTGGAAACTGAGGATGGGGTCTGTTTTTCTTTTTTCTTTGGTGACAGAGTCTATGTTGCCCAGGCTGGCTTTGTTCTTGAACTTCTGGACTCAAGTGATCTGTCTGTCTCATACTCTCCAGCAGCCAGGCTGACATATGGTGAGATTTCTCTCTCTCTCTCTCTCTCTCTCTCTCTCTCTCTCTTCTCTCTCTCTCTCTCTCTCTCTCTCTCTCTCTCTCTCTCTCTGTCTCTCTCTCTCTCTCTCTCTCTCTCTCTCTCTCTCTCTCTCTCTCTTCTGTGTGTGTGTGTGTGTGTGTGTGTGTGGTACCAGGGTCTGTGCATGCTAGGCAAGTTATCCACCATTGAGCTATATACTTAGACCCCTTTGTGTGTGTGTGTGTGGGGGGGGAGCGGGGAATGGACATGGTCTTACTAAGTTGCCCCAAGTCATTTTGAACTTGTAATTCTCCAGAGCAGCTGTGATTACAGGTCTCTGCTACCAAACCCTGGCTCTTTCAAAAACAAGCAAAACCCACACAAACCCTGCCACAATATTCCTTATTTTAAAATACTTTAATTTGATTGATTGATTTGTATGAGTATCTGTGTGAGCATTATGTTCACGTGTGTGTGTGTGTGTGTGTGTGTGTGTGTGTGTGTGTGTGTACATGCCTGTGTGCATGCATACTTACCTGCACGTGCAGAGAGGCCAGAGAGTGTTAGAGCCCTCAGAGATTGAGTTACAGGCATTATGGGACACTGAGATTGTTATGCGTATGTAGGGATTTGAACCCCAGCCCTCATAATTGTACAGCAAAAACTCTTAACCACTGAACCATCTCTCCAGCCCCTTTGGTTTCATTGTTGTTGTTTTTCTTCCATTTGAGAGAAGCTTTGTTTCCCCAAGATTGATTGCAAATCCCACTCGATCCTCCTCCTCCCTTATTGGGGTAACTGGGGATAAAATCCAAGCTCTATGAATTGTAGACAAGCCTTTACCAAGTGCTACCCCCAGCCCTTAGATTTGCCCCTTTCTAGATAATAATTGCCCATCTGGAATTCTAAATTGGGAACCAGCAGCCTTTTCTAGACGAGCCAGACAGTGAAGGTTGCAGAACCTGCCGAGACCAGTTGCTAAGGACTCTGAGACCATCTGAGTCCTTCTTAGCAGGTGGCTGCAGGAAGCCTGTGCACCACTTGTGCCTGCCCTTGCGGGACAGAAGGGATGTCCACATACCTTTCCCAAGGGCACGTTTCTGAGGTCCCTGTGGAGGCTGAGACTAAAACCCACAACCCCTGGGTTTGCTGGCTTATGACAGGCCAAGGTACCAAGGCTTCATGCCCCATGTCCGTCCTGCTTGGCACTCCAACCCCAGGCCCCCACCCCTTCCAACCCCAGGCCCCCCACCCCTTCCAACCCCAGGTCCAGGTCCCCCACCCCTTCCAACCCCAGCCCCCCCCTTCCACCCCAGGCCCCCACCCCTTCCAACCCCAGGCCCCCACCCCTTCCAACCCCAGGTCCAGGTCCCCCACCCCTTCCAACCCCAGGTCCCCACCCCTTCCAACCCCAGGTCCCCACCCCTTCCAACCCAGCCCCCACCCCTTCCAACCCCAGGTCCAGGTCCCCCACCCCTTCCAACCCCAGGCCCCCACCCCTTCCAACCCCAGGTCCCCCACCCCTTCCAACCCCAGGCCCCACCCCTTCCAACCCCAGGTCCCCCACCCCTTCCAACCCAGGCCCCCACCCCTTCCAACCCCAGGTCCCCCACCCCTTCCAACCCCAGGTCCCCTCACCTCCTCTGTTTTCTGTCTGTGACTTGCACATCCTCCTTCTCCTGGAATGCTCTCCCCATCTGCTGGAACTTGTCCTTGGTTAAAATGTCCTTTCTTGGAGCTGCCAACACACACACACACACACACACACACACACACACCCCACATACACACATAATACACACCACATACACACATAACACACACCACACATACATACCATACACACACCACAAACACACATACACATAAACCATACACACACACCACACATATGCACCACACACACACACATTACCCCCCCACATCACACACACACACACACACACACACACCCCACATACACACATAACACACACCACACATACATACCATACACACACCACAAACACACATGCACATACACCATACACACACACCACACATATGCACCACACACACACATTACCCCCCCACATCACACACACACACACCACCCACATAGCATATACACATATACACACCACACATACATAACACACACCACATATACACACCACACATAACACACACACACACACACACACACACACACACACACACACACACACATACACACACACACACACTCCGCCAGCCTCTCTGCAGCCTCCAAGTGCCCGGTTCTCAGGTTTCCAGGCCTTGTTCCCTCATTTCTTCTCTGTGCGTGTCCCCACAGGAGCGCTTGACAGGCTCACTTCAGTGTGCTTGGCAGCGAGAACAAAACAGATCTAGATGTGGTTCCCAACATTCCAATGGCCTCAAGTCTGCTTCACAGGTTCAGAGCCCATGTTTGGATGAGTAGGTAAGTGAAATCACCACTAGAAAGTGTCCAGTTCTCTCGGGAAGCTGGTTTCCAGAGTCAAAGGATTTTTTTTCTTCCTCATCCTGCACTCTGTGTTTCCCCCAATGAAGAAGATAACCTTCATTTTGCTCATGCTGTTCCTTCAGCCTGGGCTACACCCTTCCCATGCCCTCCTCCTCTTCATCCACAGCTGCTCCCATGCCTGGCATAGCTAAATGCACACTCCTCTAGGAAGCCCTCCTTGATCTGCAGGCCATGTTGGTGCTGAGCCCTTAGAGAAACTGAGTCACACACGCATGACTGGGCTTGGCTGGGGATAGGCCCCACTCACCTCTATCATGAGATGTGTGCACACCCCAGCCAGCACCAGCAGCTTCGCAGCCACTGCGTGGTGATCTCCAGAGTCAGGGCTTGACCTCAGATGTGGTCCCTAAATAATAGACCTATCAGGTGTACTGGTCCTTAATCCCGTGTCACCCCACAGTCCTCAGCCCCTCAGCTCCCTGTGAGAGGTCTATGAGCATCTCCATGGTGGGGGTGGAAAGCTCTGCAGACCAAGGGAGTCTGGAGGGCAGACTGTGAAGAAGGGTGTGGGGTCAGCCCATTCTCCTGACTTTCCAGCCTTCTCTATTGCTCAGCTCAGCAAACATGCCTCAATTCTAGTCTGTGCCCCTGGGTTTGGGGGCAAAACTCGAATACACTGGAGCCCAGAACAGTGGAAGCAGGTCACTGTCTTCTGTTATTTCTACAGCACAACCAGAATTTGCTAGGGGCCTTCTGCATGCTGGGTACCTGCTGTAATTTAAATGTGTCTGAGTAAACAAAGCAGCATGGCCCTCATGGTGAACAATCAGCCTAGATGTGTTCATCATTCTGGCTCTTCCTTCCTGGCCAGGTCTCTACTTTTTGTGTATTTATGGCTGAAGAAAACTGTGACGGTTCGCAACTGCAGAAAACTCTGTGTTCCAAGTCTGTCCTAGGGTTTCTGTTGTTGAAATAAAATACAGGGTTGGAGAGATGGCTCAGAGGTTAAGAGCACTGGCTGTTCTTCCAAAGATCCTGAGTTCAGTTTCAAGCAACCACATGGTGGCTCACTACCATCTGTAATGAGTTCTGGTGCCCTCTTCTGGCATGCAGGCATACATGCAGGCAGAACACTGTATACATAATAAATAGAAAGAAAGAAAGAAAGAAAGAAAGAAAGAAAGAAAGAAAGAAAGAAAGAAAGAAAGAAAGAAAGAAAGAAAGAAAGAAAGAAAGAAAGAAAGAAAGAAGGAAGGAAGGAAGGAAGGAAGGAAGGAAGGAAGGAAGGAAGGAAGGAAGGAAGGAAGGAAGGAAGGAAAGAAAGACCATGATCAAAGACAACTTGGGGAGGAAAGAGGGTATATTTCAACTTAAAACTCTTAGGTCACACTGCATCATGGTGGGTACTTAGAAACAGGAACTGAAGCAGAAACCATGAAAAAATATTGCTTATTGGCTTGCTTCTTCTGGCTTGCTTAGCTTTCTTATATAACTCAGGACCACTTGCCCAGGCATACCACCACCCAAAATTGTCTAGGCTCTTCCACACCAATCTTTAATCAAGAAAATTCCCCCACAGGACAATTTTATGGAGGCATTCTCTCAATTGAGGCGCTCTCCTCTCAGATGACTCTAGCTTGTTTCAAGTTGACATAAAACTAGCCATCACAATTGACCCCTTGTCAACTTGAAACACAAACACATCACTGTTTAACTACAACCTTTCTTTTTCTCATTTGTCCCCAAGATGTCATATTCACATCATGATATAATACTTAATATAATTTTTAAAGTTCCACAGTCTTTAAAAAAATCGAACACTTTAAAAGTGCAGTCTCTTTAAAAGGTCCAAAGTCTCTCTAAAACATACAAATGAGACTCCAAAGTCTCAACGCTCTAAATCTCTCTAAAATTCTAAAGTTTCTCTAAACTATCCAAGGCCTGTTAACTGTGTGTGCCTATAAAATTTTTTTAAAAGTAAGTTATGTTCTTCTTATTTCAAAAATGAAGAGTCAGGGCACAGCTACAATCACACCAAAGCAAAACCAAAATCCAACACTCCGAGCTTGACATCTGGGACCTGATGTGATACTCTGGGCTCCGGGGGTTTTGACGGACCCACTTTCTTTAGATCTACCACCTGCAGCTCAAGTAGCTTGTCATGCCGGCTCAGGCTGCCTCCACACCACACCTGCTGCTGTCCTTGGTGGTTGCCCCCATGGAACTGGGATCTCTAACATGCTGGGGTCGTCCCTGAAACTCAGGATACGCCTTCACCAGCAGCCTCTGCTGGGCTCTTTATTGTTTATTTGCAGTGCTATTTACCATGTGAGAGAAACCATGTGGTATAAATGAAACCCACTATAAGCATTTTTATTAGAGATGGGTAAAGAGGGCTTGTGATATAGGCCTACTAGAAGTGGACAGTGTGGAAGAAGGGACAGGGAATGGGTGGAATCTGTTTTTATAGGTCCCCCCAAGCATGCGCATATGGGCTTATGTAGCTACGCCACACATGCTCATATCTTACATGATCATGCTGCTCAAAGATTATGCAATCACTTGGCGCATATATTATGTAGGATGTAAGGCCCTGGGATAACTAAGCACTCTGCCTGACTGATGGACAGTGCATGCACAGCCAGGTACCTAGGGATTGGCTAGGGCTTCTAACACTCTTCAGGGACTCTGACCCTGGCACATGGAGCCAACCCTTAACTTCTTTCCATGACCCCTTCAATCTAGGGGTTTCAACTACATCTGAGATTGCACCTCCAACTAATGGCCTCCCCTGGCCTCTCACAGTGCCCAGATGCTCTCCACGATCCTCTCATGTCTTTAAAACCAGTACTACCTGGTAAGTTCCTACACGTTACCAAGTTCAGCTGCCAGTACAAGGTACCTCTTTGGTCCTCTATGGACCATAGCTTCTGTGTGCTGACTCTGAGGAAAGACTTCCCAGAAGATTCCATCTCAATGATGCTGATATCTCTCAGAATGGATTCTTCAGCCCCAGCTGACCAGTATCAAGTATCCCAGGAAAGCAAAGGTTTCACCTTCTCTTGTTAATTATAGACAGATTTTCAGCTCCAGATGACAGAATGTTAATTTCAAATATCAAACAGCCACGATAGTCTTTACTTCTCCCTGAAACGTCACAAAGCAGGCCTCTATCATCTGCACTGCTCTCAACATTCTTTCGTTTTGTTTCTTCCAGACAAGGTTTCTCGGTGTAGTTTTGGTGCTTGTCCTGGATCTTGCTCTGTAGACCAGGCTGGCCTCGAACTCAAAGAGATCTGCCTGGCTCTGCCTCCCCAAGTGCTGGGATTAAAGGCGTGTGCCACTACCGCCTGGCTTGATCATCATTCTTATCTTCCAAGATCCTATAGAACTATCTACGGAGCTCTGAGCACTCAATGGCTTTTCAAGCCCAAAGCTTGACTGCCACCACCGTCCTCCCGAAACCACATGGTCAGGTCAGCAATACATCATGCCCTGGTACAAATATCTGTCACAGGGTTTATATTACTGTGATAAAGCACCATGAGCAAAGGAAATTTGGGGAGGGGAAAGTTTATTCCAGTTCATAACTCTCAGGTCACACTCCATCACTGAGAGATGTCAGGGAACTCAGAGCAGATGCCTGGAAACAGGAACTGAAGCAGAAACCGTGGAAGGATGCTGCTTACTGGCTTGCTTCTCCTGGGTTATTTAGTTTGTGTCCTTCTTGCCTTAGTGACTTTCCTATTGCTGTGACAAAACACCACAACAAAGGCATTTATGAAAGAAAGTTTAATTTGGCTTACTGTTTCAGAGGGTTGGAGCCCATGATGGCAGAGGCATTCTATTGCTGTGAAGAGACACCAGGACCACAGCAGCTCTTATGAAGGAAAACGTTTCATCGGGGCTGGCTTTAGTCCATTATCATCATGGTGAGATACACGACAGCATGCTCGCAGTCATGGTGCTGGAGAAAGAGCAGAGAGTCCTACATCTGGATCCACAGGCAGTCATGGTGCTGGAGAAGGAGCAGAGAGTCCTACATCTGGATCCACAGGCAGTCATGGTGCTGGAGAAGGAGCAGAGAGTCCTACATCTGGATCCACAGGCAGCAGAAGGAGACCGTGTGTCCCACACTGGGCGAAGCTTGAGCATATGAGACCACAAAGCCTGCCCCCACAGTGACACACTTCCTCCAGCAGGGCCATACCTACCTCAACAAGGCCACACCTCCTAATAGTGCCACTCCCTATGGGGCAAGCAATCAAACACCTGAGTCTATGGGGACCATACCTATCACAGAACTGTTGAGCAGTAACATCTTTGTCTACAACCACAAAGCAGAGAAGAGGAGGTACTGGTGATTACATAAGTCTTTTGAGACCTCAAAGCCTGCCCCCAGTGACACACCTCCTCTAACAAGGCCACACCTCTTAATCCTTTCCAAACAGTTCTACCAACTGGAGAACAAGTATTCAAGCATATGAGCCTATGGAGGCCATTCTCATTCAAGCCATCACATTTATATATCCCAAGACCACCCGCACAAGCTTAGCAGCACCCATAATGGGCTGGGTCCTTCCATGTCAATCATTAATCAAGAAAATGCCCCACAGGCCAATGGAGGCAGTTCCTCATATGAGGTTCTCAGAGGACTCTAGCTTGTGTCAAGTTGACCAAAAAAAAAAAAAAAAAAAAAAAAAAAAAATTAACCAGCACTAAGACCAACCATCATATGTCCATGCTTAGATCAATCACTGAGGAAAAGTATGCCATCATGAAACCTGGACAATGAATCGAAACTTCTTGCTCATGTTGTAGAAGTTAAACCCTGAAGAGAGTGATTTATCAAAGACTTCACTGGGACAGGTGTGATTTGAACTCAAGTCATCGTGGGTGGACAGCGTTGTGTTGGGGTTTGGCGTCGGGCAGGAGGGGTGGCTTCTAGAGGAAGAAAATTCTGGTGTTAGCCAAGGAAAGGAGGTGGGGGGTGGGGAAGAGGGGTAGCCCTGGTTCAGGCTGGGAGGGGTAGGATTCAACTTCGAGTGGGTCTGAACAAGGATGAGAATGTTCCTGAGAGCCTGGGGGTCACGGCTTGTCCTCCATGTGGGTGGCCTCCTGAGCTCCATGCCCAAACAAGAAAAGAGCTGGAGCACTGGAGATGTGGGGCCAGAGAGTGGTTCAAAGTCACTGCGCCCCACCGCCGAGCGGGGAGAGGCCGGCCCACGGAGACCAGTGAATCGTGCTTTTCAAAGCGGTAAAGTGCCTCTCGGTGCGGAGAGGACGAGAGAAAGGAGACGTCTGCTCCCTACAAAGGAGGCACATTACTCTAAGTAGAGGATTTCGTAATTATATTCATTTGAAATAACGGAGCATTTTCACCTATTAAGGAGTCGAAAGGAGGTGCAGGGGGTGGGGCAGCCCCTTCCCAGGGCCGCTCCCATTGTTCGTACAGAGAAGAGGGCCTGCGATACAGATTAGTGTCTCCTGTGAAAGGAGACAGCGAACAGAGGGGCAGGCTCGCCTGGGTCACTGTGCCCTGTCTGCTGGTTGACTGCGACAGGCCGGGTGCTTGGAGGAGACGGACAGTGGGGTCCTGTGGGGAAACTTGGAACAGGGCTGTCCCGGGGCGCTTCCTGTGGTAACAGACACACCCTGTGCCTAGTCTCTAGCAATGTGTGGCTATTGGACTCTTGGAATTTGGGGACTGTGCCCAAGAAAGTGGGATTTTCATTGTGTTTCTTTTCAACTCATTTAAAATTAAATTCTGGTGGCCACCTGTGACTAGTGACTTGTCCCCTGGACAGTGGAGGGGCATGGAGTCATGAGGCTACCGCCTGGCTAGGAGATGTCAAATGAGCAAGGTTACTAGGTAACAGGCAAGGGTTCCATTTTTTCTTTCCACACATTGACCTCTTGGAGCAGCTGTGGCCTTCCCAGCATTTGAGACCATCACATAAGTGGTAACCCTGGTTCTCTGAGTGGTGTCCTCAAGGCTAGGGACACCACAGGAGAGGTGGAGGCTCACACACAAATAAACAGAAGTTCTGTGTGGGCCAGTCTGGAACAAGAGGCCACCATGTAACCTCTGACATAGTCTACGTTTTGTGTCTTACAGATGAGGAACACGAGGGTCAGGGTGGGTCAGAGACCTGAGCAAAGAAAGCAGAGTCGAGTCCACTGGGGACTCTCTCAGCCAAGGTCAAAGAGCAAGAGTCGGGCATGGTCACATCCCTGGAGCTGTGGTTTCTTTAGTGGCCTCAGAAACTCAAAGGACTATTGTGTGCGTCTAGGTGTGAGGCGCAGGCAGGCCCCTGGCTCTGGGTCAGTGCGTGTAAGGACCTGGGCTGCTGCTGGTGCACAGCCTGGGATTTCCTCAGGGACCACTAAGAACCCTTCCTCAGGTTTGTCTTTTGGATTGACGACACCATAACGAGAAGGACAAAGCTGAACTCGACCCTGACTTGAGTCCTTGTAATCGGTGGGCCCCTCTGTCCCTTAGTCTCCTCCTCTGAAACCTGTGACTGTGGCTCCCTTCACAGAAGGTGATTAACCAAGCACGTGGGGGCAGCTGCTGTAGCAGGTGTCAACAAATGTCAGGGGACACGGCTTACATGGGTCCCGTCTGCAGAGGCGCTTCCTGTTTCTAGCTGGTACCCTGTGTGTAGAACTTCTTAAATTTTTAATTTTGTATGTGCCTCTCCTCTCTCTCTCTCTCTCTGTCTCTCTCTGTCTCTCTCTGTCTCTGTCTCTCTGTCTCTCTCTGTCTCTGTCTCTGTCTCTCTCTCTCTCTCTCTTTCTCTGTGTGTGTGTGTGTGTGTCTGTGGTGGCCAGAAGAGTCCATTAGCTCCCTGAAGCTAGAGTTGTGAGCCATTTGTATGGGTGCTGGAAACTGAACTGAGGTCCTATGCTGGAGCAGCAAGTGCTCTGAATCATTGAACCATCTCTCCAGTCCCTAGACCCCCTTCTTACACTGTAAGATTTCCCTCCAAATGAAGCTTGGAGGGCAGATCCTACACCCACTGGCGTGGCCAACCGTTTACTGTCTGTAATGCAGGGGCAGAGGTGTGTGACCTAGTCCTGACCAATGATCAGTGTTTTCCCTGCATTCAGATTGGAGCCAGGATGGAAGGGAACGGAGGCAGGCTGTTCCGACAGTGCCTATGGCCTGGGCTGGTACTGAATGCAGCAGCAAAAATGGCCATGCTGTCCAGCCATGCCACAGGTGAGCATCTTCTATGCTTGTTGCAATCCGGGTCCTCTGAGGGAGTCTGGACTGTAACAACGTGCTCTCTCTTTATTTATTTCAGAGCTGAGGCCCGAACCCAGGGCCTTGCGCTTGCTAGGCAAGCGCTCTACCACTGAGCTAAATCCCCAACCCCACAATGTGCTCTCAAAAGTCCCTATTGCTTGGAGTGGCTGGCAAGTTCTGCTTGTAGGGTACTAGGGGACCCCTTTCCTTCAAGGTTCACTCCAAGCAGCCTTGTCCAGGCCAAGGGAGTCCTCACACATGAAAGTTTACCACCCAGCACCCACGGTTTCCAGGATACAAGACAAGCCAGTATCATTTAGACACCGAGACCCTCATCAGTTAGCCCATCTTTGTGGTATTGGTCCTCCCGAGAAGCCTGGTCTGCTCATTGCCATTGACACTCATTTATTAAAACATCGGTTATATTGTTCACGGCAATAGCTGATCTCTGTAAAGACACAGCGTCTCATGATGTCCATGGAAGTGACATGAGAGAAGCCTGGCCACCCATGACAAGCCCCTGGTGACTGGCAGGCTGCTGAAGAAGAGACAATTGTCAGGGGCTGATGGGCTAAGTGGTTCAATATTTGATGTTCACTAATTGATCACTGAATCTTTAAATGGCAAAGAGACAGAAATGACTCTGGGAAAGTGATGCAGGTTCTGAATAGTTTTGTCTAAATCGTGGGCTCAATGTTGTGGGTGAGACTCTCCCATGAGCAGAAAGATGGATGCTGCTGTTAAGATATTTGGGACACAAACGCAGCAGCAAAGCAATACTTGAGTCTTTCTTCTAAGAATTAACACCATTGTGTTTCTTGCTGTATTTTCTTCCATAAAACATAAGATGATGTTGTTTTCAGAAATTTTAGTTTTGTTCCAGGATGAGGCCCATTCAAATGGTTCACTTACTAACAACCAAGAAATGCTGGAGCAGGTAGCCTTGGCCAGAGGAGGCCCTGGGATGGCCTGTCTGTGCTTAGCCTCGCAGTGCCCTGACCGGAGCATGCCCCACTCAGCGCACCTGTGGATGGGTCCCTCAGTCACTTGTTGGAACTTCCTGGTTTGTGGCATTTCCCCCAACAACAGCACCCCGTGGAATAGCCACCCTGCTCACCACAGCACAAGATCCCACCGGGGCTCTGCAGCAGCCTCCCCCTATCCAACACACATCCCTGCCTGGTAGGAACCCCAAATCTCAGCATCTGGCCTGCCGTCCATCACAGGTGGGAACCGGGCAGAGCGGCCGCAGCTGCTGAGCAGCTCTGGGCCGCCCAGGGATTCTGGTCACCACGGCCGCTCTAATTGCTTTTTCCTCTAGCCTCCTTCTCAGGCTTTCTGCATGCTGATGGTGCAGGCCTGGTCTCCACTGGATTGCAGTGGTATTTTTTTAGTGTCCCAACCAGTGTGTCCGGTTGACTGAGACATTTCGGGGAAGAAGCAGGTACATTTACTTTTCAAGTATTATTTTACTAATCAATTGAAAAATTACCTTCATGAAGGACAGAAGTGCAGAGCTGTGGAGCATTTCATTAACGGGCGCAAACATTAATTACGGATCCAGCCCGACCTTGCACACACGGAAATTACGGGACTGATCTATTTTCTCTGTGCCTAATTGCAGCCAGTGACTAGTTCTTTAAATCGTTATCTGGTAGACCTCCAGTGAGAAGAGGATTTATGGGGTGGTACCCCGAGGCCTTGCTAGATTCTATGCTGTTCTACAGGAGTAGATGGAGACAGCCACATCAGAGGACCCTCAGGCATGTGCCATCGCCTTGCCAGTAAAGAAGAAGGGGACATTTTCCAAAACTGAATTTCTAGAGCCTTTGTAAACTGGTGTCTCAGAAGCAGGCCTGGTTGCTGCTTCCCCAGGTCAGTTACAGCCACTTGCCTGAATGCTGGCACCGTGCTGAGACCCAGGGTGACTGTGTTGTGACCCCTGTGGTTATTCAGCACAACCTGTACAGCTATGCACAAAGGCCCGAGGTGGCTGTCCATTGAGTCAGATCTGTGCTATCTCTTTCTGATGATTTCTGTCATGGCTCTAGTCCTAGGCCTTGTTTAGTTGACCCAGTGATGGGCAAAGGTCCTTGGGCACATGGCCATCTAGCCCTCATCCTTGGCTGCATGTCCTGCTTTCTAAGGCCATGGTTCATGGCTCTTGGGGCTGGACACTTGCTTCTTGGTGACTATGACTCCTGGTTAGGGATGCTCTCTTTGAAAGTATGCAGCCCCCACACTGGGCTCACTGAGCACCAATACTGACAGGCCATTCCAGGGGAGGAAACGTAGTCAGAGACGGTGAGGATACAGGAGTCATTCTCCAGCCTTTGGGTGGGCTGGGACTTCTGAACCCTAGCCAGCCCCGGCTCTGTAAGGCAAGCATGGGTGTATTTGTCATCCTAAAAGTGGGAGAGATACACAGGGGCTCCTTGAAAGCACTCACACAGCCCTAAATGCAGCAGTGGGCAGGTAGCCGTCCTCTCTGTCTCCTCCACCTCCTGCCCGGGGTCTATGGACCACTTGGACTATGCGAGAGGATATAGAGCCCAGAGCTGTAGAAAGTTGGGGGGTTGGGGTTCAGACACTGGCTGTGACTTGTCTGAACCGGGGCGTTTGCAGCTGCCTCTACTGAGAACTGAGGGCAGAGAAGGCAGGCGTCTCCCAGACCTTCCCCATGCATGTGGGACAAGCACAGCCCCAGCCATATCAAAGAGCCTCCCCCAGCCCGATTCCCATTTGGGCTAGCTCAGACTCTCCATAACCCAGGTACTGAGAAAGATTGGGAATCCTCCATCCCTTTCAGGCTCTAGAGTCATTGGTTCTGCGATGGGTCCCTCAATCACTTGTAGAAACTCCTGGTTTGTGGCATTTTCCCAAATAATGAAGATCTAAGGCCAGGGCCCCAAAGTCACAATATCCAAAGTACTATGACAAGATTCCCAGGTTCCAGAGGGTCTATGGAAACCCAGCAGCATTCTGGGGCAGGTGTGTCTGCCTGAAGGGAAGGAAGATGGGAAGATGGCACCGAATTCAATAGGCTACTTCTGTTCAATGGGCTACTCCTGTTCAATGGGTTACTCCCACTCAATGAGCTACTCCCACTCAATGGGCTACTCCTGTTCAATGGGCTACTCCCACTCAATGGGCTACTCCCACTCAATGGGCTACTCCCACTCAATGGGCTATTCCTGCTCAATGGGCTACTCCTGCTCAATGGGCTACTCCTGCTCAATGGGCTACTCCTGCTCAATGGGCTACTTCCACTCAAGGTCACAGGACGCTGTCTTCTCACAGGCTGTAGTTTCCTCCTGTCACTCAGTATCAGTGAGTGAAAATGAGAGCATAGAGAGAGTTTAATACTGGGACTCTTCACAAAGGCATGGACACCATCTAGCGACCCCATCTGGGGTAGATTCGCCGACAGGCTCAGAGAGCATGCTATAGACCCAGGCTGGTATAGCCAGAGGAGATATTACCAGACCCCAGAGCCAGAGGCCATATGGAGAGGGCTGGTCACAGGATCCCCAGTGACCGAGGCTGTGTGGTAATGAAGCTAGTCCGTGGGAACTCTGGGAGACAGAGCAGCAAGTGTCACTCAATGGCGAACCTAGCCAGAAGCCAGATGGCACAGGCCCCTGGGTCTGTAGTCAAGGCATCTCCATTGGTGGGGTTCGGAGCAAGGTGGGGACAGTGAGAGAAGCAGCCTGCAGACGGCACACAGAACACGTGTGTGATGCAGCCTATGGACCTCACTGTCAAGTGTCTCTGGCTCTTGCCCCCACTGCTACCACAGGACCTCTTGCTTCTCCAAACCTCCCCTTCTCTGGGTATTTTAGAGAGCGTCATATGTCGTCACAAACTGATCTCCCATAGGAATGACACTGCTCTGAGCACCCTCCGCCAATGCTCTGGGACCCTTAGTGCAGGGCTTTATGGAGGTCTACAGGAATGGTGCCGGGAAGGCTTCCCCACCCCAGGATACTCCTGCCTTAGGAGTCACTCCTGCCCTAGGAGTCCCAGGACAACGCTGCCTGTGTCCTCAACCTCTGGGAGCAGTTTAGAAGGAATTCCTTCACAGAGCTGTCTTCAACTCTCTTGCTCACAGGACTCTGAGGTTGGTTCCCAAGATGGTCCCAGGAGGCAAGTGAGGGCCATACTGCCTCTGCCCTGACACATTCATAGTCTTTCCTGGGTACTCTGTCACCAGGCTTTTCTGCCTTGCTCAGGATCCTCATTACTGAACCTCTTTCTCAGGATCAGGTCTTCAGAGACCCCCCTCCTAGTTTTAATCTCCCCCAAAGATTCCTGCAGCTCCCCATATTTCAGATTCATTTGAATTCCAAGTCACTTCCAGATAGGTACTCAATGTATTCCAATCTGTCGTGTGGTGCTGGGCTTTAAAGTACAGGATTCCACCATGTCCTTGTTGTGTGCCCAGGAATGGTGCTTCTCCAGGACTCGATTTCTCCATCTTAGAGTGGAAATAACAGCTCCCACCACCGTTGGGCCATGTCAAGTTCATGGCATAATCTCTTGAATGTTGCACTTTGCACATCGCTGGAAGCTGTCCCAAGATGGTGGAAGCATTTATTTGTTGGTCTATGTTTGGACCTCCTTCCCATGACCAGGGAAGGAGCCTGTTTCCCACTACAAGATTAGAAAGTGGTATACATTCATATGTTCAACCTCCTTTGAAGTGTGGTCACATGACCTAGGCTCCACCAATAAAACATATTCCATTAATAATACATAAGATATATTCTACCCATAAGTCATCAGACACTGGCTACCTTTGAATGTCAGGTTCTTCCCTGGATCACCCATAACAGCCAGGGAGCTGGAGGAGTTGATTGGTTGGACCTGAGACACGTGACTGTGCTCTCTGGAAGTGAGGAGATTCTGCCATACCCAGTCCTCATGGACTGAGAATGGGAAGGGAGAGAGAGTGGCTCACCAAAGAGAAATGTGGACGCTTTTCTAGAGCATAAAATGGAGCAAGAAATCAACATTTGCCAGAGACAAATGTTTATGGTGTGGGATGTGAAGACTTCTGGGGTCTTGGGGACTGATCTGATCATAGAACACTAATGAATAGCTGGAAGATGTCTCCATCCTTAGGACTTTCCAGGTGCAGAGCTGCCTCGAGCTTCACAGACCTAAGATGAGTCTACCTCTTAGCCCACAGTCACTCAGGGCATCAGGAAGCTGACGTCTCCGGCTCTGACAATTTTTCATATATGATCTTGAACAATCTTTCCCTTCTCTGGGTTTGATTTCTCATTCTGTAAAGTCGGTAGTCAGTGTGACCAGAATCCTCCCAGCTCTTACACACTGAGATCCAGCACACCCAGCCTGGGGGTCTCCTCTGCACACACAGGGAAGTTGAATGAACACTGTGGTTAGTTCTGGGAATTCTTGCTAATCCTTGCTTTATTTTTGTAGCATAATTCAATTCAGCAATTCAATTCAACAAACATGTATTGAATGTTTATCAGAGTGAGGCTAAGCCCAGCATTTGGAGAATTTGCTTTCATGTTCACAAAGTCCATTCCTTGCTAACGTCCTGTGTGAGCCAGCTGTATAGAGAAGGGAGGCAAAGCAAGTGGAGGCCACTTCACAGATGAAGACACTGAGCCCCTCTGTGCACTGTCAGGTCCCCCCAGATGGCATGGGTGGGGTCTTGCCTGGTCAGAGCCGTAACTGCCCATTTGTGTGTGTGATGATTTGGTTAGTGCCTGCCCTTCCTATTTGGTGCTTGCTCCCACTGGGAAAAAATTAAGGATGTTAAGGTACTAACATAGGCACTTGGCAAAAAACATGTCCTCAACCAATGAGTATATGAATCAAAGGAGGAAGAGGAAAAGAGGAAGGGACCAGGTAAGGATGAAGAGGAAGTTGAAAGATCCATCTCCAGTTCTCTGTGGGGCCTTGGTCCAGACCCTTTCTTTGTTGAGGTCGATTTCCTCATTGGTGAAGTGGAGGGAACTGCCTAATGAATAGTGATTTCCCAGCAGGCTTTGCACCACCGTCATGCCTGGTGCCAGACAATGTGGCTGCCCTAGTGGCAGCCTGGATTCTCTGATTTGGAAATGCTGAGGATAAGAGCAGTTGTCTGCATTTTAGAAGGTTCTGGGGGATTTGGCTACAGCGAGGCATTGGGACTTCTATGCAAATAATCTCTGACACTGTAGAGTTTCCAAATGATGTCCAAACCAGGTCCACTGGAGTACTTCCTCTGCCCGAGCCCCAGTCCACCAAGCCAGCCTCAGCCTCATGGAGATAGGGCCAACCTGATTTGCCCCTGAAGCTCCCTCGGCTTCCTTCAAACACTAGGTAATTTGTGTCAGCTTTGATTATTATCTCCAGCTCTTTCCTCCACTTGGCTTTTGGGAGACAAGCTTCTGAAATGCACCTTTGGATTACAGCGCTCCCATGCTGTGCAAATGACACAGGGGGCGGGGCCACCCCAGTCGGGCCCTGCCACCTTTGCAGGGAGCCTCACATTAATCAGTATGTGGCGGAGCCTAGCTATTTCCTCAGCTGGAGAGAGACAATGGGTTCCGTGACTGGGGGGGGTGGGGTGTGGGAGTACAGCTTCACAGAGGGCAATACCTGCCAAACTCAGATTCCTCCACTCAGGACAAACTAGCGGCTCTGGGGGCAGATGCCCATGTGGAAGCAACAGCTGCCCTTTAGAGGCACAGAGACCCAGGCCCTTCTTGGAAGGTGTGTGTGGGAGGGTCAGAAAGAGCCCCATGCTGGGCATCATCTATACTTTGCCCATTTATAAAATGGGGTCCTGCACATTACCTGTCTCTGTTATACGACACAGTTGAGAGCGAAGGGGGGAAATGGAAATGTAATTGAGCAGTCTACACATCCCTTAGTACAGTCTACACATCTTCTTCCCAGAGGAAAGGCGTGCCCGCGTTGCCCATAGCCCAGTGGGATTGACGGATGGCTCCTTGCATCCTTCCTCCTAAGTACTTGTCATTTCTAAACCAGTAAAGTTTGTGACTCCCAGGACAAAGGACAGGTCCTAACCACATCTGTTTGCCCTTCCCCCTCCCCCATTGTATCAGGCAATACTGAGAAGGTGATTAAGAACAAGACCCCTTGCCACATCAGGTGGTAGAGGTGGGCCCGCCTTCAAGTGGCCCTGGCTCAAAGGCATGCTGCGTCCAGCATCCGCAAAGCCAGCACCCAGGTACTTAAGGACAATGACTTTGGATTGAGTGGGAAGCAAGCCTTCTCAGAACTCAGATGAAAAAAACATAAAGTAGTTAATATTAAATAAAGAGATTGGGCAACTCTTCCTTTCCTTTTCTGTTTTATGGTTCCTGCTATGCCCTTGATCCGGGCCTGTTTTGCTTGTGATTAATGAATGACTCACCTTGAGCTGTTCTCTGCTTATTTCATACACATTATGAATTTGAAGAGGTCACATTACACTTGGCACCTGAAGAGAGTGCTCAGGAGTCTGGGAAGAAAGTGCCAATGGCATAGAAGCCTTCCCGGGCAGCGGATGTTGGGAACGCACCTGACTGCTCTGCACAGTCCCCACACAAGGTCTGGGTTCGAAATCCCTCAAAGCACCTGGACTAACTGAGACAAGATCTGAGAGGAGTGAATAGTCATCCGCAGTGAGCATGTGCAACCGGGTCACGTTCCCAGTCAGGGTCCCTTGTCTTTGCCTTGCTCTGTCTTCCAGGTTTCTTCCCACCCGTGGCCTCCATTTTTGTTGTCCGGGCAACACCCTTTCTCTAAGCTCTCTGGAACTCTTCTTGCATGTCCACATTTCCAGAGCTGAAACAACAACAAAAAAGACGACAGTCTTGGGTGTCTGCAGGGCTGGCGTTTCTGTGTGCTGCTGTGGTCCTATTCTGTCACCTTCCTTGTGGTCCTGATTCCCATCAGGAGAACTGAAGGGCCCAAGAGTCTGAGTCTGGCCAAGTATTTTGCATGTGCCATAGGGTTAAAGGCAAAATTAGGTGGAACACCCTTTTCCAGGTGAGACCACAGGCCAGTAGCAAGTTGGAGGTACACTGAGCAGTCGCCCACATTGATTACCTTTCTGGTCCTAAATGTGACTTGGTTTAGCATTTCTGTATCCTCCTTAGACTGCCACCTTGTGGCTCTAAGGAAGGTTATGGAGGAGACAACTCTTCCCTCCAGGGCATAGTGTGCTCTCCACCAGAACAGAGGTCTGGGTTCCTGGAACAGGGTCCCCTGACTCTCTGGGTTCCTCTCTTGTGTCTGACCCTCTCTTGTGTCATACCCACTCTGTGTCTGGCCCACCAAACTACAGAGATGTTTAGCAGAATGTGGGTGTCTTACTCACCTCCTGCCAGCCTGCTCTGAAGCAGCCATAATCCAGGAGATCTGACAAAATCCATGTCCAGAGTAAACTGAAGGTGTGCGGGCGTCTTTCCTCTACAAATGGGTCTTCTGCCTGTCATCCTTAGGGCAGAGGTGAGGCGAGGGAGTGCGATGGGTCCTGGAGAATCCCAGAAGTGGCATCAGAGCGAAGCCTGTCACCCTGCTCCACATACAGGAGAGTTGGGTTTCACACCCACCTCAGGGAAATATGCTCTCCATGCTATGAGGTTTTAGAGTACAGGAAAATGCCATCTTCTCAGTATCAGAGGGATGCAACTCCGGTGTGAGCAGAGCCTGGGGAGAGGTGTGGGCAGCCCATGCCCATGTTTGCCTGAATATATGAAGAGTTCAGCTCCCTGGAGCTAGGGGGTGGCTACAAGTGACTTGGGTCCTGAGGCTCTGACTAATAACCTACCAAACGCTCTTGTTCCCCAAATCCCCCGCAGACTCTCTCTCTCATTGTTGAGACAAGGCTGTAGGGCTCCAGGAAGGCTGGCCCTCCGCTGGGAAGGGATTCTCCAGCATCCCACGACTGTTGACCCTGGTGCCACCTGTGCTGACGCCTGTGTGTTCTGTGTCCGTTTCTAGGGCTGCCGTACCCAGGTGCCCCGTCTGACTGGCCTCGAGCAACTGGGTTCCTTCTCTTAACGCGCCGCAGACTGGCGTATGCCCTTCTCCTGCACAGGCAGGCTTCCTTCCGTCTCCCAGATCCGGGGGGATGCTGGCTTCCTTGTTTCTCACATCACAGCTACTCTGCTTCCAGTTCTGCCACCACGTGGCTTCTGCCTTCTCATTGGTCACCTGTTCTTGTCAGGGCACCCTCGTTCTGGATTTAGGGCTCACCCCAATTCAACCCACAGGTCTTCATTTTTTTTGTGCATCCCCAGTTATTTTTCCACTTACGAACACGTATTTGTAACCTCGGAATCAGTACACATCATCATGTGTAGGTGTGCAAAGAGAAGCAAGAGCATTGAGTTGCCCAATGTGCACATTCCTAGCTGAGGTCATGTGAAGTGGCCGTCTGTCTTTCTGCTCCAGGCCTAGATCACAGGGTCCTTTCCAGCTCAGTTAGTGCCGTGTGGTTATCCCCCCCCCCATTTGTGCTTCTGGCTGATGGTTGGGCTGTGTGCAATGGCCCCGGGTATAGGGCTGAAGTGCTAGCCAATGACCATGAGGGCATTACTGCTGTGCATTATGGAGAAAACACAAAGTAACCATGGTGTCCAGGGCCAAGGCCTGACCCTCTTCAATTGGGCACTCATTTCTATACTATAGGTCCATTGGTACTTGATGTACGGGGCTGTACTGTGATTAAATAAGAAAATATGGGGAAGTTGTGTTGGCATCATGATGAACTTGCAAAAAAAAAGTTAAGTTGGGCAGTAGTAGCATATTCTTTTGTAAAAATTATTTGTATTTATGTGTATGTGTGTGTGTGCATACAGGCATATTGTGCATGTGAATATAGTACCTGAGGAAGCCAGAAAAGGGTGTTGGATCTCCTGGAGCTGGAGCAGGTGATTATGAACCACCAACATGGGTATCCAGTTCTCTGCATGAGCAGCAAGCGCTCTTGAATGCTGAGCCATCTCTCCAACCGCATGCAGAATGTTAAGGTTTGAAGCGTGAAATGTCTCCTATGGGCTCCCGTGCTTGGTCCCCGGCTGGTGGCACTGTTTCTGGGGGTTGTGGGGTCTTTAAGCCTGTGGTCTAGTCAGCAGAAGTGGATCAGTGGGGATAGGCCTTGAGGGTGACATTCTTAGTTTACCAAGATGTGAATAAATCAGCTCAGAAACATCTGCCATAGTTGCAGCCTCCCCCACCGCAGATGGAACCTCCCCAGGGGGCCTCCCACAAAACTAAGTGGATATTCCTAAGGCTGTGAGTCAAACGTACCCTTCCTTTCTTATGTAGTTTCCATCAGGTCTTCTGTCCCAATGAAGAGATAAGTAGCCAACACTAGCTTCCTCTTCAAATGGCTGTGCTTCTCCTAATGTACTTCATTTTTTTTCTTTTTTAAATGTGATTTTTCTAAGAATCCTATGAGATATGGGCTAGAGAGATAGCTCAGTGGTTAAGACCTGGGTTCGGGTTCCAGTCCCTACCTGGTGGTTCACAGCTATCTGTTACTACAGTTCTGGGGCATCTAATGTTCTCCTCTGAACTCTGCAGGCACCAGACATGCACATAGTATCCATACTCATTAAAAAAAAAAAAAACAAAACTAAAATAAATAAATAATCTTAAGAGACAGGCGGGATGACACTTGTTCATCCAGACACTGCCTACACTCCAAATTTCAAATGTCTGGATTCACTTCCCGAAATTAAAAAGAATTTTCCAAAACCCTTCTGGAGGAACCAGAGTAGACTGGGACTAATTCACAATCATCCTTTTCTGCCAAGGCGCCCTCGACTCCCATTTCCCACCTAATTTTAGTACGAATTGGTTTGTATTAGAGGTAATTAGAAGTGCTTCCTTAGAGATGCATCAGTGGTAAATGAAGGGCTTTAATGGCGGTGAGGGAGAGGGCGGGCACGGCTTCCGGAAGAAGACGAGTACCTCGGAGGCCACTGTGGGTCTTGCGCTGCCGCCTGTGTCTGGCTGCACACTGGTCTGTGGACACAAAGACTTCACCACATGCTCACTTTGGGAAGAGTAGACACGTTCCGGCTGACTCACCTGGCTCAGAACCCACTCTACCCCAGCTCTGGGGTCTAAGTGAACTCAATTTCACCAGCACCCAAGATTCTCTTTGCACAGGACAGCCTCTGTGAGGCAGAACTGAGAGAGTGGAGATAATGGTGCATAGAAAGCTCCAGCACTGTGTCTGGCACTAGAATTAGAGTGCTGGGTCATGATTTCCAAAGCAGTTCATACGTGCTCTCTTACTTGTGCCTCACAATAACCTTCCATCCATTCATCCAGCCTCCTCCATTCATCTATGCATTCATCTGTCTTTATCTATCCATCTATCCATCATCCTTATCCATCCATCCATCCATCCATCCCTATCTATTCAAGCATTTATTTATTCAATCATCTTCTTCCATCCCTCATCCATCATCCACCCATCAAAGCAACTATCCATTCCTTCATCCTTTTCCATTCATACATCCATACATCCATACATCCATGCATCCATCCTGTGATTGACCTTGGATAGTTGTACAGGAACGAGCAACAGATATAAGACTTGTCCACCCATAAGAGCTTAGTGACAACTTGGAGACATAGTCAAGAGATGGAGCCACCACATAGCTATGTACAAAAGCAGGTTTGTGATATAAATAAGCAGGAAGCAGTGGAATAAACACAAGGAAGCCTGTGAATGGTTAGCCTCAGCTGTCAACTTGATGCAAACCTAGAATTATCTGGGAAGAGGGAACCTCAACTGAAGAATTGTCTTGATCAGATAAGCCTGTGACCTATCTGGAGGCATTTTCTTAATTGTTAATTATTGAAAGTAGGTCTAGCCCATGGTGGACAGTGCCATCCCTAGCTAGGTAGACATGGACTACATAAGAAAGTGTGGGAGTCTGTGGGAGTCCAGGTCCTACCTTCCCCACCTTTACCAAGGTTCTTAGGAGGAGGAGAAAGGGATAAGGCAATATCAGCTAGAAAGAGAGACCTAGTTGATGAAAGAAGGACAGAAACACAGCATAGCTTCAGGAGGACCTGGATCAGTACCCAATGGCCTTTTCTGTTTATTTAAAAGAGCTTTTTATAACAATGCCAAAGGGTGGGGCAAAAGACCCCCCCCCCCTTGTGAGATCAAAGCACACCACACAGCCAAGTGTAGACCCTTCCAAACACCTGGTAACCACGTCTGTGGTCAAATCGTCCATTATGCAGCCCTGCTGGGTAAAGCAAGCTCAGATTCTCTGACCCTGAGTAATTTGGGCCTCCACAAGAAAGCAGGCTGGACAAGTCAAGGGGAGCAAGCTAGTAAGCCGCACTCCTCCATGGCCTCTGCATCAGTTCCTGACTCCCGGTTCCTGCTTTGTGCACCTGCCCTGGCTTCTCTCAGAGTGGACTGGAACCTGTGAGGTGATGTAAATCCTTTTCCCCCTAAGTTGTTTTAGGTTGTAGTGTTTATCATAGTAACATAAAGCAAACTATAACAAAGCCCCGGGGAAGGTTTAGTCAGAAATAACCAGATTTCTCTGATCATGAAGGAATATCTACAGGCGGGTTGGCAATACGGACATTTCAGGCAAGGGGAAGTTACTTCCGGTCCCACAGTAAGCAGCTTGAATCCTCTAGCCATGTCCGTCCATTCATTCAGAATTGCTAGAAGCATGGCTATCTGGGAGAGTTTGCCTTCCTGTGTATCCAAAGGGTTTCAGTATGAGTTCAAGGTCACAGGCCAGGAAATGGCCACTCAATATTTGACCCCTGACCAAATCCCAGAAGGCCATCCTGCTCCCTTACTAAGCCACTGCCAGGAGCTTAGTAGTGACCAATGATGGCTTCAAGATGTCTTGTGGAAGACTAAAAGATGTCCATTGCCTCGTTCAGGAAAAAAAAAAAAAGATTTTTAGCACCAAGTCTGGAATGTTACAGGAAAGGACTAAGTGCCCCCTCTTTAGCGAGGTCCAGAATGTGGTATGTTGCTTGTCTCAGTGAACAAGTGAGACCAAGAGAGTAAAGAAACTTGGCTCTGGCCGTGTGGAAGGCTTAGGACAGGGACTGACATGGTCCACAAAGGTTGGTGTACTGGAAGCTCGGTCCTCCGTGTGGTCGCATCATCGGGAGGTAGGTAGCGGGGCCTTTAAGAGCGGGCCTGGTGTAAAGCAATTAGATCATTAGGAATGCCGTCCTTGGAAAGAGCACGGCCGTCTCACCATGCGATCGCTCCCTCACATGCACTTCTGCTGTCTGACCACGCGGCCTTCAACAGCCGCCAAACCAATGGGACCGCCCAGTGTTGGACTCTCAGCCTCTAAACTGTGAGATAAATAAACTCTTCCACTTAATCATTACCAGCCCGAGGTATTTTTTTATAGCAATGGAAAACTAAAGAATACAGCATCTGGCCATAGCCTCTTGGCCACCCTCCCAGCATTATCCTCTCCATCAGGCAAGCTACAGCTCACCTGCCTCCCATTCTTGGAAATCCTAGAAGGCCAGCCTGCCGCATCCCTGGTCAGTGTAGCTTTGCCACACATTCCCTTGTTGGGTTTTTGAGCTTGACCAACCAGGGCATGCTGGTGTTGATGTTACAAAGTCCAGCAGCCTATACTCATGTCTTGCCAACTGCCTGTTAACCTTTGCTGTTGCTAGCCATCTTGTGGTTTCTGACCTTCCACCAAATTTGTCCAGAATGATTTGTCCTTTGCCCATTAATCTGTAACCAAGTATTCCTGCTGAGTTGGGGGAATGCAGCCAGACCTTCTGTCTGTACTAAGCTGTAACAGCAAAGCGCATATGACATGCTGCTTTATGGCCAATGTGTGTATGCCAGCTGTACATGGCGACCCCCCCTGAGACCCTGATCCTTCCCAACCAAGGAACCAGTAAGGACAAAGATGCAGAGAAGGAACTGTGATAGTGTACTAATTAACTCAGCCAAATAGTCCTGGGGTCAGGTCTGCCAAGCTTCATGTGCCCCTGATGGGCCTGGCTGAGTCTGAGCAGGGGTTCCCTTCTATGCGGCCTGGTGGCACTGTCATTGGCTTGACATACCTTGGTCCAATCATTGTCCTGTGTCAGTGGCTGCCTAGGGTGCCTCACTGCAGGTCCGGACTCCATTTCTCTCTTCTCTGAGGAGGGGCTCACATTCTAGAGGGCACGAGGGACATGCTTAAGGCATGAGCCCTCTGCAGACACAGTTTGGATGGCACAGGGTCGGTGTGACAGTTAAGACGGTCCTGAGCTGAGGCAAACCCTCGGCTGCTGGCTGGGTCTGCTCACTATGGGCTATGGAACTGTTCTGTGGAGAGTACTCCCACAGCCGGTCAGAGTTCTTGAACTGGGCTTCTGGTGCCTCAGTTTCCCCAGCTATAAAATAGGAACTTGTGTCATTTACTGCTTAGGGCACCTGTGAGGATGAGGGAGTGTGGTATGGGAAAGCAAAAACAAGATTATCAACATGGCAGGTTCTCCCACCACCCGCAAATTGGTTCCTTATCTCTTCGTTGTGAGGGAAAACCTGACAGAAACAACATAAAGGAAGTTTTATTCCAGCTCACAGTTTAGGGAATCCAATTTGTCATGTCAGGGAAGGCTTGATGACTCTGGAGGTTTGTGACTGTCAGAGTAGGAACACACCATAACGGGTAGTCCTAAGACACCAGGCTGAAAGCTGAGCTGGCCTAGAACCCTCACCCCTATGACTGACTCTATATCCTCTAGCAAGACTCCATGTCCAGAAGGTTCCACAACCTCCCAAAACAGTGCCATCAGGTGGAGGGCAAGTGTTCAAACACATGGGCAGGACAGAGGATACTTCATATTTAAACCATAACACCGGGTCCTCAACTCTGACCTTGAAAGAGGCAATAGATAAAGCCTAGTAGAGACAGATGGGGAGGGCCTGTGGATGACCAGGATCAGGACCAGTGAGACACAGAACTACCTGGGAGGCACCCAGAGGCTGAATCTAGCAGCAGCTGTCCACTCGTGTTATGAGGTATAGATGGCATGACAGCCCAAATCTATGACCTTAATGACTCCTGGCAAAGTCTATTGACACCTATCCTGTGTCCCCATGACCTCTGTGAGTGATCCCATGAATCTGTGAGACAGATCCTTTAAGAACATTTCTTTTGTCTCTGAGGAAGCTTGCTTAAGGATGCCTTCAGGTATGTTAGGGGCTAACTTCAGCTAATGGAGATAGCAGTCAGTCTGTGGAGAGTCCCTGTGTCATTCTATGGGAATGAGCCACATGCCTTCATAGTCCCAGAGCTGCCCATGTGGTTAAGCCTAGAAGCCCTGGCTTTTCCAGATCACCACCAAGCCATGCCTTCATTGTCTTGGTGTCTTGGCACACTTACACTTTTTAGGTCACCTCCCTCACAAGCAACCCTTAGAGGAACCTAACAAGAGACTGACCCAAAGTGCCTGTCCCAGGTATCAAGGTCTCCATGTCCCTTCCCTCACATCTGCACTCAGGACTCTCCATGAGCCCACCTTTGAAATGCCAGCTGGATCATAGCCAGTGTCATGCCAGCTTCCCTCTGAAGAGACCCACCACTGAGCATCAGCCTGGAATCCCACTCACATGGAACAAATCCTCTTAGTGACTGGGCCGAGTCTCCAGGGCTGGCACCTGTGAGCTCCCAGGTTGTTCACACATGTGCAGGCCCAGGCTCTATCTCTCGACGCCTTCTCTATGCAGGAGGGACACTCATCGGAAGTCAGCCCTGCCATAGCTTTTCCCGCTGCGCGCAGGCTGTGATTGTGAGTCCTGGCTGTCAACGTTATGGCGTCTGGAATCAACTAAAACTTAAGCTTCTGGGCACTCCTGTGAGGGATTTTCTTGATCAGATTGTTTGAAGTAGGGAGACCCACCCTAAATCAGGGCTGCACCCTCTGGTGCCGATACAAGGGTATAAAAAAAGGAGACTTCGATTCCAGCCTGCTTGCTCTCATTCCTGCTAGCCAGGTCATCTATCCCATTGTCGTGGCATTCCTTTATTGGTCTGAAAACTAACTCCATTGGAATTCCGATGTAGACTGAAGACCAGCAGCTCTCCAGGAATTCTCCAGGCCTTCAGCACCAGACAGACTGCCAAGACAGCCAGCCTTGGACTGAACAATGACTGGATTCTTGGCTTTTCCAGCATGAGAAAGCCATTGGTGGATTCCCTGGCCTTTATCCTGTAAACCAATCTGTGTGTGTGTGTGTGTGTGTGTGTGTGTGTGTGTGTGTGCTCGTTCTATCAGTTCCATTCCTTTAGAGAACCCTGACTAATACTCACAGGCTCATGTCTTCCGACGTCTGAGTTCCCCCAGAACACTGAGTTGCCACCATGGCTGACATGGAGCATTACAAGGCCAAGGCTTCCCTCAGCTCAGCATCTCTTCCTCATGCTCTCTTCCCACAGGGTTCAGGTGTCATGGTGTTCACAAAAGGTTTGGCTGTGGAGGGCCTTGCAGAGAAAGCCATCACGCTGCTCAGCGGCTGCCTTGCAAGTCTGTTCTCAAGGGTAGCATGGCCTGTGGGCGCCTTCTTTTCCCTCTGAAATCCCATGCTCGTTAATCTGGGCTGTGAATTGAGAGACGTAGTGTTCTAACGTTGGTGTAACACACCCCTGCATGTCAGCTTGGATGTTTCTGAGGACTCTGACCTAATCAGTGGCTTAATCCATTAGTGGGTTCAATATGGGAGTAGACTGTTGGGGGGAGGGGAAGACAACTGAGGAAGGTGGGCGCTGTTTGAGAAAGTGGCTCCCTGGGGATCGTCTTACGGACTGTGTCACGTCCTGGCTCTTTTTTGTCTTGGACCACTCCTGCATGGCTGATACATCACATCTCCCTGCCGGAGCAAACTCTTGGAAACCGTGAGCAAAAGATGATTGACAGGGTATCCATATAACATGGTTATCTCTGTGGTTAACACAGATGGAAGAGAGGGGCAGGGCCTGGAAGATGAGTCAACCTGACATATGTGTTTCCTGCCCTGGCTGACCTTGCAGGCCAAGGATACAGGAGTAAATTAATTTCATGGAGTAGTCATTGAATGTCGTGAAGAAAATAAACCAGGGTAATGTCAGAGCGTGATGGGTTAGGGTAAGGGTACTTTGAATATCTGGGGCAGGACAGAACCATCTGAGGAGGTGTCCTCGAGCTAAGACTGTGCAGAAATCTTGAGTAGGGTTCCAGGCCAAAAGTTGGGCTGGGCAAAGGGGCCTTCCAAATCTGCAGAGCAGGACAGAGGTCTGGAGGAGGGCTCATGATAAGAAGCTGGGTACAGGAGGGCAGCTGGCGGCGCAGAGGCTGCAGACTTCCATCTAAGAGTAGGGCATCTATCCTTGGAGGTGAAGGGGAAGTGGGATTCAGGAAGAGAGTTCTGATTGGCAGGGTTGTTGCTGGAGGGCTTCTCTCCAGGTTCCCCAAGCCCCGCAGTCCCACAATCCACTTATAAAATAATCACTCAGACGCTTATATCACTTATAAACTGTATGGCCGTGGCAGGCTTCTTGCTAACTGTTCTTTTATCTTAAATTAACCCATTTTTATAAATCTATAGCTTGCCACGTGGCTGGTGGCTTACCGGCGTCTCTACATGTTCTTCTCCTGGCGGTGGCTGCAGTCTCTCTCCTCCTTCTTCCTGTTTCCCCAATTCTCCTCTCTCTGTCCCGCCTATACTTCCTGCCTGGTCATTGGCCATCAGTGTTTTATTTACATAGAGTGATATCCACAGCACTTCCCCTTTCTTCTTTTTTTAAAAAGGAAGGTTTTAACTTTAACATGGTAAAATTACATATAACAAAACAATTACCGAGCAAGAATTATAGTTACAATATTAAAGAAGATGTCCTATCTATCTTATATTTGTGAGTTTAAGGTTTTATAGCTAACTTATCTTTTATCATAACTGAGGAAATTACGACTATCTAGTCTTCAACCACATCAAAGACCTGAGAAGGAACATAATGGTACCTGAGAAATGGTAGATGGATGCAAGCAACTTTCGGGAATCTTGCAAGAGTAGACCAAGACAGCTGGCAGCCTGGACAGTCACCTAATGTTTTTCAGCATTGTTGGTGCATTCAAATTGGCTACAGGCCTAGAGTATCTGACAGACCATTTTTAGAAGCAGGAATTTTAAGAGACCATCTTACCCTGTCTTGGCAGAGTACAGTGGTCGCTTTCCTTGTGTCCCACTTGTCCAGAAAGGACAGCATTGCATTTGTACTGTCAGCCATCAAGGCAAGGGCAGTTCTTTGCCCAGTAGGCCATTTTGTGCCAAAAGACAAACTTCCAAATGGAAATGTCTTAGAAGCCCAACATTCTCTCGGGATCAATTGGTGCAGCCAGGAGCAATTGTGTCTCACGTCAACAGAATTCTAAGTTATTTAAATGCCATATTCTCTAGGTCTATGAAGTGTTTGAAGATTACCTATCTATCTGAAATATATCTATGTATACCTAGAAGACTTAACTAACATGGCTACAAATATGATTATCATAGATGACTAATTATTAATCTATTTTTTAATTATCCATTACAATTTTAAATGAGTTATATAAACATAATACCTCAAACAAGAATAGAAATATATATATATATATATATATACAGTATAACAAAATTAACTTCAAGTTTGTATCAATGAACTAAAATTTATACCAATGTAAAACATTTTAAACATAAACTAAAATCTATACCAATGTAGAACATTTTAAACATAAACTAAAATCTATACCAATGTAAAACATTTTAAACAAGTTGTTCTTTAAAATTAGGTTCATTAATCTACCCTTTTATCTTATCATCTCCATATCCTATATATCCATATCATATCCCCTTTTCTTTTTTAGAAAGAGATCACATTTATAATCAACCTGTTTTAAATAAAAATATTGGTTTTTCTCTGTCCCACACCAGAGGGCTCTTCTGATTTGGGACACAAGAATCACTTAACCATTTTTTTTTTTTTTAAAGCAATATGTCTGGGTTTAGAGGGGGAGTGAGCCAATTCCACCTCTAAAGCCAGCTTGGTATATTTGGGAATTTGGGCGTAGCATCTCTTACTACTTCCTGCTGGAGGGGGCGCTGTATCTTATGGGGATGCAAAGAAAATTTTAGACCTATGGGGTAGTCCGTGAGGCTGTATCGTCTGAGCCAGTTGCCTTGAAACCGATCTGGATGTTGGATCATCTGGGCCATGGTGTCATCGGAGTCCTTTCAGGGGGTCTTGGCTGGTGAAACCTGATGTATCTTAATCTGGAACAAGTCCACAGCCTCTGGCTTTCTGTGGAAACAAAAGCAGAACCTCTTTTCCAAAGTAACATATCCTTATATCCAAATTTTGAAGTCAAGGTACCTTTAAAATATACATTTTGGCATAACTCAACAGGTTTTGTAATCAAATGTTTTTCTTTAGTTATGAATATCAAAGAGAACATAATCCAGATTCTCTGTGTGGTAGCCATCTTTATGTGGCTTATGTTTTATATTACCTTGAGCCTTGAGCCTATTGCTTTAAACTGTACCATTGTAAGCCTGAAACGGCGCTGTGGCTGCTGGCTCCGCCCACTTCAGCTTCCCAACATGGCAGTGGTACGTTTTCCGCCAGCTCTGGGAGTCATCAAGTCTCAGAAATAGTGGGTCTAAGCTTTTATCAAAGCAGCGTGTAGCCCAGAAACCTCTTTTTTTTTTTTTTTTTTTTAAATACTAGTAAAGACTAAATCTACCACACAGCTTAACGTTGGGGCGCCATTTGTTGCTGGAGGGCTTCTCTCCAGGTTCCCCAAGCCCCGCAGTCCCACAATCCACTTATAAAATAATCACTCAGACGCTTATATCACTTATAAACTGTATGGCCGTGGCAGGCTTCTTGCTAACTGTTCTTTTATCTTAAATTAACCCATTTTTATAAATCTATAGCTTGCCACGTGGCTGGTGGCTTACCGGCGTCTCTACATGTTCTTCTCCTGGCGGTGGCTGCAGTCTCTCTCCTCCTTCTTCCTGTTTCCCCAATTCTCCTCTCTCTGTCCCGCCTATACTTCCTGCCTGGTCATTGGCCATCAGTGTTTTATTTACATAGAGTGATATCCACAGCACAGGGTTTTTTTTTTTTTTTTTTTATAAAAGAAAAGATTTATTTGTAAATTATGTGTATGCTTGTGTGTCTCTGTGTGGGTTTATGCACATGCGTGCAGACGTGAGGAGGTCAGCAGAGGGCATCAGATCCACTGGAGTTAGAATTACAGGCAGTTGTGAACTGCCTGATGTGGGTGCTGGGAAGCACACTCAGGACGTGTGGAAGAGCAGTATGAGCCAGCTTTCCAGACCCCCGATTTGTGCTTTTTCTTATTTTACTTAAAAATTAAGTTATAGCCAAGTCTAGTGGCACAGGATTCTAATCCAACTATGCAGGAGTGTGAAATAGGTGAGTCACAAAAATCAAGGCCAGCCTAGACCACAGAGTAAGTTCAAGGCCAGCGAAGGGGTGTAGTGAGGCCCTAACTTAAATTTAATGTTTAAAAGGGGCATGGGCTGGGGCAGCAGCTGGGTGGTGGAGTGTTTTCCTGGTGCGTGTGTTTTCTATCCTCAATACTGCAAAAAGAAAAAAAGCTATAAAATATATTCGGGGGCATGTAAATGCACACATCTTAGTAGACAGACACTTGAAGAGTAATCATGCATGTGTATATCACTGCTCTCAGGTCAACATATAGGACATTTCCAATATCTGGGTGCTTATGTTTCTAACAGCTCCCTCTGGCTGTGCAGAGGAGAAGCACCATGGGGCTGAGGCCTGGGCAGAGGACCACATAGATGTGCCTGGACTTGACTTGATGAAGTCAGGGAAAAAGAGGAGTGATTGGTTTGAGAGACTTTCTGATAATAGAGCCAGTAAGAGCTACTGATGTGCAAAGATGAGTGAGATTAAAGAATTCTGTAAGGGCTGGGCTTCAAAAACAGGGTGGTTTGCTCACTGTGGGTGAGAATGTAGATCAGCACGACTCTTGGAGAACATGTCAGAGGGTCCTGAGCAAATGGCATGACCTGGTGTTGCCACTCCCAGGTTTGGCCTGAACTGACAGGCTCAGTGTGCTGTTGTGGAGAACTCACTATAGCTAAGACACAAGCCAAGCCCAAGTGTTCATTAACAAGTGGATGGATAAAGGGAAAGTGGTCCATGTGTGCAGCAGAATACTATCCAGACTTAAAAGGAAATGCTCTCGTTTGCAACATCAGAGCCCGATGGACATTAAGTTAAGTGAAATAAACCACTTGATTATGGAATCTGAACGAGCTAAACCCATGCAGATGGCAGGGTTGGTAATTTTCAGAGGCCAGAGCATAAGGATGTTTCAGGAATTTTGGCCAAAGGATATGAAATTTCAGTTAGACAAGAGGAGTAAGTTCAAGGGGTACCTTGTAGGACATGACAGTTAGTTAATGACAAGATATTCTGTATCTGAAAATGACTAAGTGGCTAGATAATCAGTGTTCTTAACACACACACACACACACACACACACACACACACACTCACACACACACAAGTGAAGTAATACATATGACATATGGCTCCTCCACTGAACTCTTCCATAGTATGTTTATATATCCAAATATCATGTTCTATGTCCTGAATATGTATAATTTTTACTTGTCAACTAAAAAAAACTAATAAAATAGCCAGGTGGTGGTGATGCATGCCTTTAATCCTAGCACTTGGGAGACAGAGACAGATGGATCTCTGAGTTTGAGGCCAGCCTGGTCTACAGAGAGAGTTCTAGGACAGCCAGGACTACACACAGAAAAACTCTGCCTTGAAAAATCAAAGAAAAAAAATAAAGGAAAATCGTTCCTCAAAACATAAAAATAGAGCAAGTTAACGAGGTGGATTGTGGGGTGATGGGGCAGAGGAAGCAAGGAGAACAGGCAAGGCCATCAGTGGATGACCCACGGTGAGCCCTGGAGCTGGTACCTGCCAGGGAGCATATCCTCTCCTGTCCCCCAGCCTGTCTCAGAGAAGAGCCCCAGGAGAGCAGAAGGACACAGAAGTCACCAACAGGCTTAAGGCCACAGGAACACAGGCCTGGGCAGCCTGGGTGCTGGGGAGGTGGGAAAGAATGACTTTGGATGGATGCAGTTTTCCTCTCAGCTGCCCCTTAGGAAACCCGGGTCAGAGGAAGGAGAGGTGGCTGAGTAGTGGGAGGTGATGTCTGTCCCTCAGTCTGGAGCCATCTGCTCAGTAATGTAAGCAATCCCTTCTGTCAGAGGAGGCAAGGAAAAATGACTATGGCTGCCCTGCCACACAACCAGGGACAGGGGTCCCTAGACCTGTGAGGTAATACCTCTGATGATGTATGGCCCAAGAAGAGTTGGGTTAATGATCTTCAGCAGGACCCAGGCGTAAACCCCAGTAATTTCATAATACAGCCTGTGATGGATTAAGGCGTGTTAATACCAGGAGTATACATTAAGGGAAATGATCTTGCTGGCATGCTAAATGGCAAAATAAAAGCACTTTTAGAAACTTCCATGATTAATTGGTCTGTCCTTTTAGTTCTGTATCATGATAAAGTAAGGCCACTTCTCCTGGTCATCTCCCAGGAAATCCCTCTAAAGCTCGGCAGCCCTCAGAGGGGCTACTGGGATGCTGTCCTGGGCCTAGAACCCAAACTTGCAGCCTGGAATGTAATCTCACATGTGCTCATGGATTCCAGACATCTCTGTCATCATTGTGTCTCTTAAGAAAGCCTCCCAACAACTCACCCTTATGAAATTGCTGGTGCCCGTAACGTGGGATTCAGCAGAGACCACATCATTGCTTGAGACAGAGATACAGATGTAGCCCTTGGCAAATGGGCTCTAGAGGAAGTGATCAAGCTCTCTAGTCAGGGTCTCAGCCCATTTACTTACCAGCTGTCCAATCTTGGAACAAATTATAGAACCTCTTTATCCTCAGTTTCTCTATACAACTAAAGATAATGAAAAAACCTCTCTTGTGAGGTTATAGGGATACAAGGAGATTTGCTTAACAGGGGCTCATTGGACAGAGGACATCTACCCTGTGTCATCAGGCACTGTGAATGCATGCCCAGGGTTTAGCATAGTACCTGCCATATAGTAAGTGCTCAGTAAACGTTTGCTGTATACATCTTGCTCAGCAGCCGAGGAAGGAAGCCACCATTATTCTCATTTTGCAGGTAGGTAAAACTGAGGCTGAGAAGTTTGTAAATTGCTGAAGCTCCTATTAAAAGGCCCCATGAGATCCTGAAAGCAAATGGGATTCCTTTAATCTTATGCCTGTGGGATGTTGGCCCTTAAAAACGTAGATGAAGCCAGGCAGGGGTGGTGCATGCCTTTAATCCCAGCACTCAGGAGGCAGAGGTGGGGGTGGGGGGTGGGGGGGTGGGGGGGTGGGGGGTGGGTCTTTGTGAGTTTGAAACTACCCTGGTCTACAGAGCTAGTCCAGGACAGCCAGAGCTGTTACACAGAGAAACCCTGTCTTGAAAAACAAAAACAAACAAACAAACAAAACAACAAAAACACGGATGATAGAATGAGCATATAGTCATACAGGTTGACATTCTCCTCCCAGTTCCCCATCTCCATTCCTTTGGGAGAAAATGGCTGTTCAGAGATGGTAGAAGATGCTAGAACTGGAGGCAGGATATGTCCTAAAACCAGAGCCTAGCCCCTCCCTTATTTACTGAGTCACAGTTAAGTTGCCAGCTCTTACTCTTCCTTCACACGCCAGGTTTGGGGAAAATGAAAAAAAAAAAAAAAAAAAAAAAAAAAAAAACAAAAAAAACAAAAAACAAAAAACCCTGCAGAGACAAAGCAAGAATGTGCTTCATAGCCGGCGATGGAAAGAACACCTGCCAGGTGGGACTCCTTCTAGCACCCTCGTCTGTTACAGGAGTGTGAGGTAAGTTCATTCCTGAGCAGTCCTGGCCACAGGAAACAGAGGGCTCTAGCCGGTTCCACTTTCCTGGGCTCTCAAGCTCCTTGATCAGCATCTGCCAGTGCCTTCCTAGACCTCATCGGCGATGACGAAGGCTGGTGCCGGGTGGCTTCCACTCCCCCCTGGAAACTACTTGCACCTTACAGAATTCTTTAGCTTCTGTGATGGTTCGAATGAAAATGGCCCCCCTAGACCCATAGGGAGTGGCATATGAGGAGGTGTGGTCTTGTGGAGGAAGTGTGTCACTGGGGGCAGGCTTTAAGGTTTCAGATGCTCAAGCCAGGCCCAGTGTCTCTCTCTCCCACTGCCTGAGGATCCAGGTGTAGAACTCTCAGCTACCTCTCCAGCACAATTTCTGCCAGCACTCCACCATTTTTCCCACCATGATGATAGTGGACTGAACCTCTGAACTGTAAGCGAGCCCCAATTAAATGTTTTCCTTTACAAGAGTCACTGTGGTCATGGTGTCTCTTTGCAGCAGCAGAAACCCTAGTAAGACAGCCTCCTTCCCATTCATTCACCCAAACCGGACTTCCTGGGTAACATGCCTGCCTAGGCTAACTGTAACAAAGCAAAAATAACATTAGGATAAAGTCTGGTCCTTAAAATTGGGGGGCAGTCAAGTGAAATGGGTCATTCACTCCAGGGGTTATCAATAAAAGATGGGAACACACTTCCACTTCCTGGAAATACTCAGGGAAAGACAAAGCTCGTGGACCACTCAGGGCTGAACAAGTAGAATCAGTGCAGGGTACTGAAGGCCGTGGTGAGGCACCCAGGAGAACACGCCCATGTTCATAGGGAGTGGCGGATGCTCAGCCCTGGTCCGTGGGGTCCGAGGGGAAGGGTGGGGAATGTGAACCCAGTGGGCCCATCTCGCTTTACTAAAGAGCATGGATGGAAATTTGGATATTCTTTTTCTTTCTTGAAGTGCCCTGCTTTTAAAATATTAACAAATACTTCAAAAAAAAAAAAAAGTTTCCACACCATGGAGATGACATGAAATCCATCTGTAAGTCAGGTCTGGCTCATAGCCTAGCACTCAGCCATGTCTGGTGCAGACCATCTCTGTTTATTGCTGTTGCCTACTGAGGGCATAGCCTGGGTGACACTCAGCACTGTATCTAATGGTTTCCCAGAGAAGAAACCATTTGGTGCTCGGGATAGCCCTCAGAGAGGGAGGCCACCAGCTGTTTCCCTGGTGGATGCGATCTGAGGCAGACATTGGCTTGAGAGTGTACTAGGCTTGACTAGTGACTTCCACAAAACCTCTGGATGCGCTGACAAGGACAGGCAATGGGGAACCCCAAATTATCCAGTTCCCTTCCGGTGTTTCTGTGCTGGTGCACAAATGAATGAAAGTGGGAGGGAAGAAGGGAGGGTAGGAGGGAGGGAGGGAGGAAGGAGGGAGGGAGGGAGGAAGGAAGGAAGGAAGGAAGGAAGGAAGGAAGGAAGGAAGGAAGGAAGGAAGGAAGGAAGGAAGGATGGATAGAGGCTGCTGCAGGGCCTCTGCCTGTGAAAGCTGATTGGATTCCCCGAAGCCCTGCGCCTATGGGATGGGTAGGGAAAGAAACCCACCATCCAAAAACGTGCTTCCCTTGAAAATATGGAAGATGGGCAGATTGTACAATCAGACAAATATAGCATTTGAAGAGTATGAAGTTCTGGTCTAAAATTACATTTAATTATTGTTACATCTTAGACTTTGTAGGAAATAACAGTACAGAAGTGTGACTTTCAAATTAGCATTTGAAAGTGTCTGTGAGGTAGGTGAGGGTTTTAACAAACCTTGGGGTTTTGAGCCTAAAATTATATGACATTTATTTGCAACCACAAAATTAGGTTAATCAGTTATTGTTCACTCCTTGCTCTGAGAGAAGGGCTCTCATTGGCCACCGCTTGGATTTGCCAGCCTCCTTGATTATTTTAAAGGACAAAAAAAGGATGCGTTCGCTTTCCTCCTTGTTTTGACCAATTGCTGGTGACAAGATCCAGCAGAAAATGTGAACTATGAAGGAAGCGTCATTCCGCCTCGTTACAGGACAACATCATCGGTGCTTCTCCGGCCCCTTAATTCATTTCTTATGGTTTTTCTTGTCACATCTACTTGTTTTATAGCTTACTAACTTGCAAGTTATAGTTGTAATTTATGATCAGAATTGAGTGGTAGCAAATCAAGGAATATCCCATTGATTACCCTAAATTGTCTAATCTCCTGTATGTTTTTAGAACTTGATTGGGTGGTATTTACTGATTGCCTTCATCTAATTTAAAAATCAATCAATAGCTACAATGAGTGCTGGGGGATAAATTGAGTCTAATGCAGACTAACCACGCAAATATCCATCAGCGACTCCTCACAATCCCACCGACAGGCAGCCGCAGTACAGAAACCCAAGTGGCCTGGAGCTGGGAGACCAGGCAGAGGCTCTGAAATTCCCTCTGCCATCTCACACCTCTCCCATTGTCTATTTAGGGTGATTGCCCTCTGCTAATGTGAGCATATTTTACCACAATAAAGCTGTAGCAGAGGAGATAAAAACTGGATCTGACTGCATTTCAAGGCTCAGCGGCCCATCTTCCCCCACACCCTCTGAGGATATTAATGGGGATTAGCATAGCTCCAGCCTTTTCTTGTTAACTGCCTGCCCCAATCCAGAGAGAAGTATTCACACATCCTTTGACATGGGGGTGGGGGTCTGTTGTTACTTTCATCCCACCTGGGCATGTGCTGTGGGTCAGTTGTGTTAGTGCTTACACACACCTGGCAAGGTGTTGGTTCCGGCACACAGATGGAGCCTGGAGCTCTAACTGAGTTCAATGACTGGTATAGAGTGTCGGTAGAGAAGAGGGAAGGCTGGGCCGCCTGGCTGCCCACCACAGCCCCATCCCGAGCCAGGACATCCTGGAGAGAGCAGAGGAAGCCAAGGCCAACCCCTTGAGGGGCTTATATCTGCTTACTAATTAATTGAACCTGCATGTAATTCTCAATAAGATAAAGCAGGACCAAATAGTGTGTAACTAACTACCCCGTGAACATAGGTTATGGGTAATGAGGAAGCCAAGAGAATAAATTTTCATTTAGTAAATGAAGAATTTGAAATGCCATACTAATGTTTTGTTGGTTTTGTGTGTTGGCGTGCGGGGGTTGGGGGTGGGGGGGTGTCTTTGTTGTGGTTTGTCTTGAGGCAGAGCCCTGCTATGTGGTCCTGGATAGCCTGGATCTTCCTAGTCTCTTGCCCCAGTCTTCCAAGTGCTGGAATTATAGGCATGTACCACAGCACTAGAGTCATGTTAGGAGCAAGTGGTGGTGGTGTACGTGTTTGCATGTGTACACATGTGTTTGTGGGTACGCATGCACATGTGTGCACTATGTGTGACGGCCAGAATTTGATGTTGTGTGTCTTCCTCAATTGCCTTTTACCTTTATTTATTTATGTTTTGTGTTCATGTGGGTGTACGCGGATGCTCGGGCACACGTGTTGATGTCTACATGGAGGTGGACGCTGAGTGTCTTCCTCAGTTACTCTCCACCTTTTTTTGGGAGTCAGAGTCTCTCACTGAACCTGAAGCTCTTCAGTTTTTACTAGGCCAGCTGACTATAAGTTCCGGGGATCCCCTGATTCTGCCCCTCCCCCACAGCCAGGGTAACAGACATGTCCCTGCAATGCCCAGCTTTTACATGGGTCCAAACTCAGGTCCTCCTGCTTGTGTGGAGCCAGCTTCTCAGCTTCCTTAATTTTCAATTTTTTAAAAAGTTTTTATGTGTGTATGTGTGCACCTATGTGTATATGTGTGTGTGTGTGTGAGTGTGTGTGTGTGTAGGGTGTCTATGCAGAGGACAGAAGAGGGCACCTGATCCCTGGGAGCTAGGGTTACAAATCTTTGTGCCACACTTGGGCTTGTTAGGAGTTCTGGGGTTGAAAGCCTTGTGACTATGTGGACAGCACTCTTAACCTTGGAGTCAGCTCTCCAGGCCCTGCCCTGTGACCTCATCCTTGAGATGAGAGTCTCTCACTGAACCTGGAACTCACTGATTTGAATCAACTAGCCCCAGGAATCCTCCTGTCTCCACCTCTTGGTGTTACAGTGACGGGGTACACTGCCCCACCTGGCCTATCACATAGGTTTTGGGGATCAGAACTCAGGTCCTCACACTTGCGTGGCAAGCACTTCATCAACCGAGTCATTGTCCCAGTCCTTGTATTAGGAGTTTTAGACTCTCTAGTATTGATTGGGCGCCAGTAAGAATATTCAGACTTCCCAACAGGGCCAGTTGAAGGAAACTCATATTTATTTGTATCGATATATGGCATGGTGGCTCATCCAATCCTTTTGGAAACCTAGGTCTAGTGATTCCTCCAGCTTCCTTTGCAAGGCTCCCAGGTGTCGAGGAGTGCCTAGAAGGCTGGTGTGCTCAGGGTGTTCCTTACACTGGTGAGCATGCTGATGCCAGTCCTGGACTCTAGAGGAGGCTCCTCTCATGCTGCAGCTCCCTGCACGGAGCTCTGAAGGTGGGAAGCCTCGGCTCATTGCTTCATTGAGATCTGCGACCTGGCATCACTGGAAGGCTTTATAAATATACCTCATCAGGACTATGGTCTTGATTTTGTTTCTCAAGATAGCCAATCCATTTTTTTCTGAATTAATGAATTACTAAGCATTCCCTTACCACAGGACCCTTTTATGGACCAGGGACAGTTAACCAGCCTTCTCTTGGGCCCCTTGGTAGCAGGGACTGAGCATTTGTAGCCCACCCCTTCCTTTGTATTTTGCTCATGCCATCTCCTTTCAGCACTGTGCATCTCAACTGAGACGGCTGCCTATCACAGTATCTCTTTTTCCACCACAAGTAAATGGTTACATCTTACAGGGTAGAGGATGAAGCCCATGTTACTCCAATTCCCTTGCAGCTAAGTGTGACCACCTAATGTAGCACATAAGGAGGCAGAGGTGTGCAACTGCCTGACAGAATCTTTTTAAAAGATTTGGGATACCACATAAACTAGGCATGAAGGACTAGAGCAGCTTTACACATAATCATCTAAAACTGGAAGCCACGAAGAGCAAGAATGACCGCGTGTCTCTCTAGCCTCCTCCCCACAGCCCACAACCCCAGGCTATTCATGATCAAAACATTAGACATAGTCGAGGGACACTCTGCAGAACACCTGTCTAGTCCTCCTGCCAAGCATCCAGCAAGATCCTGGAGCCGGAGTATGATGTTGGGTAGAAACTGAGAAATCTAAAGAAGCATAGACTTTAGTTAACAGTATTGTACAATAAGATATTAATAATAGGGGAAACTGGGTTGTGGGTGCTATTGCAACTCTGTACTATCATTACAACTTTTCTGTTTTAAATTTTTTAAGGAAGATGAGAATTGGCTTGTACTCCTGTCCCAATCTCTTGTGGCTTCCTCTCTGTCACTTCTTGGACTGTTGACCCATTGGCTGCCATGCTGGAAAGTGATGACAAAGCTGGCCCCGTGACCCTAAGGATGGGGAGTCCTGATCTGGGAGGAAACTGGGTCCCCGAGGACTTCATGCCGCTGAGCAGTCACACCAGGCCTGGCTGGCCAACTTCCCGGCTTTTATGTAGAAGAGAGATAAAGTCTGAGCATGTTGAAATCTTGTTATTTTAGGCCTTTGTTTCTCACAGCCCAATCAAGTCATCACAGTCACCATTCTTGGCTTTTTTCCACCCCCAAGACATGGGTCTCTTGGGTGAGATGTCAGCTGCCTCACTGGACGGGGCTCAGGGCCTCTGGCCTCTTCTGCCTCAGCAGCCAGGGAGCTCTTCCATGTGAAGCAGCATGGTGACCATGGTGGTGGTGTCAGGATTATGGACATTCAGGTTTTTTTGGCAACTTCACAATCCATAGAAATTTCTCTTTCACAGACAATCTGAGAGCTGCGGTGGCCAAGCTGGACAAACTGAAGACTCAGGAGAGGAAGAGTCCTTAATTCTTCCCTCAGGAGCAGAAGCCCTTAGGAGCAAAGTCTTCTTGACTCTTCCCCCAGACCTCGATTCTTCCCTTGGGAGCAAAGTCTGGGCATTATCACTCTCCCACTGTCACAGGAGTGTCTGGGTGGGCTCAGACAACCCTGGGGACCCTCAGAGCTGAGAAAGAGAAGGAGCAGCTGTACCAAGTGGTCAGGTGCCCACCCTCACTGCAGAACTACACTCTGATTTAACCTGTTAGGTACCGCTGAGCTGTACCCCAGCCCTACTCAGATCCCATGTTCTGGAAGGAGGGTCCTGATAAAAGCAGCAGCCACATGTAAACAGCAATGCATTTATCTCCCTGCACTGGTATCTAATGTCAGTGTTAAAAAGTATTTGCTGAGCATCTGCCATGCCAGCAGTGCTGGGCTGGACCCACAGCCTGCATTTTTCTTCAATGCTTATCACAGATAGGTGAGGGGGAGGTCGCCTCACGTCTCACACGATGAAATTTAAGTTCAAGGAAATGAAGACCAGCACCAGAGGCAACCTAGGGGTGCCTGTCCTAACCATTTGTCCACACTGCTCCCTCTAAACTGAGCAGGTAGGAGGCCAGAGACACAATGCAAGCATTGTGGTCCTATGCAGGTACCAGCCACTTTTAGTGGCCTCCGGAGACCTCCTGTAACCAAAGGGGCAAGCATCTAATGGTCTCTAAGGAAACACCACCAATTAGAGACCAAAGGCCCTAGCCTCCAGCTCACAGGGACACTTGGAGCCTTCCTGAACCAGCCACAGTCCCAGGGTCTTCCACTTGGGGGCGTTGCCATCTATCTTGTAGAGGAGGCCCATCAGAAGCCATGCTCTTGCTGTTACAGTCTCATCAACAGTGTGGACACTGCAGGATGGAGAGGTGTCCGTTACCAGGACATGTGTCTCTCTGTCTTTGAGGGGCATGCCCATCACTTACACAAACTCACCTCCAAGACACTGGGGCAGGCGGCATTAAAAAAAAAAAAATTGCAAGGAGGCCATTATCATCATTAGCCCACCTGAGAAAGTGCACGGGATGATGGAAGAGGTCCTTGCCATCCGCCAGCCTCCTCTGCGGCGGGTCATTAGTTAAAAGGGGATGGGGGTGGAGCGGGGTGCCAGGTCTGGACCACAGTGCTCCCTTTGGAGAAAGGAGCCAGAGACAAATGATTCGAGTCTGAATTCCATATACACCGGAGATTGCTTATCGATCCCCATCAGAATATGCGGCTGGCCCCGGGGACGGCTGGGATTTTCTCAGGGAGTTAATAACGTGGCAGCCGAGCTGTCTTGTCCAATTCACTGAAGCCAGGCCTCTAATCAGCACAGAGTTTCTTATTTTGAGAATTCTTGCCACTTGTGCGTGCTGAGCCCCTTCCACTCTGCTGGGCCCTGCCAGTGATTGAAATGACAGCCCACGGATGGGGAGGCTAATCAAATTGTTTATTATCGACCTAAATCAATACGTATAGATTGTCGAAACAGTACTGTCAGGCTGCCAAAAAGTCATACTAATAATTCCCGGCCAGCAGAAGGAATCCAGTCACTGTCTCTTCAACTTGAATTACATCTGAATTTAGGGGGACAAAACAATTAAAAAGGGAGGGGCTTTCAGGGAGGGGGCGGGGCCCTGAGTGGGGGTGCATTCCCCACACAACTTGAGGGCTCTGCATTAGGTGGGAATGTTGAAATGTCACTTTGAGCTGCTTAAATAGGGGTCCCCAGCTAGGGAGAGAGTCGAAAGTCACTGCAAGAGGGAGCTATGTGAGGATGTGGTGGGGGTGTGCTCTGCAGGGAAGGGTGGGGACTTGGAAGATCAAGTGGGAGCCGTCGGGGAGGCTGAGATTTTGGCAGCCCGGATACAAGCTCTTGGCTACCTAAGAGGGAGTACTGGTGAGACGTCCTTTCTTCCTAGACTCAGTGACCAGACATGACTTCCCCCTTCCAGAGGACAGGTTGGGCGGGAAGAGGAAGAGGGTCTCACTGAAAGATGTAGTAGCTACAGGCACCTCAATTGCAGGGGCTCTAGAACCACCAGTATCTAGACCTGTGCAGGTCTCCTTTAGGAATTAGAAAAGTCAGCTTTCCCTGATTGTAACAAGCAACGTAGCTGAGCAACTTAGGAAGACAAAAGGTTTTCTGTTGATCAGTTTCAGAGGTTCTGGTCCCTAGTCGGTGGGCCTGTTGCTTTGGGTGAGGTAGTACCCACAAAGGATCATGTTGTGTGGCAAAGACTCCCTCATCTTTTGGCCAAGGAGTGAAACAGAGGGAAGAAACTTTTAAGGACATGCTCCCAATAACCTAAATACCTCCCACTAAGTCGCATGAATGTTCCACTACCTTCATATAGAGCTACCTCGAAACCAAACTTCCAATACATGGCCTGTTGGGGACATTTAACATCCAAACTATAGCAGGGCTTCTCTGGCTAGATACATTAGAAAATGTCTCTGTTTTGGACAGACACACTGTTGCAGTTGCCTGGCTTAGCCAATCAAGGTTTGTGGGGTTGTAGCCCCCAACCGGGACCTGGCAACTTTGTGAACACTATACAAAGGAACATACAAGGTTTATACCAGAGTGCCTACAGGCTCTGGGGGAGCATGTTCGTCCCTTACCATAACCTCATGGGTTAATCTACTACAGATGGAGAAACAGAGGCCCATGAAGTAATTTGCCAAGGTCTTAAGGAACAGAGGTCTGGTTTCTTGGCCAGGATGCATGGAATCAAGGCTGGCTGAGGAAGAGATTGCTACAGAGGCAATGGTGTGGGCCCACCCTACAGCTGTGGCCCCTGACTTCCCACTCTCTTCTCCTCCCAGCCTCAGCCTGCTCTCCATACTGAGGATGTGCTGAGACTCACACCAGATGTTGAGTTATGGCATCACCAGATGTTGAGTCATGACATCACCATTTACTGAGCATCTCTGTTTTCTCTGTGACATGCTGAGAATTGTCTCTCAAGGAAGCCCTTCTCGGGGCTACTAGGAGAATAAGAGATGAGAGGAAGCGTGAGGCTTTGCAAGCCAGGCCAGAAGAGGACCTCCCTCAGCCAGCATCCCTGGGCCCTGGCTTCTGTCTTCTGTGGGAAGAGAGGGTCAGCTCCAAGGTTTGAACCCAGAGCCTGGTCTCTCCAGCAGGGCCCGGCAGACCCAGATGCTTTAAGAACATGCTGGAGACTAGAATGCTTCTCAGAGAACACAGTGTGACTTCTGTTTGGGGACAGATGTCATAGGCTCTCCAGAAACCATCTAATCTAAACCATAGGGATCATGAGAGAAGCTATATATCATTGGCTTCTCTTCTACAGGACCCTCCCAACCAAAGCCATTAGATGTTGCAACCAAGAGAACCCTCAATGTCCTCACTTGCCTTGTACTGGGCATGTCCATGTTTATCTCTACCCTAGGAACAACGTCTTGTGGAGGATGCTTCAGTTGGTGGGTGGGAGCCACTGGGCAGCCATGTCACTGTGTGTTGGGGGTTGTCTGTCTGTCCCTTAGCAGCAATTGCCTTAGCAGTAATGTGAGTTGGCAGGCTGGAACTGACAGGGCACCTACCCTGACTGGCAGAACTTAGCATGTTCTGTGAGCAGGCCAGCCTGTGCCTCACGTCACAGGCCACATGCTGCCTTCTGCATGAGTGAAGCACCCTCAGCACAGAGACACAGCAGATTTCCTGACTAACCCTCAGCCCCAGTCCGGCTCTACACTCTTATTTGTTATTTTTGTGGTGCTGGAAACTAAACCTACAGCCTTGTACATACCAACACAAGTATTCCACCACAGAACGGTGCTCCACCACAGAACGGTGCTCCACCACACAGAACGGTGTTCCACCACACAGAACTGTGCTCCACCACACAGGACTGTGCTCCACCATACAGAACGGTGCTCCACCACACAGGACTGTGCTCCACCACACAGAACTGTGCTCCACCACACAGGACTGTGCTCCACCACACAGGACTGTGCTCCACCACACAGAACGGTGCTCCACCACACAGAACGGTGCTCCACCACACAGAACGGTGCTCCACCACACAGAACAATGCTCCACCACACAGGACTGTGCTCCACCACACAGGACTGTGCTCCACCACACAGAACGGTGCTCCACCACACAGAACGGTGCTCCACCACACAGGACTGTGCTCCACCACACAGAACGGTGCTCCACCACACGGAACTGTGCTCCACCACACAGGACTGTGCTCCACCACACAGAATGGTGCTCCACCACACAGAACTGTGCTCCACCACACAGAACGGTGCTCCACCACACAGAACGGTGCTCCACCACACAGAACGGTGCTCCACCACACAGAACGGTGCTCCACCACACAGAACTGTGCTCCACCACACAGGACTGTGCTCCACCACACAGAACGGTGCTCCACCACACAGAACGGTGCTCCACCACACAGAACGGTGCTCCACCACACAGGACTGTGCTCCACCACACAGAACGGTGCTCCACCACACAGAACTGTGCTCCACCACACAGAACTGTGCTCCACCACACAGAACGGTGCTCCACCACACAGAACGGTGCTCCACCACACAGAACGGTGCTCCACCACACAGAACTGTGCTCCACCACACAGGACTGTGCTCCACCACACAGAACGGTGCTCCACCACACAGAACGGTGCTCCACCACACAGAACGGTGCTCCACCACACAGGACTGTGCTCCACCACACAGAACGGTGCTCCACCACACAGAACTGTGCTCCACCACACAGAACTGTGCTCCACCACACAGAAATGTGCTCCACCACACAGGACTGTGCTCCACCACACAGAATGGTGCTCCATCACACAGAAATGTGCTCCACCACACAGGACTGTGCTCCACCACACAGAACGGTGCTCCACCACACAGAACTGTGCTCCACCACACAGGACTGTGCTCCACCACACAGGACTGTGCTCCACCACACAGAACGGTGCTCTACCACACAGAACGGTGCTCCCAGCTCCCTTTCTTAGGAAGAGGCAGTGTGCTTCTGGTTTACCCCGCCTGGCTGGAACAGATGCCACTTGCTGAAAACTCACCATTCGAATCGTGCATGCCCACAATGAGACGTGGACACCCACCTCTCCACTGGCTGCAGTTTGTCCCATGCAAAGCTGTGGGAGGTTCTATTAGACTCCAGGGGCCTGAGCTGTGGAACCCAGCCTTTCAGGTTCAAGTGGGCTCCAAATTTGGCAAACACATTTCCCTGTCTCTAGAGAGGAAAAAAAAAAAAAAAACCCACTAGCAAAAAATACATTACACTGGGCATTATATTTCTGTGACGGAAATAACTCATTTTCATGACACACTATAATAATAGCAAATTATGGTACACAATGAACCCGTTCTCATTAAAGTCTGTGTGGAGAAAAGGAAAGAATACAAAATGTATACAATTGTTTAAAGGAAAAATGCCATGTAATATAAAAGATACTCTAATCGCTATTTCTAATTACAAAGAAGAGAAAATCACTAAAAAAAAAAAAATTACAGCATCTAATTACAAAAAAAAAATCACGACAAAATAACTCTGTATAAAATTAATAACTGAGGACTTTAAATGACTGTAGTACCTCAAAACTGTTCTTCTTCCAGCCAAGGACTGTCAGGCAGCGGTGGATATTAACTCTCAAGCATTTGCTTGGCTGCAGTCAGTGGAAGTCCCTCTCCATCAGGTGTTCGGCTAGCTGGCTGGGCACATGTGGAGTCACAGTTTATCCTTATGTAACTCTCTTGCTTAGGCATAGTTACTCTCCAGCGCTGGGGAAGCTGAGGCTCAGGGGGATAGTGTGAGTTAACCTCCAGGGATCTTAGACTGTGGCCAGCCCACAGCAAAGCCATGCATGTCTGTTGTTCCGTCTTTACTATAAAGCTTGTCTATTCTAGCTGGGGCAAAAACGTCTTCAGGACACATGGACTCAACTCAGCCAAAACGGCTCAGAGTCAGCACTTGAATCTTCAACCTTGGCTTTCAAGATGACGTACTCATTCAACAGATGTGATCAGTACTGCCCAGCTTCCTGAGGAGCCTGGCAGCTCCACACCTCTGCAGAAGATGCCCTTCTGGCCTCAGTTGCCACTCTGTAGCTGTGGGTCAGTGTGGAGCACAGGACAGACTGGGAACAGGGAAACTGAGGAAGCCAAAATGGCCACCTGGGCAGAAGCAAAGTGCTGGGATGAGAGCAGGCAGGTAGAGGCCCAGGGGTTGGTGTGAGGTACCTCTACGCAGGCAAGATCCCAAAGACTTGGCAACATGCTACAGGCTGGACCTGCTCCAAGAATTCCTGCTTGAGATCTGTGTGGGTGGCAGGGCTTTAACTGAGATGTAGACCCTGGAGGAGTCAGGCTTGAGGCTTGGAGCAGGGGGCTCTGTTTGCATGTGTTGCGTTTGAAGGCTCTACCTACATGTGCTACTCCACTTGGAGGTCGAAAAGCCAGCTCAGTGGTTGCCAGTGGGACTTTGGTTTAGTTTTGTTTTGAGATCGTCACACTATGTTGCTTTGGCTGGCCTGGTATTCACTATGTAGCCGGTGAAGCTCCAAACCCACAGTAATCCTTCTGCTTCAACCTCCTGAGTGCTGGAATAACAAGTGTGTGCTATCACACCTGGCTTTGCAATAAAACTCTGGGGCCACTGTTTCCTAGCCCACCACGAAGCTGTCTTAGTTCCTTTGGCCACTGTATCAGTAAATAGGCAAATGATTCTACCAGATAGTTAGGTTAAAAAAAAAAAACAACAAACAAACAAACCAATGAAGTCACACTAACAACTATGTGTCACCTTCACAGGGACATTCAATTCATCAGCATGTTTCATCCATTCTCCCTTCATATTGCATCAAGGATGTAGCCACCACCTTGTTCCCCTGCCTCAGCAGTGACTACAGTATATTCTGCCACTGTGACAGCTCCTTGGTGAGTTCCAGCTTCCACTTCAGGCTTCTGGAGTCTTGTGCCGCAGCAGGTGGAATATTTTTATAATATAAATCAATGACGTCATAGGACCCTGTTCAAATCCCCTCCCTGACTTTCTGTGAGACTCACTTTAATGACTTAAACTGTTTCCTTACAAAATACGTGTGGAAGTCCTACCCCCAGCCACCCACCTTATTTGGAAATGGGGTCATGTTAGCTGTAAGTAGCTAGGATGAGGTCACACTGAGGGAGGGTGGAACCTTAACCGAATGTGGTCATACAACTCTTAACCCCACTGAGAGACACCGTGTCGCTGCAAAATCGGACTGGAGTAACCCAACCACAGGCAGAGGCTTGGTGGCCCTGCCAGGAAGTGGCATCACACTGGGGACAGCTGACCCATTGACATGGGCCTTCTAGACTCTGAGACCGAGGCGGTGACTTCCTGGTGTTTCAAGACACCCAGTTTATGGCACTTTGTTCAGCAGCCTTAGGATATAGACGGGACAGACTCGCTCAGAAGTCCTCTGCATGGCTCATAAGACCCCCGTGGCCCTTCCCTGCTCATCTGGCCACAGCCCTGTCTCCTCCCCTTTCTGGGGACACCTGCTGTGGATAAGGCATTCCTTTCTGGCCATTGTGTTCCTGCCTAGCACGCAGTCTTCAGGACCAGCCATGATCCTCTTCTCCAACCCGAATGCCAGTTTGCAGCACTTTCCTGCCTCAGCTGTCACAGTCCTGCCCACATCCCCCTTCCTCTTTTTACTTTCCATAACAATGGCTGTTTCAATAGCCATTATCAAAGCTATATCTTTAAAACACTTCAAAATTCATCTTCTACACTGAAATGTAACCTCCCCCCCCACACACACACAGTGGGCTTCAGCTGTCCGTGCACAGCGTAGGTGGTGATTGTCTCACTGTATCAGTTACGTTCCAATAGATGTATAAGACACTATGACAGAGAAGTCATAGAACTTACAGGAGGAGTTCCTTGGGGCTTACGGTTCCAGAGAGTCAGAGTCTACGATGGCAGAGCAGAGGCATGGGAGTCAGTGTGACAGCTGGAACAGCAAGCTGACAGCTTACATCTCGAATCCTAAGCAGGAAGCAGAGAGCGCGAACGCAGGACTGGGAGCATAAGAACAAAGCCTCCAATAGCCTGTCTCCTCCAACAAGGCCACAAGCCCTAAACCCACCCCAACAGCCAAACGGCGCCATCAACAGGGAAGCAAGTATGCAAATGTCGGACAATTGCGAGGCATCCCATTCGAACCAGCACACCCCCAAACACCAGGGACTCTCTACACGGTCCGACCCTCACAATGGTTTTGATAGGAACAAAACCTATCAGCCACGATGGCTTCCTTCCAGCTCTAGGTGTAGACTTCATCACCACTACAGCCTATGCCCCATTTCACAGATGAGAAAACTGAAGACAGAGAAGTTGAGACCTTGCTCGGGATCACATAGCTACTAGTAAATGGCAGGGCCGAAGTTTGGATGGGGCCACCAGAATGACGACGATGTCTTGTCCTTTGCCACAGCCTGCGGCTGGGACGGTGAGCAAGTGGGACTTGCCTCAGATGTCAATGCAGCCCCACACCACCAGGCTCCCTTTAACCTAAATAAAATAAAACAACAGGCATGCGGGACCTACCCCTCCCCCCTTATATTCCCATCTGCCTTTTTCCTGCTGGGGCTCATCCTGGAGAGGGTCTCACAGGAAACTGGTGACTTCTAAAGGAGTTCTGACTGAAGAGCAGGGCGTCAGGGATGGGGGTGGCTAGCCCCAGGCTGGCTGCAGCTCCTCGCCCATACCACGAGTGGGAGATCTGGACCTGACCCTTTAATCCTCCAATCAACATTTCCTTCTTCTCCTCTCTACCCAGGGCTCGTAATTCTGAGCTCACAGAATAGGAGCCTGCCACGGTCACGATCCCTCTCCATTACCGAGAGTAAGTAAGGAGGCAGAGGAAGATGCGTTCTCGCTCTCTAACAAGTGTGTGCACCTAGCTGAGTGAGGCTCTCTCCGTGGCTATTTTCACTGAGGGACTGTGACTAAGTCAGTGCTTCCCTGTGAAGGGGCAAGACCCTTTGCTGGCTTAGTCTGGCCTTGGTCTATACCAGCTTCTCCTGGCTTGCCTTCTTGTCTCACATCTTCAAGAGTAGGGGTGGTGTCGTCTTACAACTACATTCCTCACTCACCCAATATTAAAAGCAAACTCTAAGCCAGGCCTGGTGACACAGGTCTATAAGTTCAGCACTTAGCAGATTAGGCAAGAAAAACTCACCAGGGCTACATAGAGAGACCAAGGCCAGCCTGGGCTACTCACAGGCCCCTGACAAAGATAAAAGATCAAATTGGTTTTTGCTTCTGATTTAGCCCTATCATCTTCAGCCTGAAAATTGCCACCTGGAAAGGTGCATCCAGTCCCTCTGACTTTTGAAGCCCACTGTCTCAGCCATTTGCCGCCTCCTCCAGACCTCCCAGCTGCAGGATGACCTCACCTCCCTCCCCAGCCTTGTGTATCTGCAAGATGATCCTGTCGCTCGCTCACTGCTTGGTGACAAAATATTGTTTTACAGTGATAACCATCTCGTAAGACAATATTTGGAAAGTTATTATCTCAATGTCTCTGGTTGAGGACATGGAATGATATCACCCACAGCCAGATCCGCTCTGCTTGCAGCCAGCTCTGGGGGCGGCTGGGGACAGGGCACATGACGTATCGAGGGCCTGATCTTCTAATGATTTGTCACAATTGTTCCCCCACCCCGGACGAGAAGGATACAGAATTCAAGGCAGAGGCGAGGACACTGAACAGTGCAGGTGTGGGGACCCAGAGGAGGGGATCTCAGCAAGGAAGCTTGGCTAACCAGGTCCTGGGGGAGTAATGAATTTGTTTAGAAGGCTGTTAATGTTGGTACTGCCCAATGCTGGTTGGGGGCAATGGTTCTTTGAACCCCAACTCCAGAGAAGATCCAGCAGGGGTTCTGAGACCCTTCCTTCTCACCTCACTTCCAAGCCAAATCATGCCCCAGGCACTGATGACAGCTGTTCCTGTCTAAGTCACTCATTGGGTCTGACTCAAGGGTAGACTTCATCTAGCTGGGCTCTGCCAACCTTCACATTGAGGAATTCCTTACTGTAGGACCAGCCAGTGTACTGGAGAGCATCTAAGCAGCCTCTCTGGTCTCTGCTCACTAGATGACAGCAGCACCTTCCTATTTCTTCCCATCTGGACAACCAAAACTGTTTCCAGTTGTTACCAATTGTCCCTTTAGTGGGGTGGGGCTGAAATGGACAAGTTGTTACAGAACGGTAGTTGTCTTCATTTCCACTCAATCTGAAGACAAAAGTTCTGAGAGTGAACTTGAGAGAGGGCTATCCCCCTCCCTCTTTGAACAGTGAGTGCCGAGCACCGGACAGCCTAAGTGAGTAGCCCAGGCTACACACAGGCCATTCAGGGAAGTCCAGCCCAACCCTGGTGTAGCCCGGAGCATCCCACCGTCTCTCATCAGCTCATCGGCACTCCGTCTGCTCTTGGACACATGCAGCTCTACTGAAAAGCTGGACCCTTTGCCACAAGGGCCATCATAAAGTTACAGTCACGAAGCAGGGGGAGATCCCAACCACAGGCATTTTCCAGAGGCTTCCATTTGCCTTCCTAGCCGAGTGTTCCACCACCCTACCTCTGGTTCTCACTACCCTTCCTGAGGAAGGGTCTAAATCCCAGAGATTGGAAAGGGCCACCAAGTGCTTGGAATCCAAAGGATGCAGCTTGGCCAACAAAGCAATAAAGCAGAGCCTAAGCTAAGCCTTTTAGTCTCCAAAGCATTCTTTATAGCCAAGAGTGTTCCAGTGACTAGAATTGTCCAGGTGCCCCTGGGAGAGCACAGATGAGGCCCTATGAGGGCCGTCACCTGTATACTTTAGCAGTTGGCTAACTATGGCTGGTGGGCCAGATGTGGCCTGCTACCTGATTGTGTCAATAAAGTTTTCTTTGAACATAGCCATGGCAATTCATTTACACATGAACCATGCTGGTTTCATACTTCAAAGACCAAGCTAAGCGGCTTCAACAGTGATGGTGTAACCTGCAGTCTAAAATCTTTCCTTCCTGATTCTTTCCAGAAAGAATACTAAACCCTGGAATATGTCTATGATGAATATCTATGATTCTTGTCTATTTCTGTGTATAAAAGTAAAATTTAAAAGACATTTCCTCTGCTGAATAAAAGAAATACAGTCTGCTGTGTATCAATGCCCTCTGAATTAAAATGTTCCCTGTACCCTCCAAAAGGGAAGAAAAGGTAAGGAAAAAGCCACAAGACCGAGAAAATAGAGAAATCCCCTCGCCAGCTTTATAAAAGGACTGAACAACTGCTGGGGGCGGGGATCTGACCAGCTGAAGGCAGAGGGGAGCGCCTCAGACTGTGGAGCAGCAGCAAGATGTGCAGAGAGCCCAGGGTCACAGTTTCCTCAGGTTTCATCCGTACCAGGGTGGGCTTTGGTGGCATGGCTGTCTTGGTGCCATGCCTGATGCTGTAAGAACTCTTCACCCACATGTACCAGGCTTTTTCTTTGCAGGCACCAACTAGCTCTCAAATCATGACACAGAGACTTATTATTAGTTATGAATGCTCGGCCTAACTTAGGCTCGTTTCTGGCTAGCTCTTTTAACTTAGCCTGTTTCTATCTATCTTTTGCCTCAGGGCTTTTTACCTTTCTTCCCTTCTGTATATCTTGCTTTCACTGTTCTTGTGTTTGTCTGACTGGTGTCTCCCTCATTCTCTCCTCCTCTTGTTCTCTTCTAGAGCCTAGATTTCTCCTCTTATTTATTCTCTCTGCCTGCCAGCCCCGCCTATCCCTCTCCTGCCTATCTATTGGCCGTTCAGCTTTTCATTAGACCAATCAGGTGCCTTAGGCAGGCAAGGTGAAACAAATGTAACACATCTTTACATAATTAAACAAATGCAGCATAAGCAGAAGTAACACACCTTTTCACAGTTAAAGTAATATTCCACAGCAAAAACAAATGTAACACATCTTTGCCCAGTTAAAATAATATTCCACAACACTTGCACTCCTGTAAGAATCCAATAAAAGCTCATTGGTTCACTAAGCTGGACTTTGGTGCAATTATTACTTAGTCTGTTGTAGGGTCCCTTTCTGGGTGAACAGATACGTGTGTTATGTCTCTCTGGGTGTATGATCTACAAATCAGGTAAATTCATTTGCTGAGATCCACAAAAGGGAATTCACCCGAACCAGGTCTTTGGATTCTTCATTTAATGCTTTATTCCAAGCTGCACCCTGCAGCCATTCCACATGTCTTGGAGATCCTTGGGATGAAATGGGCTCTCACAGCTGGTGGAGACTGAGATTCACTTTCTGTGCCCCAGCTCTGGTTAAGGTTGAGATGGAAGGACCTTCTGGCAAGATGAGATGGAAGGGAGCTAGGGGCTCATCATGACAGAAGACACAGCCTGTAACCATTCAGCTCAAAGCTTGGGACCCTGGGGATGCTTCCCAGGTCAGGCTGACCTAGGTCAGCACTTGGGAAGAGGAGCAAGGCTGCTCACAGACTCAGACGCACTGGGAAGAGGGCATGCTAGGGCAGATCGTTCTCTGTTAAGCCAAGTTGGAGGCAGACAAGTTCTTCTGGGAGTCTCTGAGCTGGCCTCATGGCAGTGGGGTCCTATGGCGTGGGTTGTATGCTGTGGGAAGTCCAGGACCAGGCTTAGGGCTCAGTGTGCCCTCTTCCCTTGATTGCCTAGGCTGGGACACGGAGGCACCATCCTCGGCTTTCCCACTGAACAGTGAGCATCGAACCTGAGAATGCCAAATACTTCTCTTAAAGGTGGCATTGGAATTGGGCTCCTGTCATGGAGCCAGAATGGCAGCATGTGCTAAGAAGGGTGATATACTCCTGTGAGGAAAATGAGGACTGTGAGAGAGCTGCTTCTGAGTGGTAGACCCTGCGGCGAACAGCTCCACCGAGAAGGCCCGAAGACAGTAAGTGCTAACAGACCTGCTCCTGTTTCTTTAGGGACGACCCCTCCAAGTTGTCATCCAGTGGGATCCCAGAACCTCAACAAGCTGACTCCAAGTTAGTCGGATGGCTCCCTGGAGCATTCTAGACCACGAGAATGTGAAGAAGACAAGGAGGTGGACGCCTGCTCCTACCTGCCTAGTGAAGGGCAAGAGAAAACTACACCTGCTGTAAACACTGTACTAGGAAGAGGAGGCAGGAGGAAGCTGGATACCTGTCAGAAGTTAGGGCTTCTTCAAGCAAAGCAGACCCCTGAGCAGAAATCCCTACACACAAAGACTCCCATCAATTCTCACTGCTCTCCACTTGTGATGCCGCCTCTCTAACCCCACATAACCCTAGAACATGCTCAGAGTTCATGCAGGGATTCCAAGTGTACCCAGAATCCAGAGGAAAAGGGGATCAGCAAGAAGCTGGGGGAGAGAGAATCCTGGATTCGTTGGAATGAAGGCAACCCACCTCCCTTCACAGTAATAATGGTATAAGTTGCCTACTCTAAAACTGAAGCTTACAGTTTTGTTTATTCCAAACACTTCTCTTAAAGAGAAAATAACAATTCAATATGATAGCACAGGGTGTACATGGATATGAGAAGAATGTGAAAAATATCACCACACAGGTACACACACACACACACACACACACACACACACACACACACACACACACACACACACACACAAAGCAGAATTTGGGATAAAAAGACCAGGAAGAGGAAAGAAATTTAAGAACTAGAATTTCTGACCCTCCTTCTAGTGATTTCCTGGGCAGTGAAGTTCAACCAATGCTCAGTAAACTGTCCTTTACATCAGAACTCCCAGAGGACACCCTGAGTTAAGAACTTGATGGGTGTGAGGGTGCCTAGCTGCAGCCCCCACACCCCTTTCCTCTTCTGTATCTACAGCTTCTAGTTTTAAGAGAGTGCATTTGCACACTCTTGCTTATTTTGCTGAAGACCTGCCCCTGAAGTGGATCTTAGCTCCCGGTAACAGCCCGTGCCTGTGGCTCAGAGATCCTTTCTCAGCCTATTTTAGGCATTTGATTATTGCCTGACTAATAATAGGGACTCGTTCTGTCAAAGACCAGGCAGGAGGATGTAGTGTAAATCGCAGCGTATAATTGCCCCATGACTGCCATTGAAAATTCCCTGTTACTGGAGTAAGAGAGTGTCTTTCTTAGGGGCAAGAAGCTATTTTTTTCATGTAATAATAATTAGTCTGTGAGAAAGCAAGCAAAGAAACCCACCCAGAGAGCAAAGTAAAAAAAAAAAAAAAGAAAGAAAGAAAGAAAGAAAAAAGAAGAAGCAGAGCGGGATGGGGGGAGAGAGCAAGAGAGAGGGAGGATGGTGGTTCTGAAACACCTGTCGGAGTCACAGCCTCAGGGAAGCAGCTCAGTGAGGGTCTGACATAACCTCCACTTGATTTGTGTCCCTGACCATGCAAAGGGAAAACCCTTGCCTAAAGCCTGCCCTGGACCTGCTGCAGTGGCCAAGTTCTTAGCCTGTGTGCACTCATTTTTCCTGCTCAACTCCCAGTAGCTAGGAGCCGTCATTACGACGGAGCTGTGTATGCTAGTTTGTGGGTGTTTCGTGGTTATTTCAGAGGCGGGCCAACCTTCTCTGCTTAGCTTTTCTGCAGGATTCCAGTCTGCACTGGATGCTCTATTAGCTACCCGTGTGTCTCTGTAAGCAATTCCCTGGGAATAAAGATTTATTTGGGCTCATGGTTTTAGAGGGCCACAGTTCATCATAGTTAGAACCCCACAAGAGACTTAGCCAAGCCTGAAGCAGAAGGAGCATGTGGCAACAGCTGTTCACATCAGGGTGGACAGGAAGCCAAAAGTAACAGGAACCAGCATCTGGGCTAAAACCTTTAAATTCCCACCCCAGTGACGTACTTTTGACAACTAGGTCACACTTCCTAATAGTTCCATAAAGCCCCCTGCTTGTGCCATCATTTAGAATATGAGCCAATGAGGGTCATTTCAGATTCAAGCCATGGCAAGTGTGTGCTTCTGAGACTCCACCTCTGTCTGTGTTCCACGACTGTCGTCAGTCAATGGAAGTGGCTTCCTTTCTCCTTTTCCTTCAGGCTGGGACCTCACTCCCTATTTAGGATGGGTCTTCATACCTCAGCCTAATCTAGAAAAATCTCTCACAGACATGACCAGAGATCTGTCTCCATGGTGATTCTAAGTCCCGTCAAGCTGACAATTAAAATTAACCATCTCACTGTAGTTAGAACTAGGCTTTTTCCAACAAAATCAGGACAGCCTCTGGGGACAGGGCTTCACAGTCATCGGGACCCTTTACAATAGCCAAGGGCCTGACCTCCACTTGTCCACCCCACCTCCATCCTTTTGCATTCATTGTCTTGAAAGAATCTGTCATCTCCAGCACCCGCTGGTTCCTGGGTAGCCCGCTCCCCTTTTCTGTCACTGACCCATGACTGTTACTGGGCTCATGGCTTAGCTGTAACTTCCTGCAAGAGATCTGCCTTGATGTCTTTGAAAGAATTCTTAGTTCATAGAACCTTGGTCAGCGCCTTACAGCACCATGTACATCCCCTTCCTGCTCTGAAGCCATGTCACATTGGTCACCTGACATTGAAGGCAGAACCAGCTCTCGGCTGTCCTAGGATAGCCAGGCTTAGGTGGTAAAGTAGGTGAGTCAGGAACACGGGATGAGTTCGGAGCTAGAGAAAGGGGGAGTGGAGGAAGGAGAGAGAGAGTTACTAATCACACTGCTGTCATCAGAGTGTGTGTTCAGGATGGTCAGATCTGATACTGTCAACAGCAGTCATTAGTGCAAAAAAATGCATTTCTAAAATGGTTCGATACAATTCCATACTTTAAAAAAATCCTGCACAGATGAAATAAAACACGTCTGGGCCATGATGGGTGGTTGTGGATCTAGATCCAGTATGCACCCCTGTGGCCGTGCCTATGATAGTCTCAGCACCCAGTGAGGCTATGGAAATGGTGACAGAGTTGTACCAAACAAGCAGCGACCTGGCCCTGGCTGTTCCTGGCAACATCCTCTTTTCCTTTGTCCGGGCTCACAGGGGAACAGGGCCATGGCCTGAGCATCTCACCCCAGCCTGACTGTGACCCTAGCTGGCTTTGACTCTTCTGTACAATTCTGTCACTTGTCCTCAGAGTCAGGGAAAGAGGAGACCAAGGCCTTTCCTTAAGGTCCTGGGATCCTGAATAAGACCGTGGTCGGTTCTGGGATGGAGGCTGCCAAGCAACAGAGGATGAAGGGGCAATGCTTCTATCTGCATCTTCCTGGCAGTTGACTGTGCCTCCCTGTTCACTTCAGAGCACTCTAGGAACTGGACACCACAGATGTGGGTTCCCACATGCAAAGTGCACTGACTTCGAGCCAGATCAGCCCAGGGAGCCTCTCAGAAGAGCACAGCTAATCTAACGATGGGAAACAAGGCAAAGCAGACCAGGGGAGCTTCTTTGCTCACCCCCTGTCCCTAGACTACCCAGGAAGGGCTGCTTAGCCTGATCGCCAACCTCAGGGAGCTAGGATATAGCGCTGGGACATAGCTTGAGAAGCACCTCCTCCCAGCCCAGTGAAACACCAGCAGGTTGTCACGTGTGGAAGCATGTGTTCTCAGCACACCCCCTCCTGGTTCTAACTCTAGTCTCTGTTCAGTGTTCTCTGAGCTGTAAGATGCTGATGTGGTTCAGCTGGGAAATGTCCTAGTTGGGGTGACTGTTGCTGTGATGAAACAGCATGACCAAAAGCAAGTTGGGGAGGGAAGGGCTTATTTGGCTTACACTTCCACAGCACCGTTCATCATCGAAGGAAGTCAGGATAGGAACTCAAACAGCGCAGGAACCTGGAGGCAGGAGCTGCTGCAGAGGCCATGGAGGGGAGCTGCTTACTGGCTTGCTCCTCATGGCTTGCTCAGCCTGCTTTCTCATAGAACCCAGGACCACATGCCCAGGATGGAATCACCCACCATGGGCTGGACCCTCCCCATCCATCACTAATTAAGAAAATGCCCTACAGCCGGATCTTATGGAGGCATTTCTCAATTAAGGTTCCCTCCTTTCATGACTCTAGCTTGTATCAAGTTGACGTGAAATGAGTCAGCACAGGCCATGTAAGGTGAGAGTTCCTGTCTCCTCACTCCTGCTGGGTCCTCACTGGAGAGACCTCCTGCCCACTGAAAGAAGTCTGCATAGAACACTTCCTCAGGCATGAGTGCCAGGGAGAGAAGGCCGGCCACACCAGCCTGGGGACAGTGAATGTCTGAATGACTTGAATCTCAGTGATGGCAGAGGCCAAGTGACCGTGAGTAAGCCATAGTGCTGCTCTCATTCCCATTATGGGTGGTGAATCTGTAGGGGAGCTTACCTCAGAGAGGTTGCTCAGCACACACTAGACGCTCAACACAGCCCTGGGTACACAGTAGGCACTTCATCCATGATGGCTTGTGCAACTGTTATAAATATCACCTAGCAAGGCAGCTCCAGAAGACCGACTAGACTGCATTTGCAGAGTTACCAAAAGTCAGAACTGCAATGTCGCTGGGAACCCCAACTAGGAGAAAGAATCAAGTCTAAAAAACAAAACAGAACAACAAAACACCAGTGTGAAGTGTGAGCATGGCTTTATTTTCACAGATGTTCACACAGCATCCTTTGTGATGGGGAAAAGCTGAAAGAACCAAGATGTCCAACAATAAAGGGAGAGTTGTTTTTAAGATAGTCACGTCTCCCACTTTCTGGGGGCTCCCATGCTGTAGACAGGGGAGCACGCTATCTCATCCGATCAGTGCAGGGATTCTACCGCATGGAACAGGAGGCAGTGAAGGGCAGTGGAATGTGTTAGCTACTTATCATGTCGCTGAGACCCTATGCCCCACAGAAGCAGCTTAAGGGAGTCTCTACTCTGCCTTGTGGTTCAGGGGATAGAGTCCATCATGTAGGGAAGGCATGGTGGCTGTGGTGGGTCGGTCATGGTGGGAGCTGGGGCTGATGACACAGTGGAGGCACACAGGAAGAAGACAGCTAGGGCCAGAGGTGAGGCCAGGCTGCAACTCACAAGCCGGCTCCCTTGGGTCCCCCTAGCTAGTCATCTAGGTTCCTAGAGGTTCCGCAATCTCCCCAAACAGTGCCACCAGCTGGAGGACGATCATCTAAACCCATGAGGCTGTGGAAGGACTTGCCATTCGAGCTATAGCAAGAAAGAAGGTCACAGGTGAGTTCATGGAGATCCAGTCACAAAGCACAGAGACCACACTGTGGTGCTTGCTGAGGGACAGGAAAGTGGGGATATCTTCTCCCAAGACGTACCTTGGGATGCCTGTCACGAGGAAGCCAGAGAGCAGGAACGGGACAGAGAACTCCTCCTCCTCAGAGCTGAGGTTGGGAGGGAGAATGTCGTGGCGTCGATTGTCCTCTAAAGTCACCTGTGCTGACGGGAGGCTGTCACATGCTAAGGGATGGTAGGACCCCTAAGAGGTGGGGCCTGGAGGGAAGTATTGAGGTCACTAAGGGGCCCCCTTTCTGAAGAGGTTAATGTCGCTTTCCCAGGACCCCAGTGCTCTGTGGCTTCCAGACTCCTCCCCTTCCCTCTCATTTTTTCCTACCATGATGCCATCCACCATAGGGCTCAGCCTAGGTGGCTCACCAGAGACAAAATCAATAAGTTAACCTTGTCTAGTCTTGAGTTTCCAGTCTTCAGACCTGTGAAATAAGTAAACAGCTTTGCTTTATAAGGTAACCCCAGGTATTCTGCAACATCCATGGAAAACTGGCCAATATTCTCCCTTACTGCAGACTCAAGTGAGTTTTCTTCAACTCCCTCTTCTCTGCATTCATCCTGGTGTCGTAAGACCAAGAGGCAAAGGAGAAGCAGCATTTTTGAAGCCCAGGGAGATCCAGAGCACCTGTGGGGACTGGTCATTCTGAAAGAAATGCAGTTCCTAGTAGACACAGCAAGAAAGCATGGAGGGACCAGAGAAGAAACACCCCGGGTTCTCCCTCTCTCTTCCTATCTCATCTCATACTGGTGCCTCCTGTCAGCCAAAGCCGAGGAGAAGCCTGAGGTGAGGGAAGTTCAGACAGGCAGCTGGAAGAGGGCAGGCAAATGACATCTTGGGAATATGGTAAATGGAGCAGCGGGATGGGGTCATGCCGGAAGTCTTCTTGGGGGAGACTCCCAGCCAGACCCCTGGGAAAGGTGAGAAAACCCAAGTGCCAATGGTGTGGAATTACATCTCCATTTCATTCTCCCCGTTCATTTGATGTGGACCCTGTACTGGCCTGGAGCTTCTGGCTGGAGACAGACAGTGAAGGCCCTGCTGGCAGGTGCATATGGTATCATTGGGGAGGAGAAGAAAGATAAGTTGTAACCTAAGTGCGAGCACTGACAGCAGTGTGTGTGTGTGTGTGTGTGTGTGTGTGTGTGTGTGTGTGTGTGTGTGTGTGTGTGTAAAACAAGATCTGGGAAAGGGCAGCACATCTGTCTCTCTTGCTATGTGTGCTCACCACCATGGTAATAGGACACTGGCCAGATCCCAAGCAGAAGCAGGGACCTACTCTTAGACTTCCCAACCTCCAGTACCAGAAACTAAACACACTTCTACTCTTTACAACTTAACAACAATGCCAAAAGATCTGGGAGATGAACAAAGAGGCAGGTGTATTGGCTGGTGGTGGCCGGTTTGAGGAGGTTGTCTGGAGACCTGGAGTCTACCCTAAATCACAGCTTGCCCTGAGCAAAACATCTCTCCCTCTAAGCTTGAGTTTTCTGTTTCTAAAATGAAAACGTTTCTCACCAACTTCCCTCCCAAATGAGGTGAGGTGAACAATGAGATGAGGAGAGAGTAGTCATTTGAGGATGCTAGCACTTAGCCTATTATCACGAGGATGTGGAGATACGCTGTACTGTCTAGGACTCCATGGTAGCAAGGAGGCCTGTGCTCACCATGACATCATGGCTCTCCTTTAGCTCTGTGCTTCTCTTCCCTGGGGCTTACTCTCTGCTGCAGGCTAAAGATGAGTGGAGTTCACTGCCCTTGGGTACCCAGAAGACCATGGCTTTCTCTTATCCTAGATGTGGGAATGGTGACAGGACTATCCCTTGATGTTTTACTTTAAAAACTGTCCCAAGGAAGAGTGGGAAGTAGATTACAGGGTGACAAACCCTTTTTATTTGAAACTCCTAATATCTCTTTGGAATTCCTGGCTTCCTACAAACAACATCAGTAACAATTGCTTGTCTTTCTGCCCAGCAATTTCAACACCATTGATCTGCCCAAGTTCTAGTAACTTGCCAACTCACTTATCCAAGACTTTTCTTTCTTTCTTTCTATCTGTCTATCTATCTATCTATCTATCTATCTATCTATCTATCTATCTATTCATCCATTCATCCATCCATCAGTCTATCTATCTATCTTCCATTCATCCATCTTCCATTCATACACTTATTCATACATTGTCCCTCTCTCCATCCATCTACTATCCATCCACCCTCTATCTTTCACCAACTCATCTATCATGCACTCTCCATTCATCATGCATCTACCAAATCCCTTCATACTCCATCTATCTATTCTCTACTCAATATCCATTCATCTTCCATTCATTCATTTACTAATCCATTGTCCACCTATCCATCACCTTTAATTCATCCTTTACCCATAATCTATACATCCTCTACCTATCTTTCACTCATTCATCCATCATCTATCCATTGTCCATTCTCCATATATCCAGCCTCCACCCACCTATACTCCATCTATCCATTCATCATCCATGGTCTATCCATCCTCCACTCATCTTTCATCTATCATCCATCTGTCCAGCCATCATCCATACTTACACAAAATGCTGATCGTCTATCATATCTATATATCATCCACCCATTCATCTATCACCCATTCATCTATAATCCAAGCATCCACCCTTCATCTATTATCCATCCATCATTCATCCATCTACCCTCCATCTGCCATCCATCATCCATCCATCCATAAATTGACAATCATCCATCATCTATATTCCATCTATCCATCCTACCAACTCATCCATCCTATGTACCTACACAAAGTGACTTTTATTCCCAGCTACATTAGTGGAGCAAGAACAGGAGTTCTGACCTTAGAAACTTTTTCTGTAGTAGAAGAGCTTTGATAGATTCAACAAGAGTCAAAAGCAACCGGAGGTTTGGGCAAATGTAACTGAGTAATGAGCAGTCCATACAGGAAAGACTCAAGCAGGACACAGCTCACTGGGAGTGTTGAGAAGAGATGGTCTTCCCGATGAGCTGTGGTCCAACAAGACCCTTAAAGAAGAGAAGCTTCGACTTGATCTTGGGCTGCTGAGGTCAAGGACCTCTTCGGCCCCATGTCCTGGGCCAGAAGACAGCCCGAAGTCTCATCTACAGAGAGCACATCCTGAGGCAGACTCAGCTTCATTTCCAGCCAGCACCTCTGCTGCCATCGTTTTGGGGACAGAGGCTTGGCATGTCTGTTCCACCAAGCAGTCCCAGTTCCACGAACACCTTGTGAGCTCTTTTAGAAAGGTGGGGTGGAGCTAAGAGCAGAAGGTGCAGAATCAGTCCTGCTTGTCCCACTTCATTATTAGCTAACAGATGACAAGTGTCCCCTTGCAAAGTGCCAATCTGAAGGCATTCGTGGGGTGGCCCCACACATGGAGGGCTGAGACCCACTCTGCCTGGCAAAGGCGCTTTCTGCTGTTCTGGCTTGGCCATAAATAACCCAGCCACCTCTAATTTGGCCTCCGATACCCTGACCAGCCGTGATTTATTCACAGACCAAAACAGGCATCTCTAATTTGCTAACCAATCACTGCAATTCTAGCCTCGCCAACCAATAATTCTGCCATCTCTAATTTGCCAATAAATAATTCTGCAGCTTCAAATTTACTAACCAATAATGTGACCAATTTGCTGACCAATGGTTGTGTCAAGGCATAATGGCGCCCCCAGCACATGGTAATTTGCTAAGCAATATTCGGCCCTTTCGCCCTTCAGCAATAAAGAACTTTAGTGTTCTTGGAATTCCAAATACAGGATTTTGCTGGGAAGGATGCTGCAGGCTGTCGGGCTGCAAAGGGTCCTTCCCCAAAGCGGGTTCTCGTTTTCCTTCACACCTCCCAGAAGCACACTTCTTACCTCGCCTGTGACAGATGTCCCAACCATGAATATTTTGTAGATGGAGATATTGAGCCTCAGAGAGGGAAAGTGACTTACCCAAAGCCACACAGCAAGGCAGGAACAAAACTCAAACATGGGTCTCCGGGATGCCAAGCCAATAGGCAAATTGCATTGTCCAGGGAAGGTGAGTCCCTTGCTTAGTGAAAGAGTCAGTTATGTTAGACTCTGACTGCTGGCTGCCTTGTCTGTCTGTTCTCAGCCAACATCCTCTGGTTCCAGAGAGGGGACGAGAGAGAGAGAGACCTTGCTGACTCTACAACCTAGGGGGTCTGAGAGCTGACCAGGAAGAACCACAGAGAGAAGTTGTGCCAGTTTCAGCCCAGGAAATGCAGGCTCTCAGCAGAATCAGTAGCCAAATCCCACATCCCCTGAAGGAGTTGCACCCACACTTCCCAGAGAGAGAAAGGAACCGGAAGGAAACAGAAGCCTCTCGCCAAAACAGGTCCTGGAGCTCAAGGCTTGGTGGCCCCATGAGAAGACAGGAGAAGCCTGACTACTTCTGAGGCCCAGGAGAGCTACTTAGGGGCTGTGCATGCGACCCTCTCCCCAGCTCAGAAGTGAGTGTAAGCTGGCTCTTCCAGCTTTTAACTTGATTCTCTCTCCAGCCTCACATCTCTAAACTCTCTTTGGGCCTTGCTGTGCGCCTGGTTCCGTTTAGAACCTAAGAGCAATTAAAAGCAACTGTACTTTGGCATTGAAGGGGGTTCCTATGAGGGTGTCCAAACGTGCCTGGAGGCCCTCTGCAGCATCGTCTGGCCAGACTAGGCTGACTTTCTTTTCTGAGGCAAGAGGCTGTCCTGAAGGAGGTGGTTTAGTTCAGGAAACAAGTTCAGTCCTTAAAAGTCACATCCCCTGACATCCTGACACCCCCAGGCCCAAGTCTTCCTCCAGTGTGGTGCCTATCTGTCTGGGTAGGAAAAGGACCCAGGTAGGGAAAGGCCCTGGAGGAGGAAGGAGTTTGGTGGAAGCACGAGAGGAAACAGCATGTTGGAGGAAGGGGACCAAAGCCAGGACGGGCCTGGAGCCTTGTGCTCTGGTGGGTTATCTTGGGCTCGCATCTCATCCCCTTGGCTTGGGAACCTGCTTCTCCCCACCCCTCAAAAGCCAGAGAGGAAAAAGTCGACCACCTGGGCTGGCCAGGCCCTGCCTTGCCCACAGGGAGGATGTCTGTAAGGGCAGATCAGTAGATTGCAATGGATTCTGTTGTAAGTTATACCCATTGCTTGTATCCAATTCCTGTCACCCCCCCTTACACCCTCTGCCCCCATGGACTTTGAAAACTGAAGAGCTAGTTTGGATTTTGTCCTGGTCTGGTGACAGATCTCAGCTCAAGTGTCACCTAGGCTGGGTAGAGTGGGTAGGGTGCCCACTCTGCTTCTTCTGATGCTGGCACTTGGCCCTTGCAAGCAGCCCTTGGCTTGGAACCTGTGTCCTCCACACACCAGGAACTCCTTGAGGCTGGTGTCTGTAGCTTGCTGGTTGTCATGAATGAGCCTCTGGGGCCAGCATGTGAGGCCATGGGCTCACAGCTCAGTGGGCATCAGTCAGTGGGTTGGATGGGGATGATCTCTGCCAGAATTGCAATCTGTCTGTTTTTTGGAGGTTCTCTGCAAGTCAAGGTGAAGGCTCCCCTCAAAGCTAAGCCATGGTAAGGCTTGTGGTGAGGAAGTTTGCTAAGGAAATGCTGCCCGGGGAGGTGTGTGAGGCAGGAGTCCAGGGACAGGAGGAGAAGGACCAATGCAAGGATGCCTTTGATGTTGTCCCCTGGGACCCTCTGGCCACCTCAATGATTACATAGCCAAGCAGTTCCTAGAGGATGAAAAGGGGAAGCAAGAGTTCATCTGTTTCCATTTCCTTAGTCAAGGACATGCCTTCCAGGCTCAGCATATGGGAATGCCATGCATTCCATGAGGCAGGGCTGGCAGACCCGCAGGACACAAGGCCAGGTGAGGCATGGTCAGGTGGCACCCGTGCTGAGCAACCGCAGCCCGCACGGTGTGGAGTGGTGGGAACCAAGCGGCTTTATCGTGGCACCGCAGCGTGAGATACCAGATCTCTCCACCTCTAACAGAAAGGCAGCTGACTGACCCTCAGTCAGAAGGGATGTAGACGTTTCCATCAACGGCTTCCCGAACAGATCTGCTGCACAGAGGCCCACAACTGAAGGGCACACCGTAATGTGGGAATGAAGGTGGTGTGTACTGAGTGCCTTTCTGATTTCTTGCCCTCGCTCTAGGAGTATATACAGACTCCTCATACCCCTTAACCACTCTGAGCTCACATACCTGGGTCTTGGCCCTGGATCCTCAACAGGAAACTTGAGAGAGTCAATCCTATGGGTAAATGGCCTGGGAAACTCAGGAACTCAGAACAGCTCTGCTGGTACTGGAAGAGTCAACTCATGCTACCATTCACCTGCTTCTTGGACCTGCGGGCACACAGTAGAGAGCAGGGCTGTCCAGCCCCATCATTCTAAACTCCTTTTCAACACACCAACCTCATCATATTAATCTGAATGAGTGGTTCCTAAAATGTGTCCTGAGTCAACAGCACGGTGTCCCCTGGGGGTGAGTTATAAGCACAAACCCTTGTCCTCTGGCTGTGACTTTAAGCATTATATACTCAGCAAGTCCCCACCCCACCCCCTTTCTTGGTTCCCATGCTCACTGCAGTTCCAGAATCTGGGCCAGAGGTATTCTGCAGTGACCTGCTCAGGACAGGTTAGCATGGGAGCCCTGGGGAGCCCTGGGGAGCCCTGGGCCTGTCTCCTGCAGCAGAAAGCTTCTCTTTGGCAGATTTGTAGGTGGGTGTGCAACTGGAGGTCAGCTCTGCAGATGTGTAGGTGGGTGTGGAGCAGGAGGTCAGCTCAGCTTGGAACCTCCCTGGGATGAGTGCCACTGAAAGGGTAACCTCTGGAGGGCACGCCCCACCCCGCTCCACTGCCTCCACAGAGCCTGGTCTCGGCCACTGGGGACAAGAAGAGGTGGAAGATGACTCCAACTCAGTCTGCACATCTTGCTTGTCCAAGAATCCCAGGCTTCTGCTCGAGGCTAGAACACTGTGGGGCATCCTGGCCTTGCTACCCCACTGAGTCGTTAACTACATGTGTCTTGGGGACTCTCAAATGCCCACCCCTCTACTATCAAGAAATGCATGGGATATTCTGCTTTCCTAAGCACTTCGTAAAGGGCCAGCACACAGTAGGTGTACGGCAACCATCTGCTGTAGGGATGGATATGGGGACAGGCTCAGCAGGGTCTCTATTCTGTCATCTTTGCCAGGCCAGCTCCACTTGGCTTGGCAGTCCTCCTTGCCCACCGCTGCAGAGTCGCTTACCAGGCACACAAAACCTTGGCTTCCTTCTCTTCTCTTCAGGGGAGGTCTGAGGTTGGCAGGAGGGGAGAGCAGTGGCGCTTCATGTCCTCAGACCGTAGGCTGGGGTGAGCAAGGTAGATCTACAAGAGCTCCAGAAGGGGAGAGACAGACAGACAAGTAGAGGAGAGAAACGAGAGAAAGAAAAATTGTCCCATGCCAAGGATGGTCAAAAATGCGTTATTAGAGTGTCCAGGAAATTATGGCTTCTGTCCATTAGTTCTTTCAGGGTTAATATTGATGCAGATATTATTTCTATCCACGGCCCCATTTGTTTGAAATATTATGACGGAGAGTAGCTGCGTCGTGAATCACCTCGGTTGATGGAGTAGTTAGCTGTACGACGGGGGCAGCCTGCCGCCCCTCCCCGCCGCCGCCGCCAGCATGAAATATTGCTGAGATGGTCCCTTAAAGTGAGCACTCTATCATCATTTGTGTGCGGCCCCCGCTAGGCCCGCCTCCCCGGCTTCCCGTTGGGCGCGAGGAGCTGTCATAACTCAATCAGGCGGCTAATGCGATGCGTCTCGCAGCACTGTGGCCCAGCTGCTGGCCAAGCAGCCTGCTGACAGCTGGGGGTCCCGCCAGCCCACCACTGGCCACATGCAGGGTAGAGGTATTTTTGGAGGTGGAAATGGGAGCCTGTTTCCGTGTGCCACTTACCATTCTCCAAACACCATCTGTCATCTCCCACTCGCAAGTTGGGCAAGCTGCTTTCTGGGCCTGGAGGCCCTTCTTCCCGTTCTCTCTGACACCAGGCAACCCATCAAAAAAATGGAACTAGGGCACAGTGCCGGGGAGGGCGGCTTCTGGTTCCTGCTCTCTACCAGCTCAGTGGCAGCGTCACCTGTCACCTAGTAAAAGTCATAACAGGACATTGTTTATGGAGCCCTCCCAGCACCCAGAAAATCCAAGCAGACCCAGGGCGAGGAGCTGACAAACTTTTCTGATAGGATGAGCTGTTGAGTCTAGGAAGCTTCTTGGGTCTCTCTTGCTACACCAGTCTGTGCTGATGAGTATGCAGCCTGGGTAGTGGGAGCAGGGACGACAGGCTGGCTCTGGCTCTGCCGCATTGTACTGTCCTTCTGTGCCTCCTTTGCAGACATTGCTCAATGCCGTCTTTCAAATCACCCTAAAACCCCTCAACTTTAAAGTTAAACCCAGCTCAGGCACCCCTCTGCTGAAGCCCGGCTGACCGCTTCTTCATAACTTGAGTCACATATTTTTAATTATGTTTTTACTTTGTTGTGTCGTTTGCACTATTACACACCAGGAACCCGCCACGTCAGTGTCAGCTCTGTGGGGACTGGGAAGAGTCTCAAGCGCATCCCTTGCATGCTGGCATCTAAGCCACATTCTAAGATTGGGTCATCCCCAGGCAAGCACTGTCGAAACTCCCATTTTTCAGATGAGGAGACCAGACTTAGAAAGCTCGGGAGCTGTCCAAGGTCACCCAGCAAGTACAGTTCTTGGTCTCCACCTCGAATCCTTGCCGTGGTTTCCCTCACTCATCTCTTTGCACGGAGCATTTACTGAATCCTTGTTCTCAGCCAGGAAGACAGCCTGGGCTCTGGTCCTGCAGGTCACCCTGCATGGATGCAGAAGCTGGCAGCGCTGAGCTGGCATGCCATCTGAATACCAACCTCTCTCATGGAGTCCATGTTACTTCTCCATTGTAAGCCTTTGTGGACACAGCTGAGAGCCAGAGATCTGGGGATACCAGGATGGCAGGCAGATTCTATGGCTGCCCCTTACCAGTATCTTTCTCCATGACCACAACCAGGAGACACTTAGGGCTCTAGGCTGGCCACTCAGATGAACAGAGGTTCACAAGTACGTCTTCCCACCCCTGTAGCCCCATCCTCACTCAGTCTCCCATACCCGTTGTGTCCCACTGCACAGCTCTTGCCTACACCATTCTCGTAATGTCTTAGCACCCACAAGGAAAGGTTAAAAGGGGGAAGGCACCTCCCCAACATTTCTCAAGGTGTTCTGGGGGCTGATTGTCCAGAGGATGTAAAATAGATTTTGCATGAAGCAGAGGAACCTTTGCGATGTGGATGGGCCCTTCCAATCAATTGAAGGCTTTCAGAGAAGAAGCCGAAGGCCTCAAGGAACAGTGCCCTCCCCACCCATAGGCTGTGGGTCTCAAGCTCCCTGGGCCTCCAGGCTGCAGGGCTGTCACACATCCTAGCCCCCTCCCCCAACCCTCCCATCCCCTCCCTCCCTCCCTCCCTCCCTCCCTCCTCCCTCCCTCCTCCAGGTTTCACTATGTAGATCATTAGATCGTTGCTGGCCTCAACATCTTAAGCTCCATAGCCTAGCCTCCCTAGTGCTAGGATTACAGGCATATGCCACATGCCCTACCCACCCCCCTCCACTTCCCTCTCTTCCTTCCCCTCCATGTATACTCACGCCATGTTGGTTTTGTTTCTCTTGGGAACTTTGACTAGTGTGGAGACCACCATCAAGCCCAACTGTTCATCTCCTTCACTTGATAGAGGAGGTAACCAAGGCACAGAGAGAGAAGCCCTATCGTACAGGGTCAACATGCCCTCTTTTGGCTGTGGAGGGGCCAGGGTCCTTCACACTCCCACACTTCCAGGTCAAGTGGGAGGCAGAGTTCACACATGTTCTGAGGAAAATCACCTCCTCACCAGATGTGGGTGACTGGGGAATTAGAAATCAAAAATTCAGTGTGAAAATACAGAAATCTAGCTGCACAGCCAATTTTCCATCACACTTAGCAACTCCATTTGATGCGATAGTTTGCTAATAAAACATGAGCATTACGGTAACATAATATTTTAAGTATCCATTAACTAATACGTAAATATAATGGAGTCTTATGGAAATATACTTAAGCTGTCACCAACACCCCTAATGTAATATGCATGACTTCCAGGCTATTTATAGCTCCTCGGGTTTGCTCTCTCCAGCGACTTCATTGGCTCAATCACAGAAGATCTTGTTTTCTCTCCCTGCCCCTTTCTCTACGGGGCGCCTGGCCTATGCTCACTTGCTCAGCAGCCCGTGAGTGCCAGTGTGTGCCCGGCTTGGTGCTGGGTGCTGGGTGCTGGGTGCTGGGCGCTGGGCGCTGGGCGCTGGGTGCTGGGGTAGGTAGAGCAAGCACAGCCCGCAGGTGTGGAGTGTCTGAGCTGGCAGACACAGGTCACGTGGGCGACAAGAAATGACAAAGAGAAAAATGTTGGGAATTAGGAGAAGCAGGCCAGGGAGGCTTCTTGGAGGAAGTAACATGGGCTGAAGAGTAGAGAAGGAGCTGGTGGACTAAAGCAGGACAAATGGGGGGTGGTACTGGGGACCATAGACCTGGCCTAAAGCAGGCAGCGGTCCTGACACTACCACACAGACTGTGAGGGTCGAGCAGAGCAACACAGGAGGCAGACAGTGGACAGAGGCTGGCCTATGGGAGGCTGCAGGGTAGTGGAAAGGCCAGTATTGGTGCCAGGGCTGGGCAAGGGACTTCCCTGTCACCCTCATCTGAACACAGAATGGTCGAGGTCTTCAGGGGGTTGTATCAACAAGCTCCTCTGTAGATTTGAGTCCGATCAACAACTTTCTCCGATGCAATTTAAGCCAGAGGACAACCTCACTGTGGCCTCCTAAATCCTTATCCATGAGCCTGGAGGTGGCAAGGCTATAAGGACCTGTGGGGTCCGGACTTCATTGGCTACGGTGGGCTACGTCCCCAGCTGCCCTGGAGTCCCTCTGTTGTGGGGAACAGCACAGAGCAATGGTCCACAAGGGGGCATCATGGATGGGCTCCCACCAGGCTTACCCCTTTCATTAGCAGTGAACCAGACACGGGTATGAGCCAGCATAGGTGGGTTCCTCAGGCTGTGCAGGACGGAAGTGAGACCGAGCAAGTCAGCGACCACAGGGCATCCCACTTGCGGATGACGGGAGCTTAATGCCCTGGGAGTCACAGAAATCTTGTCCCACTGAGACTCACAGGGAGCTGGGGGAAAGGTAGACTAAGCCCATCAGTCACTGACTGGGGGTGACTCTGATTGGGTACTGCCATCCCGAAGCCTCCAGCTTTCCACTTGTGTGCCTAACAGAGGTTTTGAAAGGCGTGCAAAGGCAATGATCCAGTCAACAGCAGCAGGTAGAGTAAGGGACCTGGTGAGGCAAGAAGCAGACAAGCCTCAGGGACAAGTCATCAGGGCGTCCTCCCTGACGAAAAGGCCCTGGTCTACAGTGGATGTACAAGCTCACTGAATCCACTGGGGCTGTTCTGCAGGAGCAGTGAGAAACGCTAGTCCTCGGGGACAGCCGAGCCACCTCTGGTTTCAACAGGACACTAGCATCTCCCTGGTTGGGATGTTTCCTCTTTTTACTTCTGGCTGAAGTGCGACTCTGGTCTTCCATAGAATCTTCTCCTAGACAAGCCTTTCCCCTTAGGCCAGATTCTTCTTATTACTAGCCATTGAGACTAGTTGGGGGCTGGGGCTGTTTGTTACTGCACCTTCCTCAGACATATTCTGACTGACCCAGACAGGTGACAAGAAGGCAGATTTGGAAATGAAAGCCATTCAGTAAGCACTAGTGAAGGACAGGTAGGACAGGGAGAACACAATAATCTGGTATCTGAGGAGTAGACTCTAGCCTTGCACCAGTAATTTGGGGTGTGCTGGGAGTTGATCTAGGAAGTGGGGAGACAACCTTGTTTGCTGCACACACCCATTCCTGCTATGGTATGAGCATGCCCCCTAGGGTAACAGTGTTGAGAGGTGGAATTGTGAGGTGGTGATCAGGTTACCAGGTCACTTCTCTAAACATGGTCCCTGGTGTTGGTAGGTAGCTTCAAGCTGGGGCTTTGAGAACAGAGGGCCTGGACTTTGCTATCTGTGAGATGGGCCCAATACTAGAATGTTGTTAAAGTGAAAGAACCATCTTAAGCTGGATGCTTGGTGACAGGCTCAGTCAGATGCTGTTGAGTTTCTGAGACCCTAGGCAGAGCCAGGAGACAAGCCATGTGAGCCTGAGCCTGGGCAGCGGCAGGGTGTGGGGGAACCAAGGGGTTTCTAGTGAGGGATGGGCGGTTTAATGCGGCTCTCTGCAAAGTGGGCTTCTGTTGTCAGAGTGGGTTTGCCACAGAGGTGTCCGTTCTCCTCCCCTCTTTTCCTCTCCCCTCCTCTTCCCTCCCCTTCTTCCCAGGCTGTGGTACAGGAAGAAGGTCCTCACTACCTGTGTCTCCTGAGGGGCTTCCCAGTTCTCAGAACCACAAGCTTAATAAATTTTTGTTCATTATAAATCGCCAGCCTAGTTATTCTGGTACAGCAACCAAAAAAAAAAGGACCAAGACACTTGTTGATGTAAGACATGGGGGGAGGAGGCACACAGAATCTCTGCCTGCTCAGCCAGGCACCCATGTACACCATGCATGATCCATATGCACACTGGAATGCATGGGTGTGTGTTGAGAGGCACTCTAGTGTGTGCACACGCATGCTTCTATCACTAACCCCTTGGACAATCATGTACATATCCTATTGCACATGCGTACACATGAAGGTATACCTGGGGACATCTACCTGTACACACACACATACACACACACACACACACACACACACACACACACAGTGGGGGGGGGATGCTCACTTACAGCTTCCAGCAGCTGTTCTGTAGTGTGACTGCGCACATAGGCATGGTTCTGCAGGTATTCACACATTCAAAAATAGGAACAGTAAGTCCTTCCCGGTATCAGTGCCTGGCCGTCTCTTCTCTCCTTCCGCACGGCTGGCTTGGGGCTGAACCATGGAATCAAATCTGGCCAGTAAGACAGTGACCCACATAATACTAGAGGAGACTGGGAGGTGTTGGTACTCAGCTGTGCTTCAAAGCTAATATCACTGTACAATGAGCCCTGACTAGCCTTCTGGAGAGCACGGCCATGTGGTTGTTCGTCCTTGACTCATAACAACTGCCAGTGCCAGACTTATGAATAATGTCACTGTCAAGCGTCTCTCTAGCAGAGCCACCAACTGCCACAGACATATAAGCAGGTCAGCAGTGGCTCAGAAGACCTTCTCGGCCACACCAAAGAATTAAGGGAAATTATCAGTGAGGGTTGCTTCAGGGTACTGTTTGAGGTTGGCTTGTTACACAGCACAAACTAACAGATACAACATCCACGTACACCATACACTGCACACACTTAGGCATTGCCCCACACTTACTTGTATGTAGAAACACAGAGGAGGAAGCTCTCCAACACTTTGGTACACACACACACACGTCTACGCACAAACAGCACACATTCAAATGTACATTCACAGTATCTCACAGATATGGGTTAGTTCAAGACTCTGAAAAAGTAAGGGGCCATAAGGCCAAACCTCCCATATTCCCTGGAACCCTGTTTGGGAAAGGGAAGCAGTGATCCTGGAATGGTGGCAGCCTAGTCCAGCCAGGACCCATAGGCCTGTTGTGGACCTATTGTCACACAAGGTGTGGGGACATCTCTGGGTCGGCAAGTGTCCAGAACTCGCCCGCAGCTCCGACACTAACTCAAGCCCTTCTCAGTGACCTCCTGAGCCTGCTGGTCTATTCTTCCTTCATTTATGACCGTGAAGCCCAGGCAAGTAGTACATAGAAATGCTGTTCAAGGGTCACCCCTTCCTTGCTCCTGACTCAGAAGCCTTTTTACCTGGGATCCCTGTGTGTCCTCACTGGAGCTGTCATCCTCTGGGGGAAAGGCCAGTCCCTGTGCCAAGGATAAATCCCAAGTGGTTACTGTACGGAGTAAGGGGTCACCTGAACCCACAGCACCTCCCCATCCTGCTCATCCACCTGCCTCTCCAATCCATGAGAGGTCTGCAGCAGTGACCACAAGGTGGTCTGTGCATCTCCTTGTTCACATCGGCCTCTGCACCTGCCCTCTCTAGGACCGTGAACGGTTTTCTAACATCCTGCTTCCACCCCAGCTGTCCACAGCTCGTCACAGCCTAGCTCAGATGCCTTCCTCGCTTCCAACGCTCTCTCAGCAGAACCGCTCATGCTGCGGTGGGCTTCCCCAGACATGCCCCCAAACTCTCTGGTGTGATTGGTCCCCTTCTTGAAATGCCTGTTCATCTCTTGTCACTCACGTTTGTGTGAGGCATCTGGTCAGACGGCAGTGGGACTTTGAGGGGCTGGGCCCCACCATCCATTTGCCCCGGTGAAGAAATTGGCCATTGTGGCCCCAAAGGGCTAAGCAGGGAAGCTTTCCAAGGACCACGGGACAAACACCACCCAGGGCCCTGGCCCAGTCATTCTCTGGCTGTCCAAGGCAATTTTAAAGCTTTCCCCCAATATACCAATACCCAAGGCAAGGGGGAGTGTGGAAAAGCCTGGGCCAGATGGCATTTGGCTTTGACCTGGGGGCTGCTGTTTTGCTGCTGGGAAGGCAGAAGTCATCATCACAGAGGTGGAAGGCATTGAGCAGGGTAGAATCTGACCACCCAAGGCTGACACTCAGGTACCTAAGACAGGATAGTTAGAGGGGATTGGGTTATAAGCTGTCCTTTACCAGGACCCCACCAAGTGGGAGACACGCTATGGGACACTTTCCGTATTGTCTGGAAGCCCCACAACTAGCCTGCTGAGCAGGAGTTAGAGTTCCCATTTAACAGGTGAGAAAACTGAGACAGGTCAGCAGCAGGTGACCTGGCTAGGGCGACTTGCTAGCAGCTGGGCCTTGAAATCAGGACTCCCTGGCCCTGTAGCCTGATTCCTGTAACTGCCTTTATGGCAGAAGCCCTAGCAATGGGGGTTAACTAAGATCTCATGGTCTGGGGGTGACTAGGCTCAACTGAATGGCTCTGCCTTGGGTCTATTTGGAAGGCGCTACTGAATGATTTGGGGCTGGGATGTCCGAAGGCATCCAAGACAGTGGCTGGTTCCTCCTCTCCCCTCCTTTCTTCTCCTCTTCCTCCTCTTCCCTCCCCGCTCCTTCCCTTTCCTCTCCTCCTGTCCTTCTCTCCTCTCTTCTCCTTTTTTTTTCTGTATGATCTCTCCAGTGTGGTAGCTTTAGTGAAGCTGGTCTATGTCATCGCTAGGCGGCAAAGGCTTGTGTCCCAGAAATGATCAGACCTGGCATAGCCCCAGAAGTCTCCTGGTGTCATCCCCACTGTGATGATCAGTGAGACAGTCCCTCCTCTGTGGGTTTGCGAGGGGAGAAGCAAGGCTTCATGCCTTGATGTGAGTGTGGCAAGGTTCTAGAAGAGTGTGTGGCCAGGGCACGTGTATCTTATCTGCTCCACTGGCTTATAGTGTGCCTGAGTCGGGGCCAAGAAGCAGGGAAAGCGGTGGAAGCCATATATAGCCCGGGAAATAAAGCAGAGCACAATTTAGAACCCAAAAGTTTCCCCCCAAGGAAGCGAGGAAGAGCCCACCGGTGCCTGCGACGTGAGCTGAACGGCCGGAGTGTAACCAGGAAGAGGGGAGAGGAGGAAGTAACTCAGCAAATAGATGTCAACCAAGTGCCAGGCGGGAGTGTGAGCATCTCAGACACCTGCACCCTCAAGTGGAGATGGTGTGGAGATGGCCCTGGGTATGAGGCACCATGAGCCAAAATGCCGACCTTCGAGGAAAAGCTGATACGGGAGCAAGACAGCAGGTCATGGTGATGCCGTGGTGAGTGAGAGAGGTGAGGGGCACGTGAGGAAGGTGACTGGGAGATTGGGATGGAAGGTAAGAGCTTGCTCCGCGCTCTGAGCCAGTCAAGGAGGATGAGAGGCAGTAAGAGGACTTGAACCCACCAAAGAACACAAAATAACCATCTAGAAAAATTCCATCTCTACAGATGCTGGGAGCTGGAGGGCTCTCTGAAGAAAGAGGAGAGAGCTCTTTCTGACCCCAAGATTAGGAAAGCCTCCAAAGAAGGCCAGGATGAAGTCACTGTACCATCCCTGTCTTCTGCAGAACTTCCCGCAGCCCTTCCCCATTGACTCAAGGCTGGCCCATTCCCACTGGGATAGAAACTATCCTTGGCTCTCTTGGAGGCCCATGAAGACAAGGGCCTGTGACATCAGCAGGTTTGCACGGCTCACTCAATACAGGAGAAGTGTATTCTCTGCACAGATGTGAATATAGGACAAGACGCTACTGAGAGGGACCAGCCGACACCTCTGGTGGGCAGTCTTCCCCTCGCTGAACCCTTCCCATCAAATCCCCGAGGAATTCCCAGATCGTTCCCGCTACTCCAGTGCTCACTGCACAAGAGCGATCTGGAGAAGGAAGGAGCTTTCCAAAGGCCACTGCATGTGAGAAATAGACGAGACTTGGGAGTGTGTGCCCAGGCTGTGAGCTCCACGCTCAGTGGTGCCCAGGGATTGGCCAAAGAACAGAGAGAAGAAGGAAGTCATGCCCCAGATGAGTAACATGAGGTTACTTTCCCCATGATGCAGATGCACTGACCCCTGGAAAGCAGCTCAAGGTACAGAGGCCAGAGCTGGAAAGGACATGCCATTGGTAGCCGTACCAGCCCAGCGGTCCGCCGAGCTCCAGGCTGGCCGCAGCACCTCCCTTGGCAACGCTGGCGCCACTGAGGCCTGACAGTGGGCATGCAGACCCTGGGTCCGAGGGAGGAGGGGAAGGCAAGGAGACATTGCTGTGGTTTTGCGGCCGAAGAGGGGACATACTTAGGATATTTAGGGGATGCACAGGGAACAGGCTCTATCCCCCACAGCGCTGGCTGCCAACACTCGGCCACTGGAACATGCCATTTGAGAAATGTCTTCATTTCTCCCAGGCGTTGGCTGGCCAGGTTCCCGCCACACTCGTTGAGAGCAGGAAGGGGAGGGGGCAGGAGAGGGAAGTTTGGGATCATAGACTGGAGTAAAGGACCAGAAAATGGACTCCTAAGAGCTATTTGAGAAAGACAACACGAGAGTCTGCCAAACCCATCCTCTGCACGGTCTGTCAGCTGGACGTGGCCCCTTAGACCCTCCTACATCCCACAGGAAGTCACATGCCAGCCTGGACCATGGCCCAGTGAGGGCACACCATACACCCACCAGGGGCTCAGCATGCAGCCACGTTAAGGAGTGTGTTCCAAGGATGCCAGCCTGAGAGCCTAGGCAAGCTGGCACCTCTCCTGCCAACACGGAGCCAGTCTTTATTTTTACACAGCATGGCTTAAAGTCCCAGCCACTGTGAGTCTCGCCCTCCCATGCTTATTTTTAATTTTCAAACAACTCAATTTACTGCCTGAAAGTCTTTGACTGGATCCACAGACTCAGGGCTTCAGAACTGTCAGGACCAAGAAAGCACCTTTGTCAAAAGGCCTCGTTGTCTTGGTGGAGAGACTAGCTCTCAGGGTGGTACTGTTGATAAGTATGTAGGCATCCAGGATGAAATATCAACTTATACATAGACAGGGTGGTACTGGTAGAGGTGGTTGAATGTGTCGGGGTGTTGGGGGTGATGGGGGCGGGGAACATGGGCTTAGGCATCAGGAGGTCCTGTTTTTGTCTCTTGAGAGGCATTTTCTTGAGATGGTTATGGGCCCACATGCACCTCAGCCTTCCTGTCTGTGGGGTGGGAAACTGCCTGGCCATTGCCTTCTGAGAATAAGGAGCAAAACATCATCCATGGTGCCTGGTGATGGGAGGTACTTAATAAACAGACATGCTTCCTGGTTATCAGGTGCCTGGTATCAGTGGTTAGTGATTTTTAATAAATTAAAGAACCTGGGCATTACAAAGAAGGCCAAGCTCCATTCAACTTTGTTTTTAGGACTGTGACGGCTTTATAGAGATAGGTGGACCAAATCTCCTGGCCCCAGAGGAGGGGGAAGGGGAGGTCCTCCTCTTCCAGAGGGGGTCCAGAGGGCCTCAGTGAGAAGGTGTGTCAGGATGCCAGCCTTGCCTGGTCCCTGGGTTGTCATTTGATCAGGTGGATTCGGTGGGTGGACTGTTCTGCCGGGCATCGGAAAGTAGAGCCCTGGCTCTGAGCGCGGAAGGGGAGATTTACCTGAGAGATACCCCAGTTTGGCCTGATACAGATCGGCTGGCATTTCTCAGGGCTGAAAGAGTGGCAACCGAATCCTGTGCCTGCCTGACCCAGCCCCCGCACCAACACTAGATCCATTTCCAGTTTCCCTTTCTTCTGTAAACAGTGGCGCTCAGGCAGGGCTGCCGGATGGCCTGCCAGCCCACCCCGAACCCCTGATTGTCTGTGGCAGATAACATAGCTTGAGTGTGCACCATCCTAGTTCTCATTCACACCACACTCCTGGCACTTTAATAATGAAACAGGGAGAACGGGAGAGGGTGGCTGGGAAGGAAGAGCCAGCGACAGGGACAGGCTCAGATTCTGGGCAAACAGCTGCTTTGTGTTTAGAACTTGGGGCTTAACTGGTTTTCAGGCAAGCCACAGGCCACAAGGGCCCTTCTCCAGCCTGCCAACCAGTGCCCACAAATGCCCAAATTTAGAAGCTAGCCACTGTGCCCAGTTGGACTTTTCAGAGGAACGTAGGCAAAGGTAGACACCCTCACTTCCCCAGGAGCGTTTTCTAGTTTTATTGCTGCTGCTGTTGGTGATGGTGGTGATGGTGGTGTTGGTGATGGTGGTGATGGTGGTGATGGTGGTGATGGTGAGAGGCTGTTCACCATCTTCTCAGAAGCTCACACAGTTTCCATCCCAGAACCTGAGGCTGTTCTGAAGCATCCTGTCTTGGGACTGCCTAGACATGTCTGCTCTGCCCTGAAGGTATCTGCTCACAGGACCTCTGCCACAGGCCCAGGCTCAGGGCATCTATCTGTGTGCCTGCTTGTCTCCATGAAAGGACTCCATTGGCATGAGCCCAGAGATGACCCAAACCCTGCTTTAGAGGGAGAGGAGATTGGGAGGAAGGAGAGGAAGGAAGAAAGAACAGCAGAACAAAGAGAAGGAAAAGGAGCTACCCAGTCATAGCCCCGTGTTCAGACCAGTTAGCCCTGCAGAGGCAGGGCTGTGGCAGGAGGGCTGTGTGAAAAAAAGAGGATGAGCTGGGCTTCTGGGCTTCCCGTTCCAGCTCTCCTCCTCACAAGCTGTACAACCTTTGGTTACTTAACCTCACTGAGCCTTACTCCCCTCATCTGTGAAATGGGACGACTCGGATACTTCCTTTGTAGCACAACCGCATGGATTAAATGAGTTAATCTGGAGCGTCAGGGGGAGTTCTTGTTGTCACAGGGTCATGCTGTATAAATTAGCTATTCTCAAGTTACGCTTGACTCTCCAGTGGAGGTGCCTGTGGATGGAGGGGGAGAGGGCTGTCCGGGCTGGTAGACTGAGTGGCAATACGGCAGTGGGAAGAGGAGAAGGTCAGAATAACGACCAAGACAGGTTAGTTGGAGAAAAGGACTTTGGCCCTGGGCACTCACAGGAGGAGAGTTGGGCAGAAGGAAGCTGGGACCAGAACACATGGGCTCTGTATGGTGGCCCAGGAACCTGGCTTGGTTTCAGCTGGGTCAAAAAGTGTCTGGAAGGGAACTTGTCGAATGCAAGCATTGGCCCCAGCAGACTGTGTACTGACATAAAGCACAATGTGAAGGGAGAGAGAGATGGGGGTGTGTGGGGGAGCATGGGGTATGGGGGTGAGGCCAGGAGACCCAGGGATGCAACCAGTGGGGCATATGTGTGACATCTGAGAGGGAACACTCAATCCCCACTTGAAGATATGCGTCTGGCACTCTGGAGGAAGCTGGAGCTAGGGACAGGGATTTGGAAGCCAGCCACAGGGATGTGACAATTGACACTGTGGACACAGACAATCTCAAAAGAGAGCTGAGGAGCCATGGTGCAGAAAGCTGAGGCCAGGTTTAAGCAAACACTGATGATTAAGTATCAAATAATACTAAAAGCTGGCCCAACAGAGGCCCTTGGAAGGGCCAGGGGGTGGGGAGGACCCAATGATCCAGGAGCACTAGAGAGGTGCTTGGTCAGCTTAGCCACAGTGAACCTGGACTTGAGCTCTTCCTACACAAGGCTCAAAGCCACCTATGACCTGTGAACCCAAAGACTAAACTTCAGAAGACCCAGTTCTCATTATGTAAAATAATGAAAGCACTTGCGGTCCACATTAAACAGGATCTTTATATGACCATATACAAATTGAGTTGGCTCACAGTTGAGAGCTGACGTAATGCTGTGACTTGTAGACATTTAAAACTGCATTAATTTTAGTTTTGTGAGCTCCTTTTTTATATTTTGGAGCCAATTTGTTTTTAGTTCTCAGATATTTTCACAGGCCCCCAAGAAGCATATTACAAATTTTGCCTGCAATGCCAAATGTTTTAAGCAGTTTTAGCTTGGCTTGAGTGCTGGGCTGGGGGTGGAGGGAGTGGGCAGAGGTCTGACAAGGACTGTCCCAGCCTGTGAAGCATCTTCCTCTGTCAGATGTTCCCACCCGCTGGCTTACTGTGACCCAACACTTGCCTGGGCATGGGTGGCCATGAGATCTAACAACTCAGGTCTTAGAGAGCCAGGTTAGCACTGGCTGGTCAGGATGGGCACTGCCCACACGTTGGAGTTGGTGGGACACTGCCAGTGCCTGGTTCTGGCTCTCAAGTTTCTAGAGCGGTGAGCATCTTGGGTCTCCAGAGAAGGGTCTGGGGTGAGCAAGAAGGCAAGGGACCACTTGTGAGCCACTGTGCTGTGCAGAATGCAGACATATTTCAATGTTTCTGTGACACCACTCTGACTGGGCAGATGTTCCTGTCATCTGGAGGTGCCAGGTGGGTGCCTGGCTTCTTGTCTTCTGGAACTGATGGGAATACTGTTTCTGCTCAAAGCAGCAGGTTTCCAGACCTGCCAACCCCACTGGCATCCCATAAGAGTGGTATGGAGACTTCAAGGGTCTGGGGACATTCACCAAGGACAAAGTACCCCGTGAGGAGAAACCCACCCATCTCTCTGCAGCTGATCTCACATCTGCCTACCCAAGGGTCTTCCTGCCCTCCCCCAAACCCATCCCAACCTCCTGGAGCTGGCCCATGGGGCCAAGTTGCAAAGTCTGAGTACTTTTTAAGCACTGCAATTTGGTGCAATTATTTGAAAGTAAACAATCTGCTGTGTCAATTAAACATTATTTAGCTTGCGTTCCTTCTGTTGCAGGGAGTGATCTGCTCTGCAGCTCTCTGGCTGAGCAGGATAGGCCCAGGCATCAGTTTTGGCTGGCTGAGTGGCTCCCTGCCTTGCTGAGGAAGAGCTAGCTTCCTTCTGGTTCCCACTAAAGCCACAAAGAGTAAGAGGGAAGAAGAAGATCACAGCCACATCTCAGTGCAGATTTCTGGTCTTGCAGGCATCCCCTTTCTTTCCCTCCCCTCAAACCTTTGCCATCATAGCCAAGGAGTGCTGTCAGGGCTGCAAGAAAATAGTCCTTTTGGGACATCCAGGCTCGGTGGTTTTTATTTCATCATGCTCTAACTGAAGGCTTTTCTTTCATTTTTACATCCATATGTATCTTATGGAAATGTAATCCATGTGTTTTCCATTCATTTACACTCGACTCCTCAAAATATTATTCCTAAGAACTGTTTGATGTCCAGAGACCTCTGCCAGCCATTGAGACCTCTGTGCCTAGGAGGTGTGTCATCTATGAAATAATTTTGGGGCCCCACTAGTGATCATAAAAGGGAAAGTAGAAATGTCCACCCTCTCTCCCCAAGCTGTATATCCAGGTGTGTGTATCTACATGCGCAAGCGTGCACTTAACGATGCTATACAGGGACTGTGCCGGAGTTTGCACATGGCTGGTTGCCCCAGAGAGCTGAGTGAACACATTCCCCATCTCTTGCCTTCTTTTTGCTCTCCACATTTTTTATCTATCTCCCCAGTAATTCTGGGAAGTGAAAATTAAGCAGAACTAGTCCCATTTACCAGAGAGAAGTACTGAGGTTTGCTTCTGGATTCATCAGCTCACAGCTCATACATACTCTTTCTCTTACTAAACCCTGCATACATGCTAAAACTTGGTTCAAACAAAGAGCAATTGCATTTAGAATGCCTGAGACCCTCTTTGTACAAACACTTGCTGATTACTTCGGTTGAGCCAGGCACCTCGATAGATGCCAGGGATAAAACAGTGGCCATAGCAGGGACAGGGCCCACTGAGATTTTAGGGAGAAGGACCATTAAGTCACAGCAAGCATGCCTGGCATGGCTGAGGGAGGGTACGTGGGCCAGATGGTAGGGCAATGTGTCATCTGTATACAACCAAATGTCCTTTGTCATAGAGAGATCGCTGAGAATTCTGTCCACATTAAAATGTTTTCTTTTCTCCTCTGAGAAGCCTGGATGGACATGACCACTCCCTTCTAGAAGACTGACATCTGGCCTGCTGTCTGGCACTCCCTGAATACATAGTGTAGGCCAAGTGATGTTCTAGACCAATATAACACAGACGACGAGAGTAGTTTAAATTTCTCTATTAGCCACACAATAAATAGTGAAAGGAAAAAAGGTGAAATTAATTTTAATCTTGCGTTTTACCCAGCATAGCACATCCACATGATCATTTTAGCAATATTTTTTCAGTATTGATATAAAAAAATTATCAATGTGATTTTGTTTGTTCGAGACTGGGTTTCACTATTTAGCCCAAGCTGGCTTCAAACTTGTGATCCTCCTGCCTCAGTCTCCCAAGTGTTGGGACTGAAGGGTCACCAAACTACTTCCGGATTTAAAGAGCTATTTTACACTCATTTTTGGTCGGACATCTGCTGGATATTGAGTCCTCTGCAACACATCTTAACTGGACTGGCAGCGTTCCCAGTGAGCCACAGCCACATGTGGCCGGGGACTCGCATTTTTGGTAGCTCAGTGCTACACACCTTACATCTGTTCTCCCTCTTTACCGTGTAGTGACCCTCCTGGAACTCCACTGATGGTCCAATGACAGATGACCAACCCAAGAAAGGAGAAGTAGATTGCCAAGGTCACTGGCCTGAGACACGCACCTGGTACTGTAGCCTGGGTCTAAGGGACTGTGTCTTGGCTCTGCCTTTCCTGCTGGGCATCCTCTAGGCACCTCTGTGTCTACCTGGCTGTTCTAGGCCCCATCACGCCTGAAGAGCTGCCTCCTCAAGAACACTGGAGAGAAACGGTATGCGCATGCTGAGATGCTCAGACAGGCTTCCTATGGGGGACCCTTCTGGATTGCACCCTCTCTGATGCCAGAGCTGTTATACTCAGAAAGCATTGCTGTGTCATCTGCTTGTTTGAAACAGCAATGGCCCTTTTCCAGATGTCAAGCCAAACCAGCAAAGTCCAGTGAGATAATGAGAAAGATAAAAAGGATCTCCACCATCCACCAAGTGCCAACTGTAGCATTTAAGCGACTTTGACACCATTAGGAAGGAAGACACAGCATTATTTTATATGTTTCTACCAAGAAAAACACTGCCGATTAATTGGAAGTTGGCATTGATTGTGTTGGATGTGAACAAGCAGGCATTTTAGAATCAATGAAATATACCAAGCACAGCATAGACAAAAGGCTAGACGCTACGTGCAGTGTCTATGGGCTTCATAGAATACTCAGGCAAGTTACCGCATTTTATACACAATGAGACAGAGAAATTTAACTAAGTGCTCATAAAGCTCCTCCTGATAGTGCCAAGACAAAGGGAGGAGGAAAGAATACTGTAGGGTCCTGAGACTTAATACTAGAACCTTTCTCTCCGCCACCAAGCCCATATACTTCCATATTATATTTCAGCCAGTATGGAATAGTGTATGGTGCTGTAACAAACAGCACCAAGATTCTGAAAAATAAATCAACACAGATTTGTTTCTTGTTTAAAGCACATGTCTATTGAATCCATTCTAGTCACCTAGACTTCCAAATAATCAGTTGTCACCATCAAGCCACCAATCACAGTTCTAGAAGAGAAAGACATAGCTCAAGAAGACCCCATCTCACTCACTCCCCCTTCCCCACTTAGAGTAGCAATTGAGTAGCCACGAAATGATGTATGTCACTTCCTGTAATAAATAACTCACTGGCTAGTGTTAGTCACACAATACCATTCACTCATAAGGTATAGGAAACACAATGCTGTCTGAAACTCAGGGGAGTAAAAACCAGAAATGTTTGGTGAGAATGCTAAAAAATACCAATGTACTCAAAAGCTCTAAGTGGTGTTTGTCATAAGTACAAATGGGAAAATGAACTGAACCTACACTTTTTCAAAAGAGGAACAAATGTCAAAGAATGTATGAGGAGAAATTCACCATCGTTAGCCATGAGGGGAATGCAGATTAAATCTACACTGAGATCCCACCTCACCACAATTAGAATGGTGATCATCAAGACAACGATGAGGTGGAAAAGGCTTTTATACACCCCTGGTAGGAATGGAAACTAGTTCAGCCACCGTGGAAATCACTGTGGAAGTGCCTCAAACAGCTGAAAATAGAACTGCCATGTGCTGGACCCAGGCTGAGGGATTCTAAGCTAGTGTGCCACTGAGATACCTGTACATCCATGCTTATGGCAGGGCTCTTCACACAGCCAGGGTATAGAAGAGCCTGGATGCCCTCCATGGATGAGTGAATGGAGAAATGTGCTTCATGTACACAATGGAATTTTGCTTGACTATGAAGAATGAAATCGCATTGTTTACAGGAAAATGGATCACCATGTTAAGTGAAAAAAAAAGTCAGACTCAGAAAGACAAATATCATGTTTTCTTTCATGTTGGAATCTAGATTTATTTAAAAAAAAAAAAAACACAACAACAACTCAACCCATAAAACCTGAAAGAAGAGGGAACACTATTAGAGAAGAGGAAAGGGACCAGAGGGCAAGGTGACAAAGAGCAACAGAGGCTATAATCATAGTATAGCCTGTGATTGTACGCAAATGTCTCCGTAAAACCTGTTACTTTGTATAATTCATATGAAATTATAAGAAAAATCTCAGAAATCCTCCTCTGTTTTAGGGGTTCATCTTTGACAGGTTGCTTCCTATGAACCTCAGCCTCTCACACCCAGAGTCCACATGTACGGGGTAGAGGACAGGAAGCTGTACTGATGATATCATGCTTTGGGGAAGTTCAGAGCCTCATTGGGGCTTAGCTTGGTGGGGTTGAGATCTGCTGGACCTCACCATCCCCCAACTCTGAGTCAGCCTGCCTATCAGGAATTGATAAGGTGGTGGAAAAAGTGAGGCTGGAGCTAGAGACTGGAACAGAGGCCTGGGGGGAGCTGGGAATTTTCCTAACATCACAGGAAAAGCCTGCCTTGCATCTCACGGTGTCCCTCCTTGGCCCCAGATGCAAGAACCCGTGTGAATTTTCCACAAGCTGATTTGGACACCTAGAAACTGAGGTATGAGTTCCATTAAGTGCTGAGCACTGAGGCACTGGGCACCCTTCCCTGACCACGCATCAGAGACCCAGTGGGGCCTGAATTTTTTTTACGTGAACTTCATCTTTCCTGGCTTCCTGTCTCTCAGCCTTTGGTGGTACTCAGCCTTGGCCTGGCCCACTCAGCTGTAAGATCTGGATCTGCGGCGAAGCAATGTTGGCTTACCCACTAATTGCTGTCGTGGATTTTTGAATGAAAATGAAGACTGTGGTAAAATTGAAACATATAGGAAAGAGACTTTCGACTGGGACCTTAAAGAAGGTAGCACGAAGGGTACCCAGGCCACTTGTCCCCAGAACCAGGGTGAGGGGCTTTTTCCCAGCCTGCTCTGATTGAGAATGGAAGGTTGCTATGTGCTTCTCGAGTCTCAACAGCTCAAGGTCAGCAACATGACCACACATTCTCTCCCTGCCCCGTACCCCCCGCACCCCCCCCCACCGCTGGAGCAGTGCCAGCCTCAGCAAATATTTGCTTTGGCCCTCTGGAGACCAAGCTACTTACAAACAGTAGAGACACAATGGGACCATGTTTATAGTATGACCTGAGGGGGGCCCCCACTCATGACCCATGAGGGACTTGTGAACCTGAAGGAGACGTGTGTGCTCTGGGTTCCTGGGCAGTTTCACCCCCACTGCCTGCCCTGTGGGGAGCCTTTGGGCAGCTGATTCCCTCTCTGTCTACCTGTCGACCCTTCAACTAGAGGCCTGGCCCTTCCCTACACCATTTCGGGTTCTGCATGTGTGTTCCTTTCCTAAGGCCAGGTTGTGACTCTCTCCTCCACTTCTCCAGTCCCTTTACTGGACAGCTTCTGTGGCCCTTCAGGCCTCAGCTGACATCCACAGAGGAAGTCAGTAGCTGCCCTTTACTCTCTTAGCTTTTGGATGGCCCAGACACCATGCTCGTCTCTTCTCATAAGATATCAAGTTTTGGGGGACAGGAAGCAGGGATTCTGTCTGCACAGCCACCCAACACCATCCCACCCCTGCTGGAATACTCATCCTCCAACACAGAACCTGATACATGGTTCAAATCAGGAAGATGGCTGAGTTAATGAATGCACAAGCCAATCAGGCAGGCGTCTTCAGGGTACAAGGTCCTTTTCCTGCTCCTCACCATCCTCCTCCTGCCACCCCCTCTTCCTCTTCTTCTCTGTTCTCTCCCCCAGCACCCTCCTGATGGTGCTGTGATCATCGTCCTCCTCCTATTTGTCCTCTTGTTTCTGCTGTTGGTGTCCTCTTCATCCATCTCAGTCTTCTGTGTAGACAGGTATACATGATGGCATCCCTCTGCCCTTGATAAACATGACTCACTCACTCACCAGCTGGGTTGAGCGTCTACTCCACTCTATGCTCACTCCATGGTCTGGAGTTAGCCCTGGAGTCGAGTAGTGGGCTGGATTCGTCTACACACTAAGTGTGTCATCTTTGGACAATTCCTCCACATCTCTGGTCTCCTTTTCCTTGTGTCTAAAATGTGGAGATGAGTGGTATCAGATAACAGGGACTAGTAGGGGCTAACTGAGAAATGCATGTGCAATGTTTCCACCGTGTCTGGCACATGATAAATAACACGTAGTAGCTGCAGCGACAGGAGTGCCACTGCACCATAGTGGACAGGCTCCACTTCTGGTCCTGATGCAGAGGAGATGGGATGCAGTTGCTCATTCAAGTCACTCACTCATTTGCCATGCAAAGGAGCCTCTCCTGGGTCCTGTGCTGGGCCTGGTCTTCTCAGGAATGTAGAATGAAAGGACAGATATATTAAGAGAAACTTCTGAGCAAGAGCGTTTGGAGAAAATTCTGTGTCTGAAAATGAGAAAGACTAGACCATTGTGTAGGCAATATGGTGGCTACTGTGTGACAAAGGCCTTTGTCTCTAAAGAACCATAGCTTATCTACAGTGAACTGTGTACTCTTGGTCTTGGACAGTTCCTTGGAGCCATCAACCTGATTTTTAGATGGAGCCTTGGCTAGGGCAGTGAATTTCAACCTCTCACCCAAGATCCCTCTGGATAGGTCAAAGATTTCAGGCTGAGCTGAAAAGCCCTTTCCTTCCCCTTCCAGGGAAGCTGCTGCCACCCCTGGAACAGGCCAATGATGTACCCTGTGTGTGCTTGTGCCTGATACAGAGACACACCTGGACATCTCTCCAGAGACATCGGCCAGTTACAGCCACTAGGGGGACGTTTTGCTGTTGTTGTTTTAATTTTTTGTAATTGTTTTAATTTTTTGAGACAGAATCTTGTTATGTAGGCCAAGCTGCCCTCAAACTTGCAATCTTCCTGCCTCAACCTCCAGAGTGTGGGATTCGCAAGCACGTGTCACCATGCCCGGCTTCAATGAGAACTTCCACTCTTTCCATAAGCTATAGTCTCTCCAGGGAGGTGCTGGGGATGGTAGGGTGAGGGGAAATACTTGAATGATTTCTCCCCAAGGCAGGAACGGGTTAGGAAAAGTGGTCTTTATTGACTATAATAAGAAGATGAAAGGTAACAACAGCTGGCAATGTCACAAAACACCCACATGACACACAGAGGCAAGTAACATGGCCAAGCACACACAGAGACACCACTGGCAGCCCTCAGCTGGAGAGGAAAGAAACCCTTGCCTTCCTCCCCTAGACAAAGGCTGGCTCCATCTGAATTCTCAGCCTGAAGGTCCCTGGACACTTGTACCATCAGTAACACTTCGCAGAGCCTTCAGTCCTAACAAATAATTAGCTAAAATTGAACCAGGGATCTCTTACATGTATGTCATAGGTCTGATATGAATAATGAGGCAGAAGGTTAACGGTGGGTCAGACACAGCTCCCCGTCTTCCAGCTTATTTATTCAGCGAAATGAGAAATTGATCACATTATTGCGGATAGGGGGAGCCTGATTCATCGCAATCAGCCCGGAATTGGCAGTTTTGACTGTAGGCAATTTGGAGACATTACTTATGCCTGAATAGGCCAGGAAGGTCATTTATAGCTTGTTAACACCTTTCCAGCCTCCTCCTCCCTCTTCACTTTAACCAGGCCAGACTCAAAATCTCAGAGTCGAGAGTGGCACTTGATAGAAAATTAAAAGCACGGTGAACAACACCCAGCCATTTGTCCCTCCTTTAGGTTTGTTACAGAATACTGCAGCTTGCACGGTGTTGGCTATGGTGTCCAGCACCATGGTTGCAGAGAAGAAAGAAAAACAAGGGCTTCTGCTCTATCATTTGTCTAGGGAAGGCTGAAGGGTTAGCACCTGTGAGCTCAAGGATGAGAAAAGAGAGCAAGAATGAGAACATAGTGAGGAGGAGGGGAAAAGGAGGGAGTGGGGGGAGGGGGAGGGAGGAAATGGGGGGAAGGGAGGGAGAGAATATTCAAGAGAAAACAGGCGCCTCAAGACCTTTTCTATGTGGCACCAACAGTATAGGGCCTTGGCTGTGATCTAGCCATTGCTTATTAGGCTCCATCTTCCAATGATATTGCACTGAAGTTTTGATTAATTAACTGTATTCTTCTTTCCTTCCTTCTCCCCTACCCCTTGTTTTATGGTCTTGTGTAGCCCGGACTGATTTTGCAGCTGAGGTAACCTTAAACTTGCGACCTCCCTGCCTCTTCCTTCACGAGGTGCTGGAGATTGAACCCAGGGTTTTGTGGATAAAAGCACTCTACCAACTAAGCCACACTCCGAGTCCCGGGATTACATTTATAACGCATGTTTTTGCTGGGGACACATTCAAACCCTAGCAAGAGACTTGGCCGTGAGATGGACTGTGGAGTCGTGTCATGGAGGGCCTTAAAAATGGACTCGGGACCCAGATGCGGAGTCAGAGTTTCCTCATCTGTTCGATAGGGGCCGTAACAGAATTTGCCTTAGGTGTCACAAAAACATACAAACACTTAGAAATCATGCCTGGTGCACCCTTGTCTTCAAAATTGGTTTTTTTGACTGCCATTTGTGTGTGATACACAACACATGTGTGTATAAAGGCCAGAGGAAGATGATGGATGTCCTTCTTTATCACTCTTCACCTTATTCCTTTGAGGCAAGATCTCTCCCCGAACCTGGAGTTCAGGATTTTGGTTAGGCTGGAAGCTGCCAAGCCCCAGTCTTCCTCCTGTCTGCCCCTTCTACCTCCCACCCACCACTACCAGGTGCTGGCGTTACAGGCGTGGGAGACCATACCCAGCTTCTTACACTGGTGCAGGGATCTGAACTCAGGTCCTCACGGCTACACAGCAGTCACTCTTACCCACTAATCCACCTCTCCAGCCCTAAGCCTGGGTCATCCTGTATATCCCACATATGACAACTGTCATCATCATCAACATCATCGTCATCTTCATCATCATCATCATCATCATCATCATCATCATAGTCATCATCATCATCATCCCTGCTATGATCAGGATGCCTCAAAGACATCTGTCAGTCTAGGAGAACTTCTTTTCCAAAAAACCCTTGAGGAGGAAAAAAAAAATGGTGTGTTGATTATCAGCTGTTGCACACCCAACCAATCAGATCCTCATGGTTTCAGACAGTAACCATGTGTTCTGTGGTTTGACTGCTCAGCTGGGAGGTCTTTCTGCTGGTCTCAGTGGGCATCTCTCCTATGGTTGTTGCTAGATGACAGCTAGGGTTAGTGTCTGTGTGCAGGCTGTGCTGGGACAAGGACAATTGGGTTCCTGTCTACCAGCCCAAATGGCTTCAGAGAAAGCTGGTCTCTGTAGGGCATAGTCTGGCAGTAAGTGACAATGGGACATTCAAGTGATTTAGTATCTCTGAGGCTTGGTCCAGGTACCTGTATGCAGAGGGATGAGGGATGACTCTTGCATTCTCAGTCTATCTGTCTATCTGTCTATCTGTCTATCTATCTACCTATCTATCTATCTTCTATCTATCATTTATCTATCTGTCTATCTATCTATCTATCATTTATCTATCTATCATTTGTCTATCATCTATCTATCTATCATCTATCTATCTATCATCTATCTGTCTGTCTGTCTATCTATCTATCATTTATCTATCTATCTCTCTATCTATTATCTATCTATCTATCTATCTATCTATCTATCTATCTATCATCTATCTGTCTGTCTATCTACCTATCTATCTATCTATCTATCTATCTATCTATCATTTATCTATCTATCATCTATCTATCTATCTATCTATCTATCTATCTATCTATCTATCTATCTATCTATCATCTCCCCCCCTTCCCGCCGTGTGTGTGTGTGTGTGTGTGTGTGTGTGTGTGTGTGTGTGTGTGTGAGCTGGATCCACTCTATGGCTTTGCAGGTGTCCTACCTCCACCTTTACGACCTCCCAGCCCCAGCCCCATCCTTCACATCATTAATACCGTCTTTCCTCCAGCGTGGAGCACTCAGAAGCACCAGATGCTGCCGGCCTGTGTTTGCAGTCTGGAGCTCCTTTGACAAGCTTTGCAGACAGGTGTGGTTTCCCGTCAGGTCTCATCTTTAATGTCCTCTGTGTGCTTGTCTTCACGGGGTCCCAGAGGCTTATTTCTCACCCCAGGTGAAGATAACCTTTCTTTCTTCCTTTGCATTGTCTTTGAGCCAGAGTCAGCTCTGCTGTAAGTAGCAGATCCAAGGCCCCACGAACGAATGCCAGGCTTTGGACAGAGGACAGACTGTGGAGCATGGGCAGTGGGGGGCCAGGGCCAGGACTGTTGGTGGTCTCTGCTGTGTCCCCACCTCTCACCACCAGCAAGTGCGCGCACACACACACACACACACACACACACACACACACACACACACAAAATCTTCCTCTTCTTTCCAGTCCTTTTTTCCCCCTGCCCTTAGAATAAACAAAACTCTTTCATTCTGGAGCCTGGAAGATTTCATAATGAGTTGAGCCTCTTAACAGTCTATTTTAATAAAACTCGGCTCTCTGGCTGTATAGAGACCATAAACCATGCAGGTTCCAGCAATAATATGTTTAGTAACCCTGCTTGATAAAGTGGAAATGTTTGCATGTTTCAAATTAGGAGCGATTTAAAGTAGGAAGCCAGCAAACCAGCTCTTGGGTTATGAAGCTTGACATTGTTAAGCCTTAAGAGAGCACGCACTTCAAAGTCTCCTGGCTTGAAATACGTCCTGTGTGTGGCTCCCGGGAACCAGCTGGGATGAGCTGCGGCGCCGGAGCGGGGAGCCATGGCACAATGCCGTTTGGCTGACAAGAGTGTCAACCCTTCAGAAATAGGCAGGATTTTTGTTCAGGAATATGTCACCCAAGGAAAGCCCTGCTGCACACACACCCCCAACAACCGCCCCTTGAGACACAGTCTTGAGGTGCTTGTGAACTTGACTAATTTTAGAGGCACGATTTAGCATTGCCAAAGAGTTCAAACAAATGCCGAGGGTTTCGGGGAAGGCCTGAACTCGGGCTGGCAGCTGGATCCTGCCAGAGGCTCTAAAGCGACTTTATTCCAATCCCTCTGGCCTGAGTTGATTTACAGTAGGACTTGGTGCCATTTTTCATTTGAATGAGTGGGTTCTGCTTAGCTTGCTCTAGGGAGGCCGGCCTCCTCTCTGTCATTTAAACCCAACAGGCTTGTGTCTACTTTAGAAAATCCACCTCACACTTGCTATTATCTCTACTTTGAGTGTGTGCATGCATGTGTGCGCATGTGTGTGTGTGTGTGTGTGTGTGTGTGTATACACCACCAGCACTGAGACTGACACCAGCCCGACTGCCACTCTCTTTTGTGTAGTTGGCTCCTTGTCATTTCAACCCAAGTTTTCAGCCCAAGTTGCTTGCTGAGAAAGGCCTTTCCTGGTCACCACAGGACTCCCTCCTTATTGCCTGTCTCTTTGGTTTTTCTCTTTGAGTATTCACTATTATCTCCAAATTATTTTGCTTATTTAATCGCTTGTTTGCCTACTATCCATCTTTCCTAATAGCATGTTGACTTCTTGAGAGCAGGGAGCTTGTTACTCTTGCTCACCACTGGGTGGCAGGTAGTATGTGCTCAATAAATGCTTGTTGTGTTGGATAGGAGGGGTAGATTTGAATGGATATGTATGGGTAGATGGATTAATGGATAGATGAATGAATGGACAAGGTGGATCGGTAGATGGTTGGATGCATAGATGAAAGGATGGATGGACTCATGTCAACATGAATGGGTAGGTTGGTTGAGTGGATGGATGTATGGATAGAGATGTATAAATAATCTATAAGGATTCTTCAAAGTTCAAGACCAAGATTGTGTGGGTAAGCTGTTAGAAGAGGATGAGCTTGGTTTGAAACAATAAATATGTTCTTTGGTACTGTAGGAGGTCCCCCGAAATGGCACAGGTACATGAGCTCATGTAGTCACTTAGGGGAGAGGAGTTGCTGGCATTCACTGGCCCGGCTTGCCTCTCTCCCTCTCAACATTATATATCCTTCCATTTATTTTCCCATGGTCCGTGGTGGAAGATACAATTTCTATTCCTTAAAAAAGCATAATTGCACCCACTTTGGGTCCCCCATCCCCAGGTGGCACCCCCAGTCCCACAGGAACAAAGGCCAGCCTGTTCTTGGCTAGACAGCCGATCCAGGCACAGCTACTGTGTGGTATGTGACCCTGCCTGGCTGGCTGAATTCTCTAGCTGATAAGAGCACTCCTCTCATTGCTGGTGGGGAGCAGGCAAATTAGAGAGAGGAGACCTCCCTGTGATTCACTTCATCTCTGGCCCCAGGGCAGACACGCTCATCTCCTCAGAGTCTCCTCTTTCCTCATCCAACCCAGCTTGTACCCTAACCAGCCAGGGGTATCCAGGCTGCCCCCTTTCCCTGAGTATCACTTGACCACTGAAAGTGGCCAGGAAAAACTGAAGTTGTCTTCATGGGAAGAGGCAGACTGAACAGAACCCGAAGGCCACAACACGCAGCCTTTGGGAGGCCGAGGCAAGGGGACTGACTGTTTCAGAGGATCAGTCCAATTTGAGTTTTTCCCCAAACCAAAAATAAATAAGTAAACATAAACAAACAAACAACTCAGTAGTTCAGTAGCAGGATGGGCCAAAGCCTTGGGCACAGCTCCTTGGAGCTCTGCTCTGGCTACTACAGCTTTTAATAAACAGCCTCACACAAGGTTGCCCTGCATTTGACCCAGCAAGACCCCTGGGTTCAGTGAGGACTTTCCAGGGCCAGTGTGAACTTTACACAGCTGTCTTCCTCTTGTTTCTGGGGGCTTCAGCACTGTGTAAACAGTCTCCAGAGTTGTTCATCATGGCACAATGGGGACCAGGGACTAGGGTGCTCAGGGCTGGGATAATGACACCTGCACCCACCCTCATGGTGAAAAATGAGGGCAGTGGTGCATGGGGTGACATTTGGGTTGTTGGCTGAGGAATATGTCTACTATCAGTTCAACAGAAAGCGTGATGATTGCAGCGAAGCCTAACAAAGAAAACGCTATCGGGCGTTTAGTAAGCTCACGTCAGCAGGACTGATGTGAAATTTATCGTGTTGGGAATAGCACATTCATTTGCGTGTGGCAAATGCTGGCGTGTGAGCGCTCTGCCTAGAGAAGCTGAGGAAGACATCCACGTTTGCTGTTCCCCTCCCAAAGTCAGAGTTTAGACCCTCTGCTCAGGGGTCCTCAAAGCCCAGAGAAGCAAGGAGCATGCGTGCCTTGTAAGGCAGAAGCAGAGGGCCCTGAGCTCACTCCTCTTAGGGAGACAGAAGGGGGGTTCAAGAAGTAGAGACAGTTGCTGAAAATCCATGGCGAGAGTCTCCCTGACGCCACTTTGAGCTTATCTCCAGGAGGACACAGATTCCTGGATACCTGAAATGTTGGCCAGAGCCCCTACCTAGCCAGGGGCTGCTTGTTAGGAGTAAACACAGTCATTTATAGCTTCATAGCTGCAGGCCAGCCTGCAATTGTCACACTAAGATATCCAGGGAGAGTTAAGCTCTGAGTCACCTCCCAGATAAGCCAGTAGAGGAGGAGCAAGGCTGTCTGCAACTGACCAGATCCAGGATAAGGTGAGACAGGGAGCCCGGGAGTTCAGGTATTGCTGGTTCCAAAGTGGCCACAGATTCTGTGTCATCCCAAGGCAGTCTTTGTCATCTCCCCTTGGAATCTGAGATGTTCCCGTGATCTGTTTTAACCGTGGAATTCAGAGGGAGTGTCCTGGGACTTGTAAGAATAGAGTTTGATTAAGATAATTATACTTTCCTCCTCTTAGAGCACAGTGGCTGTTCACAGAAGCCTGAGCCAAATGAAGAGGAATTTCCATGATGGTGGAAGCCAGCCCTGGTTTTCTGGTCAATAGGATATCCAACACATAGCCAACATCAACTGCCACGGGTGTGGGAGAGACGTGTTGCTTATTCCAACAGTACTGAATCCCCAGAGGACTATAGCTCCCCGCTAGAAGAGCTGCCCAGCTGAGCACAGTCACTTCACAAGACCCTTGGCCATGATGGATGACTGCTTATTCTGAGGCACCAAGGTCACAATGGCAGATACCTGAGGTGCCACACAAAAGCTCAGACCTCTGAGACCAAGGGGAAGAGCAGTCACCAGGCCTTAGCTAGCTCCCCACATGAGCTCATGCTGATAACAACTTCAGGTACTTACAGATTCCCCATGCCCAGTTCTGACAGAACCTGTTATTTGAGATACTTGGAAGGAGACAGAGACAAAGGACATCGGAGACAGACCCCTACCATCAAGGGGTTTGGTATATGAGAAGATCAAGGGTTCCTTACTGGGTGATAGCAGTCACCATTTGCTCTGTACCTTGCCAGCCTTAGAGTGTTCCACAAAAGCACACAGTTCTGCTCTTGCTGGAGAGATGGCTCAGTGGTTAAGAGCACTGACTGCTCTTCCAGAAGACCTCGGTTCAATTCCCAGCACCCACATGGCAGCCCACCACTGTCTGTAACTCCAAGTCCAGAGCATCCAGTGCTCTCAAACAGACATACATGTAGGTAAAACATCAAGGCACATAAAATAAAAAAAAAAAAACAAAAAAAAAAAACAAGACAAACGACAGCCAGCCTTTGGGCTCTGATTTGCTGATCTGACGAGAGGTGGGCTTTGGAGGGGTGTTGCTGCAGGAGACTTCCCAGAGAGGAGGTTCATGAGGGGGGTTTGTTGTTTGTTTGTTTTGTGTTTGGGGTCTTTTATTTGTTTGTTATTTTTGTTTTTTAATAAGCAGTAAAGATCTACCAAAGTATTCCTCTGGCTCTAGGTACCCAGCATGGTATGAACCTGGATCCATGTCAGGCTTTCAACTCAGTTATCTGTGATTATGGAAGTGGTTTTGAGAAACATGCTGATTCATTTTGTACACAAATCAAAGAGCACCCAGTGTGTGCTGCTCTGCCTATCCACAGTGATGCTTCTGTCTCCTTGGGAACTCATCCCCTTGGTAAATCCTTACAGAACACAGGCTTTTCGGAAAATACATGCAGGGGTTGCTCTACGGTCCACTCTGCTTAGAAATGTGTACACGGTCTTCATGGAGCCTTCCGATAGCCAACCACGTGTCGGGAGACTGCGAATTCCTGGAGCACAAACCTGTCAATCTTGATTGACTCTGAGTTTTACAAACTCACTTGGCCACAAAAACTTAATAGCTCATAGGTTAAAACACAGGGTCTGGATCCAATAGAATAAGAACAATTCCACTTAATTCCTGGGCGAGGTGTAGAGAACACAGGAGGAGCCTGCGAGTGTGAGCCACCCAGGGCTTGCGCCCTAACACGAGGTACAGGGTGCAGCTCCTGAGCTCAGCGCACCCAGGAAATGCGGCTGAAGAGACTATGGAGCTGGCTCGCTGTGTCTCCTGTTATTTTCCAAGACGCTAGCTCCATATCTTACAGTGTCAGAAATACCACAGCTGTATTTTCAGAATTGTTTTTAATCTTAAGGCTTGTGACCATGAGAGTGGCCCATGTTAGAGCTGTGGGGAGGTGGGACATTTCCTGTAGCACAGCAGGGCCTCAGGGAACTTTCAGGCAGGGTGAGCAGGTGGCTATCTGTGTCCTGGAGAGGGCCTGCGTGGAAACAGTGGCCTACAAGGCCCTATGGATGCTGGTGGTCTCACTCTCCTCCAGGCAAGACCCTTTCAAGCCCCCCCAACAAAGGCCAGAGGCCCCCGATATTGACCCATGCTTTAAGCCCTTGGATACTTCAAAGGAAGGAGATTAGGAGGCAAACTCAGAACCCGCTCCCCTGAGAGAATCATTTGTCCAAAAGTTGATATTATTGATGCGAGTGGAAGCTTCGAGGAGCGTGTAATTTCTTTAATAAAAGTCAGATTGAGGCTGGCCAGGGCTCCAGAGTTTTCCTGCTTCCTCCCACGCATCCCTGGGGCCAGCAGCCGCCTATGATCCCACCAATGTTTGATCAGTTATGCGTCTTCTCCAGGGCAGCTCAGGCAACGAGAAAGGCTTCGCGCTCCGGCTGTCTCCAGAGTTTGCCTTAAATTCTTTGTTTCCTTCAGAATTCATTATGAACGACATAATTACATCTCTCCTTTTCTGACTGAGTGCATCCCTTACAAATGATGATTTGCCACAGGATGTGGAAGGGGGCTGCCTGCATATCTCCCCATCCTGGACCCTCTGCCCAATTGCACTGTCCTGCTCCAACTTCTGTCTCATCTGGGGCACCGACAGCGCTCTGTAACTCATGAAGTGGGAAGACATTTGGAGTAGCAAAAATCTGAGTTCCAGAGAGCAGTTAAGTCCCTGCGATGGGAGCGTCTGAGGGAAGACATACCACCAAGAGAAGTGTCACTGAGAAATAGGGGTGGGGCTCGTTCCCAAGCTTATACCTTCCACTTCCGTAGGAGCTTACTTAGTTCCATGGGACCGTACTTCCTTGCTTAAAAGCAAGAGTTTGAGCCTTGTAAAGTGGTGCATGCCTGTAACCCCAGCTCTTAGGAGGCTGAGGCAGGAGGATCTCAAGTTCGAGGCCAGATTGGGCTATATAGTGAGATGCTATCTCAAAAACAAAACAAAAAGCACCAATAAAATCATCCTAAAGCTAACATTTTATTGGATGCTTCCTATCCATAGTTAATACAACAAGAAGGGGTTTGCTAGATAATGAATTGTCAACACTAGTAGAAGAAATTTAATATTAGAGACAGACACAAGAGAACTTATTTGTTAATTCATTCATTCGTTCACTCATTCCTTCATTCACTTATTCATTTCATTGTGTTTCTGCCTATGCTGAGCTTAGTGTGGTTGATATAATTACAGGGGATGAGCAACAACAGCTTATGTTTGTCAAGGGCATCTCATGTGATAGTATTATCTCAGTTACTCCCATCCATTCATATTGCTAATTATTTTATGGAAGAGGGAAATGAAACCTAGGACTGCCCAAGGTCAACAAAGCTAACACAGGCTTTCAATGGTAACATTCTGATAACGAGGCGCTGGGATTTGTCTAAAGTGCCACACAGTCACTGATGGCTTGCAAGATCCTTTTCCTCACAGAGTTTGCATTTGTCTAACAGGGCAGACAACCATTGGGGAAGAGAGGCACACGGAGACACATTAAACAGACAAGATGGCATCAGTCAGCATTAAGACTTCTGGGACACCTGGGGCATGGTGGGTGAGAGGCAGGTTCAAGGAGAAACTACCTGGAAGGTCTCTTTTGCTAAATCCTTTGGTGGCCTATTTCATCATACTGTCAACAGGTAGCATTTAGCATCACACACAGCCCCTGCTCTTCCTGTACAGGCAGGGCTAGGCCACTGGGTATGAACCAAGTCATCCTGTGGGGGACACCCAGATCTGCCAGAAAACACTCTTCCAAAGACTAGGAAATACTAAAACACTCCACTAGAGACAACCTGTCCCAGCCCCTCTCAAAGGCAGTGACTGGCATCTAGAGGGTAGAGCCAAGGGACCCTGGGGACACCTTGCAATACATAGGGCAGCATTGCAACAAAGAATTATCTCACCCCAAATACAAAGGATAGAGATCTTCACACTAAAGAGAGAGATGATAGAGGATGGATGACGGATGGATGGATGGATGGATGGATGGATGGATGGATGGCAGATACATAGTGGATGGATAGAAAGGCAGAGAGATGATAGATAGATGATAGATGATAGATAATGATAGATGGACAGACAGACAGATGACAGGTAGAGTGATAGACAGAGGAAGTGGATGGACAGATGGATGGATGAATAGGTGGATAAATAGATGGATAAGCTCCCTCATTGTCTATTCTATAGTCCCAGAATCCTTGCAATATTTATGGAGACCAGAACTTTCAACAATTTTCTATAAAATTTTCCATCAAAAAATTCCAACATAACAAGCAAGACCAGAAAGTCTCCCTCACTTAGGATGGTGCACCACACCCATATGAGAGAGGAAGCCTTGTCTCGAGACATGTGGTGAAAGAGAAAAGACCTCCAACCCTATTTGCGTAAAATTGATAATCCAAACCATCTCTCTGTTGGGGTCTTCTATGATTGAAGCGATGCTTGCTTTCATCCCTGCCAGGAGGAGGAAAGTCATGTCCCCAGCTCACGCTGCTGTTTCATCTGCTAGACCAGCCTGTGAGCTAAGCCAAGTTTCATTAAAAATTATTGGTCTTATAACTTTTTTTTTTTTTTTTAGCTTTAAAGGGTCCCATATGGAACCAATATCATGATCAGATTCTAGTCTCACAAAGCCAGTGGGCATCTGACCCTCTGCTGCTTCCTGCTGGATTGAAGGTTCGTTTGGTTCCCCCAAGTGTTAAGTGACTATCTCAACAAAGAAACCTCCACTTCAAGGGACTAAAGAGGTTAGTGCCACCCTTGCGGTTTACATCCAGAAATACCCGTGCTCTTTCTGTGGGATTTGATTCCTGGACACACCTTCTGAGGAGGTGGCCATCTGCAGATCTCTGACTGAGACTACACTGTGTGGATCAGAAAATCAGCAAAAGTGTAAATAAAGTCTAGTTGCACGCAGCCTTGGCGCACGCATTTTAACAGCCCCCACCCTCCGATAGGTTGTATTTCATTGACTTGGAAGAAACACTGCATTATCTGGGGAAACAGCACAGATGTTGCCTAATGAACGTCTCTGTTTGTGCTTTGTATTAAGCTCATGAAACATTTATGCAAATCTCACATTCACACAAGGTGAAAGAACCCACAGCGTTATGGAGCCTACAGCAGGGCGACTTTTGTTTTGGTTTTGGTATTGCCTTTTTTCCACCCAGTGTTTTATGGGTGTGCTTGTAGCTTGGGGGGGGGGGCAGGGGGTTCAGTTTAGGAGGGCACTCCAGATTTTCATCTCTTCTGTTTTCAGTTCTGTTATCATCCATTCCAGCTGACTTCACATTTTATGATGCTAATGGCGGGTGTATGGTTTTGGGTTTCTCCGCTGTCAGCTGGTCAGTGGGTCTGAGGGATATATTTAATAGAATCTGACAGCTGATGGAACTGGCTGCATTGAGAGCGGATTTGATATGTGGAGTGAATATGGCGACCCCGAGACCACCATAATAATGGCCCTTCTCATTCAGCTCTTGAAGCCAATATAACTCTTTCTCTGTACACACCAGTACATGTGCATAAAGGACATGACTTATGGATGGCTTCTTCTGTATGCTGATTTGAAGGCCATTTAGATAGCATGTCAAAACAGATTAGCTGCCCGATGCAGCCAAGAAATTAGGGAAAGAACTTTCTGCAATTCCGTCCACCGGTGCACATGTGTCTCTAGGCAGAGCAGACACCTTGTGAGGCCATCCCAGACATGGTGGGGCTGGGGTCAGGATGAAGTTGCAGCAACAGGTGTCCTAGGTGTTGGGGGCTTTGGCTGCCTCAATCTGCAGAGCTGGAGCCTCCATGGAATCAGCTCACAGAGCTGTGCCCTGCAGTGGGAGATAACTACACACTGTTCCAGACCTGCTTGCCCACCAGTTGCTGGAAAAAGCAGCTTATGTGCGGTGCTTATTCTATGCTACACTTTATCTGTGTGGACACAAGAGCCTTAACGTGTCAATTGTTATTACTCCTTTTGCATCCATCTGCAGAAACTGAAGAATGGTCCAACAGTGATGGCTCCAAAGTTATAGCTAATAAGTGGGGAAGCTGGAACTCAGAGCTCAGTGACCCTCTTCTGCTTCTCTTTCCGTTTGGTGCTCAGCCAACAGTGTGTTTGCGTGTGTGCATTTGCACGTGTGCATGCACATGTGTGTGCATGTATGTATGTATGCTCATGTACTTAAGTGCACATGCTGGTGCACACAATGCACAGACAGATGAACACCAGTGTCCCCTAGAGATGATGTGGCCTGTCCCTTTGGCCACAGGCAGCCATGCCTAGGTCACAAAAATTGCTGTTTCTTCCTCTGTCTCCTTGCTATCCCTTGGGGCTCTTCTATAGCCTGAGAGACTCCTGTGTTGGTTTGCATCTTTGTTCTAAGCTCGGGGTCCACTTTACCCACTCCTGCCCACAAGCCTCCCTCTGCTCATATCCTCAGTGAGTGATTACTCCAGCAATGACATCTTAAGACAGTCGACTCCTCCTGAAACCCTTCCATCACATTTCTTCATTTTTCTGGTGAAGAAGGAAAAACGTACTGAAGAAGAAAGCAGCTGTGTCCTTGGTACCTGAAGAAAGCAGCCAGATGTTAGAGGATAGTCTCTTGCTGCCTGTGACTTTTAGGTCTGAAGCACAAAACCTACTATTGATTTGAGACAATGTGACAAGTTTTTGAGGGTCTGTTAAAGTGCAAGGCACCTCAACATCACATCATCAGTTTCTCCTTGCCTTCCTCCCTCCTCTCCCCTCTCCTTCTCTTGGCTCTATCTGTGCGGTTATCTCCCCCATATCCATCCCACCTAGTCCTTTATCCTGCCTTAAGTGGGAAGCAGCACCTGCTGGCGTGCTGCGGGAAGGCAGTCCCACAGCTAAGGAGCGATAAAAACATGGCGCCCATTCCTCACAGTACAGAGAACTTTTGAGCGCACCTTGAAGTGACTCTGTGGCGAGAAGAAAGGAGACAGGAAGGAAGGAAGAGAGAGACACCGAGTCAGGAAAATGTGAAGTTCTGTCCAGTTTGTTACAGACCCATGAGAACCATCTGTGGAACACTGAAATTTAGGGTACCCATGGCCTTGGGGGTTATCCAACAAGCATTCCTCCCCCAGCAGTGATGACTAAGGGCCATGTGCCCCAGGGACATGAGAGGCTCAGCTAGAGCATCCTCACTGTAAAGAAATGGCACCAGCCGAGTCCAGATTCTGATCTGTGGAGGCTGTGGAGGCTGTGGAGGCTGTGGAGCTGTGAACTCAGGAGCGTGGGTGGATCTGTGTTGTCTGTGCTGGCTTGAGAGGAAGATGAAAAGAGGTGGGCCTGGGGTCAGGTAACCATGGAGCTGGCATCCCACTAGGCCAGGTCGGCCAGGAAGATGGCTGAAGCAAGAAGTGGCTGGGACTGGGTAACATTCACAAGGAAAATGACAGGGTTTGCAAAGGAACGTGGATGAAGGAATGGGAGGGTCATGATGATGGACAGTGTTGCCCAGCAACCCTGGCACTGGATGTGACTCGCTGTGTGGTTTTCCTAAGTCGTTTAACGTCTCTGAGCTCCTGCTCTCTCAGTTATAACATGAAGGTCTTTCTTTTCACCTATACGATGCTGATAGACATTAAATGGGACAATACTGGAGGTGTCCTAGTATGCCTTTGGTAAGTGCTTTTGGACCTCGGAAGTGCTGACCTCTGCTCAAGTCACAGTGTGTTTTCAGTAACTGCTTCGTGGTGCCCTCTTGAGACACATTGCTTGGGGCATGAGCTGTTTCCAAGAGTCAAGCGGGGTTACTGGTCCCCCACAGGAAGACACAGGCTTACACTTGTGCCCACTCCCCAGTTCCCCAAGGAAATAACAACAAGGGGGAAGCGTCCATGCTGGGACTTGGACAAGGGTGATATTTAGAGACCAAGGGCTGAAGGATCTTGCTGGATTCACAGAGAAACTCAGAAGGCAGAGGGGCCTATCAAGACATGGCTTACGGAATATGTGGGGGGCGCTATCAAGACATGGCTTACAGAACATGAAGGAGGGACTTGCTTGATAAGAATTTCCAATGGTTCTTTACTGACCTCAGCAGCAGCCCTCCTGAGATGAGAACCAGGGAGATGAGGTCAGATCTCGTGTGGGTCTTTCGCAGGCGGGACATAATCCCAAAGCAGACCACCACTGCAGCTCCTGGCTGCAGGGGCTCCACAGATGTCAGCTCTCATCTTCCTGTCCCCAGCCTCTCCCACCCTGTACTGCTCATAACTTGTGATCAGTCTTTGCCTTCTTTCTGCCTACCTTTGCTGGGCAGATCTCTGACCCAGGTCTGGGACACATGATTGATTCTGGGATGACCATGCTGCCTACAGAGGCCCAGTCAGAAAATCTCTCAAAATTTAGAAGGTGTCCAAAATAAGATCCCTACTTTATGCCCTGCATGGTAGCGCACAACTTTAATCCCAGCACTTGGGAGGCAGAGGCAAATGAATCTCTGAATTTGAGGCCAGCCTGGTCTACAGAGTGAGATCCAGGACAGTCAGAGCTGTTACACAGAGAAACCCTGTCTCAAACAGCATCAAAAACATAAACAACAAGATGGCTAACATAAAGGGGATGATAGATGGTAACCATGTCAATAAGGACATGGAGAGACCAGGACCATTGAGCACCACTGGTAGGAAAATGGTGTGGCTGCTGTGGAAAACAGGCAGGCAGCACCTTAAAAAGTCAAATATAGGGTTGCTGTATATGTACCCAAAAGAAATGAAATCAGTGTCCTCACAATACATTTATAGAGGTATTATTATCATTGTTGTTGTTGTTGTTGTTATTAATTACGGTTTTTTGAGACAGGGTTGCTCTGTGTATCCCTGGCTGTCCTGGAACTCGATGTAGACCAGAATGGCCTCAAACTCACAGAGATCCTCCTGCCTCTGCCTCCAGAGTACTGGCATTAAAGAAGTGTGCACCACCACTGCCCGGCTTTATAGAGGCATTATTAACAAAATCCAAGTGTCTCTGTCACATTGGCCTGCAGGCAAGTCTATATTACATTTTCTTGATTAATTATTGATACCAAGGTGTTCAGGCCACTGTGGACAATGCCATTTCCAAGCAGGTAATCCTGGCCTGTATGAGAAAGGTCAAACCAAGTATAGAGAACAAGCCAGTAAGCATTGTCCCTCCACAGTTCGGCTCCGGTTTCTGCCTCCAGCTTCTTGCCTTGAGTTCCTGACCCGACTTCCTTCAATAGCCGACTGTGGTCTAGAGATGTAAGCTAAACAAACCCTTTTATCCCCAAGTCACATTTGGTCATGGTGTTTATCACAGCAGCAGAAAAAGCAAGCTAAGACATCAGCAGAGTAGAGATTACCTTCTCTGACGGACACGCTTGACATTGAAAAGGGTTGTTTCCCAGTGAATTTCCAGATGGGGTCATGGAGCAGAAGACAAGACTTACGGATTTAGAGTGATCTCAGGGCTTCTGGGTGTGGATGAGAAGACAAGAGATGGCAATAATGGTAAAAGAGAAAGGAATGGAAGGGGGAAAAGAGGAAGGGAGGGATTATTAACAAAATCTGGTCCAAATATCTGTTTAGAAATGTTAAATGGTGATCATAGTGGAAATGAGATCATCATCAAAGATGGGATGAGAGAATCCCTTGAGCTGAAGAAAGAATCTATATGCTATATCCTGGGAGCTGTTCACTTGCTTCTGTAAATAAAGCTTTATTTGGCCATGGCCACATTTGTTCATTGACACACTGTCTGCGGTTGCTTTCCTAGTCTCCATCTGTGAGTTACATGGGTGTAGCAGACTCTGTGACTGAAAAGCAATACAACCCTCTTGTGGGGTGGGGGGGTGGGGAGGTGGGGGATAAGCTGACTCTGGCGATGGTTCTCTAAGACAAAAACAGAAATGTGGCTGAGTTTCAGGGATCTAGTTTTATTGATTGATTGACTGATTTTTAATTTATGTGTGTGAGAGTTTTGCCTGCATTGTGATGTGCCTATGTACTGAATGCTATGTACCCATTGGATTCCCCTGGAACTGGAGTTAGAGATGGTCACGAGCTACCACACAGGTGCTAGGAATCAAACACGGGTCTTCTCATGCCAGTGCTCTTAACACCCGTGCATCTCTCCAGCCCCACAGTGATATGTTTGCTAGACTATGTGAATGTTTCCTTCCTTGAAGGTCAGAGAAAGTAGGTATCCATCAGGTCACACATCTGAGAAAGCTAGGATGAGATGTTCTGAAATCTGAAGCCTTCTGATGGAGTGTGAGTCAGGAAGCAAGAGCTGAGAGGCAGCCAACTTCCAACCAGGCCCTGGGCAACCTGCGGGGAAGGCCTCAGATGCCTCACATGGATTTCTAGGAAAAAAATAAAAATAAAAGAACGATGCCAGGTGGCTGATGGGTGAAGCAGAAGAAAGTATTCAAACCCAAGGAGAGGGAGCATGAAGGAAGCATTACCGAGCTGAAAACCAAAGACCTTAAAGCTAATTTCTCATAATTGCAGTTACTGTGATTATAATATAATACAAGTGTCAAAAAATAATTCTGGAAAGAGATTAGACACAATGTAAAAATATATTAATTATAATATTCTGATTTTAAAAACCAGATGGGGCTGGAAAAGGAATTGATGATAATACTGGTAATTACAGCTTCCATTTTTAGAAGTTACTGTGTATTATGCACAAAAATAATGCTATATAAATATTGTTTTTTCATATGTCTTTGTGTATAGCTCTAATATCCTTAAAGGAAGTTCTTAAAAGGCAAAGCTTGCTGTGAGCACCTTAAGCTGTGGACACAATAGACTTTAAGCTGTCACCGCTAGTGTGAGTGTCCCTGTCACCGTACTTCAGCCAATTCTGCTTCTTTTCATTTTGCCGGGAACAATCAAAACAATGCATTAGAAATATAGAAGCTGGGCAATTCTTGCACAAACTAGAGCGAGTTGGAGGTGGTTTGTTTCAGCACTTCCACCTCCACAGACTTGGTCCCCACTCACTTCTTCCTGGGCACACTCGCAAGGGCAGGCCCTGCCCAAGGGCCTTTCGTTGTCCACCAAAGCTGTAGGTGGCAGGATTTTGTGGTGTATAAATAACAACGGTGGCTGTGAAATGCTTTCTTTGGAGCTGGCGTCTATGACAAACAATTGAGGGCCATTAAATCACTCACCAAAAGTCCCCATGATAGATGTCCTGCGTTCATAAAAATCATAGTCACAAAGAGTATCAGAGTCAGCAGAAGCTCCTCTCAGTCCGGAACCCAGTGAAAGTGCATACTGCCGTCATCCTGGTGACTCCGAGATTACTTCAGCCCAGAAGTCTGAGACACAGAAAAATTCCTTTTCAAAAAGAAGGGGGTAGATCAGTGCCTCATTCAGTCCTCATCAGAGAAGTTTCTTCTTGCAGGAGACGGGCACTAATACAGAGACCCACAACTGGACAGTGTGCAGAGAGAGGGAGACTCTGGAGCACTCAGCCCTAGTTGGGATCTTCCCTAAACCCCTCCCCTTAAGGCTCGGGAATCTGTGTGGAAAAGGAGGCAGAGAGATTGAAAGATTGAAGATTGAATTGATGATAGATTGATGAAAGATTGAAGCAGAGGATGACGTCAGTGATCGAGTGCTCCAGACAGGACAGGGCAGATGTACATACAGACTCTCAGAGACTGTCAGCATTCACAAAACAGCCAGCAGGGAAAGAAATAGGCCTGCTGAGAGAGGGAGATGAGTTTTCCTTGTTGGAGATGCGCTGGGCCTGTCCACCATACTCCAGGGCAGGCCCTGTGCTCAGGAGTAGTTGGCTGATACAGCTGGACTCAATTTTTTTTAGAGAGAGAGAAAGAAAAACATGGAATTGGGAGGTGTGTGGAGGGAATCTTGGAGGAGTTAGGAGAGGAGAAAGAATATGATGAAAATCTATTTTGTGAAATTCTCAAGGAATAAATAAAAATGTTTTTTAAAGGGAGAGGGGACTGGAAGGCACCATGCAACTTCTAAAGGAGGGTCCAACCAACAGTCCTCTGGTTGGACTGTTGTGATGCCTGTGAGCCACATCGATGACAGACACAGCACAATAGCCCTATAGGTACAGCAGAGGCACACGTACTTTGGTGGAAACCAACTGCTCTCTACTCGGACTTAAGATCCGCTCAACAAGAGGGAGATCATGCCTGGGAGTGAAGTCATGGTTACTGGTGGAGAAGATGCAACCACTAATTTATTAAACCAGCATAACCCCTCACGACAATCTACAAACATTTGTCCTTATACCCACAGATAAGTATAGTCCTCATCCCTCATCAAGGAAACTTCTCTTCACAATAGAACAAGAACACTACAAAAAAAACCAAAACAAAACAAAACAAAAAACCGCAGCCAATAGATATGTAGAGTTTCAGAGCCCAGTCCCAATGCATGCACCTACAAAACACTCCCACTTTTCACCCACTGTGGAAGAGGGAGTAGAGAGAGTGTAAGAGCCAGAGGACCAGGGCGTTTTCTATGAGATTGTGTCTCCTGGTACCATCAGAAGCTACACCCATAAACTCTTGCCAATGTGAAGTCCCAGACATGAGCTGAAAAGGGACACCAATGAGCAAACCAAAGTAAGTATGCAGGTTTTCCCATGAGGCCTCCACCCTACACAAAGAACTAGGGGCAACTGAGTGAACTGGGAGAGGGGGAGAGAGAGAGAGATGGTCCTCCCCAGGGAAGAGCACACCAATTGGTTGTCCAGTGCCAAACATCCTGAAAACATACACACAAACGCATTATGTGGACTCAACAGGCTATATTTAGAAATATATGCGTATACACCAAGACATATATACACACAATAACAACTGATGGGAAAAGAGGCCATGATTTGAAGGAGAGTTGGAGGGACAAATGGGAGGGTTTGGAGGAAGGAAAGGGAGGGAGAAATATTGTAATTAAAACACAGTCTCAAAAATAAACGAAAAGAAGGGGGAAGGGGTTGTCTGGGGAGATGGTTCAGTTGATAGAATGCTTATTGTACAAACATTAGGACATGAATTCAATCCCAGAATCCACACAAAAAGGCAAGGCATGGTGATACACACTTGTAGCCTCAGCACTGGGGAGGGGACTGAGACAGATCCCGGGGCTCCACAGCCAGCCAGCCTAGCCCAGTTGGTGAGTCAGGCCGGTGAGCTGTTTTATCTCAAGACACAAAGTAGGCAACACTTTGCTTTTTTATAAAGTATAAAGAATGGTGTCTGAGGTTGACCTCTGGGCACCACACATGTACACACACACACACACACACACACACACACACACACACACACACACACCCCAAAAATTAAAAAGAAAAGCTACAGTCCCAATTCTGTGTTTAAAAATGTATATATTATATTATATACAGCTAATAAGGCCGAGAACTGGGTATTGGAAAGAGTCATCTCCAAGAGATACTGTGCAGACTGCCTTCTCATTTCTTCTTTCCAAATGCACTAGGATCTCCTTTAAACTTCTTTTGCACGTGATAAAGAAAAGCAACAGGCATGCTCGGAAAAAGGAAAGAGGTGGAAACACAGACGGACCCGGGCATCTGGTCCACGAACCTCCACAGCGTTGCCGCCACCTGCCCCAACTTTCTGCGTAGGGAAGTTGATCTCTTGAGCTGTTTCCTTGCTGTGAATCTGGCAGTGCCATGGCTTATCCACCATTGGTGGCGAGGCGTCTCACAGCAGCACAGGTCCCTTGATGTCCTCAGTGAGCCCAGTACCGTGAGGATTCTGATCAGGGCCCTGGAGTCACCTTCCGCCTTGGTTCGGTCTACTACTACAGTCCTGGTAATGAGTTTCTGTTGCTTGGTCAGGACCTGTGTTTATGTCTCTGCTCTGCAGGAATGGGGCCCTCAGGACTGCTAATGCATGGGAAAGCAGAAGTTACCGTGGAAGTACACTGGAAGTTCTGATGTCTCCCTAGTCGGTGGGTATACTCTCAAGGATTGTTGAGTATAAGAATAAACGATTGAGTGAACGAAAGATGGTGCTTGTCCTGGATGCCTTACTTTTCTGGGGCTTCTTATCTCTTGATTCCTCCAGGCCTGGGCCCTGCTGAAGCCTGAAGCCTGCCTTTCTCTTGAAAACAGATGCCCTGTGACCTAGGGCGGAGTGCCAGGCCAAAGGAGGCTTCCTACCTCTTCTGATCTGCTGCAGTGGGAACCACCAGGCCCCTGCTCCATCCAAGTCCTAACCCAGCTCTATTTCACCTGGGCCAGCCTTGACATTGTCCACTTTCCTTCTTAGGAGTCGAGAACATCACTGAAGGAACCTCCTGGCTAGAGCTGTGGCCTGTAGGAACCCATTTCCCATCAGCAAGGCTGATGGTATCCTGCTGGAACCTGGACTCTGTTAATCTCCTCATGCCAGAAGATCTGGTCCCTCACAGGGGACCTCAGCTTTCAGAAACCATCATCTGATCCACAGATTGAGTTGGCCTCAAGGAGCAGAGCTGATATCTGCCTCATAGACACCCCAATATTATGATGGCCTCTTCCAAGCTGACTGACCAGTGACCACGGATTCCCAGGCCTGTTCCCAAGGCATTGGGCACCAGAGGCATGGCTGCCCTTTGCTCAGCTTCAGAGAGACTTTGCACATCTTGCCCTATCAAAAATAACAGACCGTGGAAGCGTAACCTCTCCCCAGAGCAGATATGCATTTGCAAGGCAGTGAAACTACATAATTACAGACACAACACACTAAAAATAGGCTCTGTGCCTGCACCAGCAGCCAGATTGTGGCACCCGAGCACAGCACTGCCACGTGTGACAGTATTAATAGGGGCTGTGGCACTGTCCCAGGTGGCAGATGAGGTGACTTAGGGGATTAGAGCCGTGAACCACAGAGACCACGGAAATGTCCTGCTGCCCAGTGCCCGTCCAAGGACTCTGAGCCTCCCTTGAGGACCAGGCAAGGAAGGCCAAGCTGGTTCTTCACAGCTCAGGAGCGACTGCAGCTAACCATGATTATGGGTCTCAAGACAGCTAGGAGGAAGGCTGGAGGAGGTCTGAGAAGATACATGTGCAAGTTATCCATCCAATCACTGCAGGCTGTGTTGAAGGCTATCCCCCTGCCATGCAAATATGTACACTAATTAGAGATAAAAGTTTTAAAAGAAGTCGTCAAACAGCCACCATGGCTATATGATCGCCTTGCTGTATTATTGTAACTACTCCGCCTGAGTAATAGGAGCCGCTGTGCTTAAAGCATGTGGCCTCCCTCATGTACCCAGCAGCTGTGTGGGACTCTGGGTGGCTACCCTCCATACATGGCCTCTTGTCTTCCAGGCTAGGCAGCTTCTTGCCTGGTTGATCCTGAGCAGTGTTCAAGGGCCAAATGGACTGTGTGTCTTTAGAAGTCTCGCCTCCAGGATGGAATGACATCAAGTCCTCAGCATGCCAACCAGGAGGTCAGGTGTACATCCAGAAATAGGAAACAGGTTCCCTGTCTTGATAGGGGAAGGAATGAAATTCTGTAACTGCATTTATTCTAAGGCAAGAAGGCTGCGGTAGATGCTATTTTATATTATCTCATTTAATTTTCAGACGAACTCCAGAAGAAACGGGTTGCTTCTGGGTCTATAAAGAACAGGTAGCAGTTGGTTCTCACCCCAGGCCTCCTCCTCCTGTGCAGGCGCTCACACCCTGGCACCTGACACCCAGGTCCTGCTTCACAGATCTAGAGTCCAGGGAACAGGCCTATGCACACCTCAGTTTCTTCCTGGAAGCTCCAGAGGGGAGAAGGAGCAGGCTACCTGCCTTCTGGCCATGATCTGTACCCCAGAACATTCCCTAAGTCCAGCGGCTTGAGGCACTGTGGCAGTATCCTCCCAAGTAGACACACACACGGGCTCCGGGGCTCCTTGACTCAGGCCACCTGCTTCTGCAAAGTGCATCTTTCTTCTTTGTTCCTATATTTAGTTTTTAATCTAACATTTTCATGATAAGTAATTTGTGTTTTCCTAAATTTATTTTTTTTCTAAATTTATTTTTATATTGATTATGATAAAAACACCCATGTCATTACAGTTACCTTTTGTTTTGTTTTGTTTTTCGGGACAGGGTTTCTCTATGTAGCTTTGGAGCCTGTCCTGGAACTCACTCTGTAGATCAGGCTGGCCTCGAACTCACAGGGATCCACCTGCCTCTGCCTCCTGACTGCTGGGATTAAAGGCGTGTGCCACCACCGCCCAACCTACAGTTACCATTTTTAAGTACACTGTTCTCATTGCTAGGCAACCATCACCACTGGCCATCTCCAGTTGTGTGTGTGTGTGTGTGTGTGTGTGTGTGTGTGTGTGTGTGTGTGTGCGCGTGTGCGCGTGCGTGCGTGTGTTTGCGTGTTTGCCTGTGTATACATGCTCCTGTGTGCGCCAAGACATGAAGACGTAAGTGATTGATGATCAGAAAACAACATCAAGTGTTGCTCCTTGGGAACCACTCACCTTTTTATTGAGGAAGGTCTCTCACTGGCCTGAAACTTAGCAAGTAGACTAGGCTACCTGGCCAGGGGGCCCAAGACCTGTCTGTCTCCCTAGTGCTGGGATTCCAAGTGTGATCCTCCATACTTGGCTTTCTTTACCTGGGTTTTGTGGACAAAACTTAGCTCCCTGCTCTCACAAGGAAAGCACTTTAGTGATGGGGATGACTCTCTGAACTCGAGAAACTTGGAGAACCAAAACTCTGTCCCATGATACAATAGCCCATCTTCTCTCCTCCAGTCATAGGCAGTCACCATTCTACCTTCTAGCTGTAGGTATTGGACCATTTGTTTGTAAGTGGGTTCCTATATTTGTCCTGTTGTGATTGGTTTGTTTAATTTAGTGAGCTATCATTAAAGTTTATGCAAGTTACAGTACATGGCAGAATTCCCTTCTTTAAAAGGCTAAATAATACTCCCTTGTGTGCACATTCCCCAGGGCAGTTCCTGTCTTTTCACTTCTGTGAGTGATGCTTCTATGCCTATAGTTTGGTTTTGTCTGTCAAGTAGCAGTGTTGGGAGGTGGGGCCTACAAAAGATGTTAGTTTTCCTCAGAGACTGGAATAACTTGGGGAGAAGGTTGTTCTTGAGCAAGCAGTGATTCTGATGCAATGTGACCTCTTTGTTCCTCTCTATCCTTTGGAATAAATTAAAAGTTGTGAACCAGTGAACTTATAAATAAATCGTTTTGGCTTAATAGTTCTGGAGGTTGGGGAGTCTACAAGTATGGCGCTGACCTCTGATGAGGGCCTTGAACTGCACCCTAACAGGGTGGAGAGCATCTCATGGAAGATGGACCAAGCTTGTGCATTCAAGTCTCAATGCATCCTAACAGGGTGGAGGCCATTACATGGGAGACAGAACAAGCTTGTGCATTCAAGTCTCTCTTATTCCTTTCATAAAGCCACTGATACCATCACAGAGGCTCCACCTTTATGGCCTCATCTAATCCTAACCACCTCACACAAATGGCTCCCCTCCAAATATCTGAGCATTGGAAATCCCATCATGTGTTTCCAACATGTGGTTTTTGTAAGACGAAAGTCAAGCGTGTTCTAAGGAAAGAGGCAGGCAACAAGTCAAACAAGCCATACCCTGTCCCATAGAGCAGTGGGTTAGAACCTTTGCTGTTACATAAGCTTATGATTGGGAGAGACAGACACATTTTGCTTTCCCTGGGGCCTAACTGCCAGAAGCTCTGCCTCAAGGTCTGGACTTCCTAAAGGCCTCCCCTGACACTTGGTGAGTGAATGACCCTAGACTTCACATCCAGAGAGCCAGGCTGCAGTCATCCCCTGGTGAGCCCAGCCAAGGGTCTGTCTCTGTGTTTGCCTGGCTCTGCTCGCCAGCCAGGATGAGTCTGGTTAGCTTCCCCAGAATGCAGTAGGTTAAATGGGAGCATGCTTCCAGAAATACTCCGTGGGTCCTAAAGTGCTCTGCAGACACAAGAAATTGGAATCCTCAGGATGAAGTTGGCCTTAGGGAGACTGAAGTCGTCCTAACCAGCTTTCTAGATCTGACAGCAAAGGCAGGCAGAGGCAGAGCAGGGCCTGCCTGTCCAGGATGCCAAGATGGTAAGATCAAAGGCTAGAGCTGTACTTGCACACATGGCATGGGGCAGATGACCCCCTACCCTGAGCAGTGCCCACCACCTCTGCCCACAAACTCCATGTGAGGAGGGGGCCTGTGACTCTGCCTCTTGGCATCCACTGGGGAGGAAAACTGAGCCTGTGTGACAAGCCATTTCATCAAGGCCTGATTTTTCCATTCCGGCCATTAAAAAGAATTTTGCTTTAAAATGATTAATAAGTTAGAATCTATATAGCAAGTTATACATTAACAATTGTGGGCCCCATAGACAAGAACAAAAGAAACTTCATTACCACATCTCATTCCTCAAACCTCTAATAAGAACGGCATTACTTATACACCTTTGCCTTCCAACCCTGAACAATAGGCCACTTCCTAGGACTTTGTGTGACCTAACAACAACCCAAAAAAAAATGAATATGTTCACCTGCAAGGAAAAATATTACCCTGCACTTACAATGGCCCACTGAGCTACAAGGAGGAAATCTTTTAAAAATTCCCTCTGGGGTTGCAGTGACTGGGCAGGTCAATCGTGAGCACCAAACCTCGAGGGAAACATTCAGATGATGCTCTTGCCCTGGGTAAACCTGTGATTGCTCCAAAAACAACACCCTGAAATAGATGTTCCAGTGTGCCAGGAAACACCGTTCCTCGGAGGGTAATGTCCTCCGCAGCGTGCCGGCCGGGTGAGTGATTTACATGCTGGCCCCGCAGGTATTATGGGCTGCCCTCACATAGCTGCGGCCCCACAGTCTGGGCCTCGCACGTACCCCACCAATCAGGCCGGCTCTGCCTTCCGTGGCAATTTTACAGACTGTGGGCTCTTTCACTTGGCTGTTATCCTTTCTAGAAGTCTCCCCCAGAAGTGGACCTTATATGTCTCCAAGGCTCACTCAGCTCTTTCCTCTCTGCCCAAGGCATTTTTCCATCTCACTCAGCATTTCCAGCATCTGGGGTCCAGGCCAGCAGCAGCTTCTGACCTCTGGTGCCCGTCTGGATACCCAGACTCGGAGAACAGCTCCTTTCTCTTGCCCGGGGCCGTTTCCTCTGGGGGAATGGAGCATACATCAGACTGGAGCACAGGGTCTTGGGAAAGCAATTGTCCCTGCCTCACGCCCTGCACAGGCCTGAGGATGTGGCACTGAAGACGACAAGATCCCTTCTAGAAGGCTGGGATGGCCAAACACAAAAAAACAGAGCACGAATCCAATCACCGTGATGATTGTTAAGTGCTGCACTAAAGAAAATAAGCAGGACCACAGGGAAAGAAGCTGAGGGAGATTCAGGCAGTGGAGAGGGGTATGAAAGGCAGCTCTCCACCTGCCGGCGTAACCCCTTTATTAGAGTAGCAAGTGGGTCCCCTCTGGACAGAAGTGACAGATGAGTAGGTGGTACATTTGGCACAACTCCACGAAGCTCCCCTGGCTTGGGAGTGGGTACCCATGGGTAGGGTAGGCACCCGACAGTGAGCCACAGTGTGCCACCCCCACAGGACTCTTCAGAGTGCTCCTGGAAGGTGACACACACGGAGGAGACCTGAAGAATGGGGCTGCCTGCTGCTTTGTGTCCCAACCTCCCCGCACCCAGGGTGCATTCCTGGAAGCCCAAACCCCAGCACCTCAGACTGGGCTTCCCCTTGGAGACAGGACCTTGAATGAGCCACAGGTAGAAACGAGGTGGAGGACTTGAAGGAGGCCCAAAGAGTGAGCCCTAGTCTAACCAGACCAGTGTCCTTGGGAGAAGAGGACACAGACAGGAGGTTGCCATTGGCAAGACTAGGCGAGAGACCCAGGGCAGCCAGCCTCACCAATGCCTTGGTGCTCGGCTTCCAGTCTCCAAGAAAGTGGAAAGATACTTGCATGGTATTTTGGAAGGAGTCTTTTGGTTTAAAGGAAGTGTAGACAGGAAGGCCCCAAGGAAGAGATGGATAGAGTATGTAACCAGAAAGGTAGCTAATGGGCCTGGGTTCCAGCTAACTGGACAAAGCAAACCAGAGGTATTAGGGAGGTGATGGTCTCCTGAAGGGTGTGGGAGTCGCAGTTCTGGTCCTGGACACAGCTCAGGTAGATAAGAGCCCCAGACCAATAGGAGCCAAGCGAAGTCCAGGGAGCGAGGTGGACACAGGAGGGCTATGTGTGCCTTGAGTAAGGGAGATTCAAAGAGCCTTGTGCTGAAGCTGTGGCCACAAAGATGGCGCAGTTGTGGACCTGTAGGGCTTCTACTGAGGTGTTAGGTAAGTGGGAGCATGCTCCCAAAGAGGACCTTGGGACCCCACATCTGTCCTCTGTCTTTGTGTACTTCCTCTCTCATATACTGCCACCATGCTGCGATACCCTTGCCAAAGGCCTCACACAGTAGAACTGCTGACCTTGGCCTTGGCCCCCTGAATTGTGAACCCCAAACCAGTCATTACTTCTTGTGAGTCTTTCAGTAGCTAGTCTTGGATGCATTTTTTTCATTTATATGTATGTATTCCACATCTGTGGGGAGTATGTGCATGAGCATGTGTGTGAGCTGTGGAGGCCAAAGGTTGATGTCAGGCATCTACTGTTATCATCTTAGTTTTTTGAGACATGGGTTCTCATTGAACTTGGAGCTCCATGATTGGTTGGGCTGTCTAGTGAGTTTCATTGATTATAGGCACGCACAGCCATGTCTGGGGTGCTGGGGGTCTGAACTCGGGTCTTCGGGATCATGTCGCTGGCACTTGGCAGATGGGCCCATCTCCCCACTCCACCCCCACCCTGTCATTGTCAGTTCTGTTACAGTAACACAAAACTGGCCAATATGGGTGACCTTGCTCCTCAGACCTGTTTTCAGAGACAGCACATATGTTTGGACTTTTTGCTTATAGATTTATTCTTTAAGCAGAGAGATCCTAAAGGCCTCAGATTTCTTCAGACTATTTGCTTCATCATGTTTTTTAGACAGCCACGCTGCAGATGTGTGGATCTGTTTTCTGCTGTCGATGAAAAGTGGCGATCATAGCTGCTGGGTTCATAACTGCCACCTCTTTCCCACTGCTCTCTGGGCACAGTTCACTCAGGGGGCTGCTGCGTGTGCGTGTGTGTGTGTGTGTGTGTGTGTGTGTGTGTGTGTGTGTGTGTCCCTGTCCACCCACAGAAGCAGAGGCCGAGGGGAGGGACCGGCTTTCAGAGGCTCCTATGACCTTGAGTCTTTACTTTCTTCTCCCCAAGCCTCCCTCAGCTGCCCTGGTCATCCATAAGAGGGAAGATAAACTCATTCTTCTAAACTCTCTAGATCCTGGAGATGGAGGGGAAATAGAGAAAAGGAATAGAAAGGAAGGAGGGAGGGAGGGAAGAAAGGAAAGATGGAGGGAGGGATGGAAGATAGGAAGGAAGAAAGGAAAGAAGGAAGGAAGGGAGGGAGGAGGGAGGGAGGAGGGAGGGAGGGAGGGAGGGAGGGAGGGACAGATGGATAGAGGAAGGATTGACTGACAGGGTCCTAAGGTCTGGGTTTGAGTCCAGGCTGCTGCTTATGTAGACCAATCCTCTGCTTTCTCTGAGGAGGATCCTGAGGGAATCCATCCTCCAGGGTTGTTCTCCAGGGAGAACCGGGTAGAACGGAAGTATGGTCTTGACCAGTCAAGGAGCTTTTGCCTGAGTTAGAAGCTCTTCATTTTGCTAAAGAAACCCTACGTTAGGGAATGTAGTGGGCAGGGTCACTGTGTGGCATAGGGTATAAAGGCATGGATAAATAAGAACTAATGTGCAGGGACCGAGGAAATCCTGAAGCTGATGTGTGGTGTGCCTTTTGGAGGAAGGCTTGGGAGTTGTCTTCCCCTTCCAGGTGTGCCTGCTCAGCTCTACTCTGACTCGCCATCACATCAGCATCTGCACTCTTTCCCTAACAACTGGTTCCCACCCCACCTACCCACACTTCCAAGCTGCCAACCCTCCTGCTTCAAGCCTCACAGATGACAGTCCAGTCTCCCGGTGGCTCTTCATCTCCCAGATCAAGGTGTAGAGAGACTGGGAGGGGGTCTAATTGGCGCTGCATCTTACCCAATGGATGGGTACCTTTTAGTCACCATTTCTAAGGGGCAAGGGAGGCTGACATAGTGAGGTGACATACTATTGAGTTCTGAAAAAGAGAATTCTTTAAAACATGACACAAAGCCTACTTTGTTTTGTTTGTTTATTCTATTTTTTTCAAAACTCCACTGATACTTATCTCTGCAATAGGCTATTGTCTACTGAGCATGGTTGGCAGAGTGCTCTCTCTCTATCTCTCTCTCTCTCTCCCCACCCCGCCAAGTTTCTTCAGGTGGTAACCACACTTCAGAGCCTTCAAAGTCTTTGAGAAGAACACACCCCTTCACCCCATGACCCTATTTGTCAAGACTCTTTCGTGTTTGGTTTTGGTGGCTGAAGCATTCTGGGAAAGAAGATGCTCTGCTTCTAACAGGAGTCAGGCCTCTCGCTTCTCCCTGAGCTTCCAGCTACTTCTCCTGCCACCTCTCCCTGTCTGAAGACCTGCTGTGTGGCCAGCTGGCCCAAACCCAGCTCTTGATTTCTAGTTGTTAACCTGAGAAGACTGGTGGCGGAGAGAATTCTATTTTGCTTCCTGAGGCTTCTGTCCAAGGTCACTTGCTCCTTTGTTGTGGGCCTAAGGCAAGGTAGAACATTTTGGCTGTAGGAACATGCAGGAACATTGAGGAGGCCATTCACCTCATGATGGCCAACAAGCAAAGAGCAGGAGAGAAGCCAGGTACAGACATCCCCAAGTACGTGTTTCTAGGGACCCACCCCTCAACTGGGCCCTGATTCTCAAGGTTCCCACCACCTCCCAGTGACATCACCAGGTTACACATGTCAGTGGACTGATTTGTTGATGACATCAAAGCTCTTGTGACCCAGCCACTTCTCCAGAGCCCGTTCTCTGAACATGCATCATTGGGAACCCAGCCTTTGACTCATGAGCCACGGAGCCAGTCATGAGTATAAACAGGTGGCCACCACAGGCCACCACATTTTCGGTCTTATCACTGACAGAAAAGCATTCTTTCCTGTTTGTCACCAAATCCCACCTTGTTGCTGTGGTGGTCTTGTAATGTGTCCTTTTAAATAAACTCAAGTGCATCTCCCAGATCGTGCCTCTCTGTGGCTGTTAGGTGAGAGTGGGACATTAAAAAAAAATCTCAGGGGAGATCTGTCAGATTAAAGGGAGCAGTAGTCATTTTGGCCTCTCAAGGGTCTTCAAGATCTATCGGCCTACCCTAGAGTGAGGTAGCAGATGAGCCTCCAAGGCCTCACCTTCCCACGATCCTCATTCACCTCAGACTCCGGTGACGTCTGCCTCCTGCAAGGACGCTGGGATCAGAAATCGCCAGAATGAACCAGACTCCAGTCCGTCCTGGACCGAGCCCATAGGTGAGTTCCAGCTTGTTCTTGCCGCTCTCCCTCCCACCCCCATGTCCACCTTTCCCTCCCAGATGCTGCCCACGGTGGGAAACCTTACTGAGAGCTTGATGGCCACACACTGTGAGCTCGCATCTCTGTGACACCAACATAGACCTTGGTGGCTCCTCCGCTCTGGCTAGTGTGCTTCTGGAGGTGACACCACTAGGCTCCACTTTCAAAGCAGGCTTCCTTCATTCCACCCCTGGATGGATTTGCTTTAAGTTCAGAGGAATTTTACTTCAACAAAATGATTCCTTTGAAGGCCATTGACAAATTGACTCCCTGACACTTTTGACACCACAGCTCCATTGAACTGCAGACAAAGGGGGATGCTCCTGCTATAGGCAGACATCTCGAGCGCTCCAGTTCCCAGATGAGCCCAGAATACCCACACATGTACGTCCCTTCCTACAGAAAGCTGAAAGGACACCGCTCCTCTGGGCAGTGCAGAGCAGTGGCGTCTTCCACGAACTGTCACTCTAGTGCCCCCCCAACTTTGCAGAGAAAAGCAGGCTGGGAGGAGTACCCCTCCATTCATCAGTAGAGGAGACCGAGGCTTGGGAACACTGGGTGTTGTATCGTGTACCTTGAGAATCTGAGCTTGTAAACCTGTGGGCTTGAGAGCCTAATATAGACCCTTTATTCTGTTAGGTTTAGCGCATGGTATTTGGTAGGGGAGTGGGAATGATCTTGGTTAGGATTATATCACTAACTTCCAATGTTCAAAAATTAGAAAACTTGGCCCTTCACGCCCACAAGAGAAAAATCTGCTGTTTGGTAGTTGTCCTTGTTGACTTTCTATTGTCGTGGAAAGACCATGACCAGAAGCAACTTGGAGTAAGAGTTTACTTGGCTTACAGCCTTCGGGTCACAGTCCACTGAGGGAAGTCTAGGCAGGAACTCAGGGTAGGAACCCGAAGGCAGAAACTGAAGCAGAGGCCACAGTGGAATGCAGCTTTCTGGCTCTCTTCCCCTGGCTGCTCAGTCTACTTCCTTAGACAACCAAGGACCACCTGCCCAGGCGCCACCACAGTGGGCTGAGGCCTCCCATATTAATTATTGATGGAGAAAATGCATCCACAAACTTGCATGCAGGCAAGCCAATGGAGACACCTTCTCAACTGAGGTTCCTCTTCCTAGGTAACTAGCTTGTGTCAAGATGATAAAAAAAAATAATAATAACAAGGACAGTAGTAAACACTGAAAGTGAATGGAGACAGTACATGCCCTTTAAATAAAGCAGAGACCCCCATCTCATCTCCCAATTTCTTTTTCTTTCTTTCTTTCTTTCTTTCTTTCTTTCTTTCTTTCTTTCTTTCTTTCTTTCTTTCTTTCTTTCTTTCTCTCTCTCTCTCTTCTCTCTCTCTCTCTCTCTCTCTCTTTCTTTCTTTCTTTCTTTTTAAATTCTTTTCTTCCTTCCCTCCCTCCATGTAGTCCAGTTCATGTGGCCTTGAACTCTCAATCTTCCTGCCTTATCCTCCTAAGTGCTAGGATTAAAAGTGTGTGTCATCACTCCCTGCCTCTTTCTTCTATATGCTTTCTGTTGGCCTCTCCAAAATCAAGCTCCGTGGAGGTCAGTTGACTGGAGACTCAAAGCCTGCCCAAGCTGACTCACAGGCCACCCCTCTCCCAGGAGACATGGCATAGCCCTAAACATGTAAAACAGACACGGTTTGGGTCTTTTGAGAAAACTGTACTGAGCACCCATTATGAGTAACCTGGAAGGAAGGACAGTGACCTAAACAGATGTGTGAACACACACACACACACACACACACACACACACACACACACACACACACACGCGGAGGAAAAATACATACCTGAGAGAGAGAGAGAGAGAATGTGTGTGTACATTATCTGAGGGACGACTCAACTAAAATGCTGAAGTAACATGTGAACTCTCAATAAACCATGAAATATCATATAAACATCAGACCCAAGTGCTCTTCTATAGACTTCTAGAAATTGTTTCCATTTTCTGTTCACTTGTCTCAAAGTGTGCTATGAGTCTCTTTGCTTGAAGTGTTCCATGCTGGATTCCTTGCCAGCAGCAATGGAGGCTCTAAACAAACAAACTCCTGCAGTGATTAGCTCAGGGGAAGCAGAACGCAGCAGGCTGGGAGCTGGGACCATGGTAGGACTGAGGGAGACTTTCCATAAAGCCAAGCAGGTCCAGGGCAGATGGGGGAGGGGCTAAGTTGGTCTCACTGCAAAGTTCCTCCTGGTAGATTTTCAGGAAAGTCCACTATGAACAGCTGAGAGGGTGGGGTGAGTTTTGGAAAGCCCTGCTGAGTGATGACAAGCTTTTCTAATGGGATGAAGGAACAAATCTAGAACTTTCCCTCTTCTCCTGGCCCTGTGGCTGTCAGGAACAAGCTGGTTAGTGGTCAGTAAGACCCAGTACTACCATTGCTGGGGGGTTTGGAAATAGTCCTTTGTCCCAGCCATCCCTCCATAAAGGGGAACACTGGATTCAGGGACGACGGTGCCCCTTTAACAACTAATAACAACACTGATTACCTTTGTCTAGGGATATTTGGCTTTGTTCAGTATCCACACCATCATTCAGTAACATTGTTCAGTCACATTTCCTCCCTGTACTAATAACAGCTACTCCTTATGATAGGCTTGTCCATGATGGGCATTTAAAATGTATTAATTCACTGGATCCTCACAATAATACCTGCCTAATCTATACATGAGGAAACCAAGGCTCAGATGGTAGCCTTCCATGAAGTCAGAATTCAAGTCCCTCATTCTAACTCCAATCTGTGCGTTGGGCCACTCTGCTACCCCAACACCTGATGTAAACTGAGGCTCGTCCATATGAAGCCCAGAGGAGAGGAGAAGCTGGGTCAGAGCCTGCTGAATAGCCATGATGCTGTTTGCGGTTTGCGGTTCCACATCTGACATCAAAAGATTTTCTTCTTCAGAACATCACCCAAGTCCAAGCATTGACTTGTTCATTGGAAAAATTAGGCTGATAACTATAGTAGCTCATAAGGTTGCTGCAGGAGCTAGGAGGAGACTGCCTGCAAGGTGCTCAGAGAGTTTGCACCCCCTGGGAATTCCCTGTGCATCCACCCAGTGACAGGGGCTAGAATGTTCATGTTCTAAGAATCGCCATTTGTAAACACAAACTAGAAAGCACTCTAGTGTCTACTGACAACAGACAGGGTCCATGGTGGATGCCACACAGCTCTGAGAACAAAAAGGACCACAGCTGGTCACAGTCACCTGGGCAACCCCACAAGCAAAAAGCCAGACACAGAGGAGGGTGTCTGCTGTAACTCCATGGACATCAAGGCCACAAATAATCCTTTCTTTATTTCCATGTCCCTATAAGTCTTGCTTCTGTTTGTGAGCAACCAACAGTAAGTTTTTATCAGATCTTTGGAGTCTGCCTGTCTTTGACTCTGTTTTAGTTGGGGTTACTATTGCTATGACAAAACACTGTGACCAAAAGGAAGCTGAGGAGGAAATTAATTGGCTTACACATCCATATCATAGACAACCATTGAAGGAAGTCAGGGCAGGAGCTCAAAGCCAGCAGGGACCTGCAGGCAGAGGCTGTGGAGAGATGCTGCTTATTGGTTTGCTCGTCATGGCTTGCTCTGCTTCAGACCACCAGGCCAGGGATGGCACCACCCACAACAGCCTGGGCCCTCTCTCACCAGTCACCCATTAAGAAAATGCCCTACAGCCGGGTCTTATGGAAGTGTTTTCTCAACAGAGGTTCCCTCCCTTCAGATGACTCAAGCTTGTGTTAAGTTGACATACAACTAGCCAGTACACACTTCATCCCTGTTTCCTCTCTCCTTGGGCTGGTTTCCTTCCGGATGCTGTTTAGTCCCCGCCCCCATCACTGAGCCTCAGTCTTGTATCAACATGCTGCAGAAGGATGAGAACCCAGGTCGAGAGAGAGCAGCAAGTAAGAAGCCGTGGGTGGTGATAAGAATGAGCCCCAGCTGGGCGGTGGTGGCGCACACTTAATCCCAGCACTCGGGAGGCAGAGGCAGGCGGATCTGTGAGTGAGCCAGCCTGACTACAATGAGTCCAGAAAGGCAAACACAAGAAAAAAAAAAAAAAAAAGAATGAGCCCCAAGTAGTTAAAAATATCAGCAAAAGCCAGGCGTGGCGCCACATGTCTGACGTCCCAGCTATGAGAGGACAGGCCAGAAAGATGACTTGAGCCCATTAGTTTCGGGTCAGCCTTGGCTACAGAGCATGTTGCCTTCTCTAAAAACATGAAATAAGTTAAAATTTTAGAATGCCAATTAGAAAACAACCACAAAGGGCCTGGTATACCACAGGAAGGGTATAGAATTTTATTCTGAGGGTGAAGGTTCAGAAAGGTAGAGTCAAAAGCCGGGTAGGAGACTGGACATTTATCCCACGGGAGATGATGGCTTAGTCCAGAGAGAAAACTGTCGGAGTTGGACAGAGGAGTAAAAAGATGCATTTTACCAATAAGGAGTAACAGCATGCAATCTGTTGTTAGTAAAGAATAGGTTAAATTAAGGATAAATTTGTGAATAAGTTTATGTGACCCACTAAAAAGAGCAAATGAATGCTCTAAAGTGGACCTTGCGGGGATCAGGAACAGAGACACACAAGAAAGAGGCCTATTCAGGGGAGTACTGCTTGCCTGTCCAGTTTTGGGGGGAGTGCAGTTAAGAACGGTAGTCAAGCTGGGTGGTGGTGGCTCACACCTTGAATCCCATCCCTAAGAAGGCGGAGTCAAGCAGATCTCTGAGTTTGAGGCCAGCCTGGTCTACAAACTGAGTTCCAAGACAGCCAGGGATGCACAGAGAAACCTGGTCTTGGAAGAAAAAAAACAAGGACGGGTAATCAAAAGGGGTTTTGAGGATGCTTTGACAAGATGGCAAAGAGAACACCTGGAAGGCCAGCCTGTGGGCCTGGCAGAAAGTGTGGGTCTCTTCACAGTCAGCCCCGAGAGCACAGAGCCTCTGGCCAAGAGGGACAGAGTGGAGCGAGATCTTAAAGACACATGTCTACACACACAGCTCCCAAAGAGCCTCACACTGCTAGCCACAGCCGCGGGAAGCCGTACTGACAGCCTTCGCGATCTGTTCTCGCTGAGAATGTTTCCCAATATAATTTACAAATTTCAGTTGGAAATGCATTAGCAGTTGAGCAGTGAGGAACTTCTACCGGGTAAATAGGAAAACTAAATTAAAACCCCAGCTTCGAACACGATCGAACAGTACACACAGCCCCTGCAGTCTTCCGTAACCTTTTCAAGTCCAAAGAGCTCTTTTGTTTTGCCCAGTTTACCGGGTGCCTTTCATTTGATTTGATTTCAGAAAGTTTTCAGACGGCAGCTGATGAGGTTGCACACACGGCCATCTGTTTGCACAGCCATCCTCAAGGGGTCTCGGGAGAGAGGCAGGTGCCTTAAAGGATGGCAAGTGCAAAGTGAGAGGCTTAGAGCAGGAAAGACGGACAGGTGGGTATGAGACAGTCGCAGAGAGAGAGAGAAGAATGCAAAAGGAGAGATGCTCAGGGAGAGGCAATCGTGCAGTGTCCGGGCCTTCTCCATGCGGCCGTGCATGAAGCCAGAGCAGCTCAGAAGCGCAGCACTTGCCTGCCGTACATGAAATGCAGCCCCAGGTCTCATCCCTAGCACCTCAAAGATTTCAGAAGTGCATTATAATCATGAGACAGCTTTCCTCAAGGCCATCCGTGCTTCAAGGCCAAAGCTGGAACAGCTACCCACTACACTCTCCTGGTCCCGCGTCAGTCTGACTCTGCATTAGACACTTCTGCCGAGCCACTCACAATTCCCTTGGACATCTCTGGGTCTTTCCCTTGAGACCCCCTTTTCTCCTCTTCCAAACAAATCCCACTCTGGCTCTGGTTTCTGCAAGGGGCTCTCTTTTCTCTCTGCTATTTCTCTGTTTTGCTCCCAGCTTCATTTCCAGAGCAAGCCTCCAGGTCTATTTGATATCACAGGGTCAGTATGTTAGCCAGACTTCTCATTCATGCAATAAATACATGGGACAGGATCAGGCTAATCTGGTCAGCTTGCTTCAGGGCTATGGGCCCATGGCAAGGCAGACGGTCTTAGAGGCAGAAGTGTGTATTGGACCCAAGCTGTTCACCTTTTGGCAGCCAAGCAGCAGAGCGTGGACCTCTAATGACCTGCTCCCTCCCTTGAGGCTCTGCCTTCCACAGCCCCGCTATCTCCCAATGTTCTATTCAGATTCCAAGTCCATCTGTGATTGGTGAGTTCATGAAGGCAAAGCTTCCTGATCCAATCATCTCCCAAAAGCTCCCTCCCTGAGCCATGCTTCCCATATGTAAGCCTTTTGGGAGCAAGGGGTGCCATTTCTTACATAAGAAATGGTGATTGTCTCCTTTGGCAATTTAATTAATTCAAGTTTTGGAGACAGGTCTCCCTAGGTATCCAAGAGTGATCTTGAACTTGCTTTGTAGCCCAAACTGGACTCAAACTCACAATCTTCCTGCCTCAGTCTCCCCGGTGCCAGGAGCCTGAGCAAGTATGTGCTGCCACTTCAGTTCCCTTTCAGGAATTTTCGACAGAGAGGTGTCCCGGAAAAGGGCAACCCAGTAATGCCTTGTTCGGGTAGCCAGAACAGAGGCCTCAGGCTGTGCCTGGCCGAGAAACCAGTGTGACCTCCACACACCCCCTTCCACTATCAGAAAGAGTCATGTTGGCCCACATTTGTAGTACCGTCTGGGCTATATAGTAAGCAGCAAGACCTTGTGTCCAAACAAATAGACAGATGATAGATAGATAGATAGATAGATAGATAGATAGATAGATAGATAGAGGGCTGAAGATACGGATTAGAGGCTAAGAGCATTTCCCATCTCTTGAGGACCTGGGTTCCATTCTCAGCAGCCACGTGGTAGCTGACTACCTTCTATAACTCCAGTTTCAGGGGATCCAACACTCTATTCCTCTGTGGTGTCCATACATATATACATGTATATGAGATACACACACACACACACACACACACACACACATATTTATATATAATATTCCAAAAATAAAAACAATAAATGAGGGTCTGGTGACAGCCAGTAAAGTGCTTACCATGGAAGCATGATGAACTCATAAAAAAAAAAAAAAAAAAAACTGCACATAATGGCACCCACTTGTAATCCCAGTACTGGGAGGCAGAGACATGAGATCCCTAGGGCTCCCTCCAGCCAGCTTGGCCTACTTGGTGAGCCCCAAGCCAATGAGAGATCCTGTCTCAAAAAACAAGGGGTGAGTGACCTGTGGAACACTTAAGATTGACCTCTTGTCTCTCTATATATATTCACATATGTGTATATTTCCCACCTACGTATGTGTGTGCACACACATCCGCAAATAAATAAATAAATAAAATTTCAACTTCTGAGAGAGAAGAGACCGAGAGACAGACAGAGAGAAAGTGAGATGCTGAATAAAGACACAGGAAGCAGCATGACGTAATAGAGAAAAGGCTATTTCTTTATTATTTACCAAGCACTCTTCCAGATCAATATGGGAAAGACAAAACCAGCCCCACAGACGCAAGAGCAGTAAGTGAGTAGATGGAAAGACACTGTTAGCTGGTGACATGGAAAGGAAGCCTGAGCCTACCCAGCACTGGAGAAGGGATATTCAAGAGTTATTTTTTAACAGATTGATATGAGTTCTAATGTTTTTCCGATTTGGAATCCCTAGATGCAGTTAGTCCCTGAGATGTTTCTATTTGCAAGTAGTTGACGAAGGAGGATCCCTAAGAGATGTCAGAGTGGGTGGGAGAGAGGAGGAAGGGAGAAAAGGAATGCATGACTTGTCTGGTCTCTGGACGGAAATGCCATTGGAAGGAGTTGAGAACGGAGAGCATGTCAGGCGTCCTTCCGAGGCTGCTGAGAGGCCAGTGGCCATCAGTTCTCCGAACCCTTAGTAAACCCGAGGACAGAAAGGGTGGCCTCTTGCCAGCAAAGCACAAGTCAAAGACACGCAGGTGCTGGCAGTGGACTTGAGGGATGGGGCTTGGAGATGGAGCCACAGAGCTGGAAAAAGAGCAGCTAACGCCGTGAAACTCAGAGGAGAGGGATGTGTAGTCAGGGAAGCCGCAGGAGCTGCTGCAGCTCACACTCCTTCTGTTCTCAGTGTGCACTGGACCCCAGTGAGGTGTCTTTGAGTGTGTAAGTACCTCTTACGGCATTCACAGTGTCCTTGTGGAACAGCTCATGCCTTCATGTCTGCTGCCTGAGTGAGCACACAGGTAACTCCTAAGAGGCTGGTTAAATAACCTGCCCAAGGCTCCAGGATGATAGCATGATGGAGAACCAGCTGAACCACTGCAGGGCACCACCTCTGGAGCGCTCCACGTGGGTGCTTTTGTCTTGTAACTATGGTCCAGGTTCCCCAGGCTCTGCCTTGACACTTCCCACTGATTTGTCTGGCAATTTGGTTCTCTCCTAACACCTCCCTAAGTACACTGGCCTCCTGAGGATTTGACTTCTGTCTTCTGAGAAAGGCTCCGCCAGACAATGACCTCTTCAGGACCATAACCCATTGGTCTCTCCGAAGAGCCCTTTCCTACCCGACTGTGCGCCTCCCAGAGCCCCAAACTTATGAACACAACCCAGTTTCTCTTCCTTCTGTTTACCTGTTTATTTTCTGCACAGCAGTGAGTTTTGGTTCTTTTCTTCCTTGCTTGTTCTGATTCCTTCAACTAGCTGTAAGTTCCATAAGCTTCTGTTCTTATGGAACATAACAAATGACAGATGGGCACTAATAAGAATTTAAAAGAACAGAACAGTTTGCCAGCCTTGGGACACTGTGTACCCTACAGGATGTACACACTCTGGTACCAGCACTCAGTCCCAGAGTCGGAGGAGAAGAAGACACAGCCCTGCACCCACACATTCTACGTTCTTTGCAGGCAGAAGCCCTGGGCAGCTAAGGAAGAAGGCACAGGAATGGCTTGTTCTTAGCCTTGCCCTGTGATCCTGGGAGAGTGGCCGTCACTGTAGGACACATTCAAGAGCGAGGTCCTAGCTCACTTCGTTTCGCAAGCTGAGCAATGGAAAGGGGTTATTATCTCTTATGAGATCAGAAGCTCAGCAGTCACCATGTGGCCATTGCTCATTTGGAAGAATCTACTGACTTCACAGGAGAGCAGAAAGTGCTGACATATTTAAGCCCAAGATGAAGGACACTTCCAGGACCCAGAGCTCAGGCATGGATGGGAGAATGCGTCCTGGCCTCCTACTTTTTTAGTCTGCTGTTGTGTGTTTGGGCCCTGCATGCTGCTATTGGGGGAATGTCCTCACACATAAAACCAACACTAACACACTTTATTCAAGGTCTATGGGTGGAGTTCCAGGAAATAACAAGATGGGAAACGAGAGAAATCCTGGGGCTTATTTTCTGGACTGTGTGCTGCTCTTAATGTAGCTGAGAGACCGGAATGTTATTCAAATATTACTCAATGATGTTCGCTGGTGCTTTCTAGTATTGAATATTTGCTTCTAGCAAATCTTTATAAAGATCTCTATAAATACCATTCAATGTACTATGTTTTTATTTATCTAGCAGTGGTTTAGACATCTATAAAAATTCCTAGAAAGGATGGAGAATGTTAAAGGTATTCTGAGAATGACTTTGGGTTTGGGAGTTTTCGTTTCTCATTCCCAGATCCCAAAGATTAGCATCTGTTGAGAATTTGGAAAACCCAGTGCAGACCTAGAGGCTACTGGACACTCAATTAGAAGGGCGTGGCTGCTCAGCATGTATTAAGTAAGAACACAGAAACCTGACACACACATCCTGTGTCCTTCCCCAGCAGATAAGCCAGTTGCTACCAGAGCCCTGTGCTGGCAATCCTCCTTGCTGAAGACTTCCATGATGGTGTCAGTGATACCGCTGGGGACCAACGGCCTTGTCTGTGTGTTTCCACTTACCAGATTCTTCCAGATTCTTCGTGTCCTTATGAACACTGGCTTCTCCGGGCTGTAAACTTTCTGTCTGTCAAAAGAAGACATTAGAGGAACCAGTGATCTTTTCAAGCATGATTCTCAGTGAGTCTTGAGTCTAGAAAACCTCAGTAACTGCAGTGTTAACCCACCACATTCCTGAATGCCAGGCCCTGACTACCTCAGCTGCTTTGTGGTCTTTATTTCCAAGACATACTAAAAAAAGTAATGAAAGTCAGAAAGTTTAGGAAACGCAGCCAGAGCCTGTGTGAGCCTTGTGGCTTCAGGGTCTACAGTTCAGGTGCTGCAAGGTTGAACTCTGCCCATCCAACCTTCCTCCTCTTTGATCCCACAGACGCCTTCTAGAACCTTCCAGCTCTACCGCCTTGAGTGCCACTAAGATAGAAGAGGCGTTGGGCTCTTGGCCGGGTGACTGTGACCAGTAGTAGAGGGATAGGCCTGGGTCACACTTCCATCAATAGAAGGGACAACTAGAAATCAAATCCTCCAAGTGCTGGGGTGGAATTTGTCTAGAGCACGTAAAATACTTTGTCAAGGGGGAACACTGTAGAATGTTCAGCATCAGTGTCTTCGCATCTGCCTCCCAGTCTTGTACAAAGTAGGTGTTCAGTGAAGGGTTGGACTGGATAGATGACATCTTCCTTATGTTTATAGAGCTAGCCAAGAAGAACCACAGAAACTGGGGAGCTGCCACTCTTTGCCTCTCCACAGCTGATCTTAATCATTAGCCTGGGACTGACACCCCACAAAAGCAGGGTATACCAGCCATTCTTTGTTTGACATGGGGCTTAGTGGCCCAGAAGCTTAATGCAGAATACAGCAAACAGGCTTTTTTTTTTTTCAAACTTTGCTGCCGAACAGGCAGCATGGTGGTATCTTGTCTGGTGCCATGGAATGTCCCCAGGGCACCTGGCACTGCTTGAAGAGTCTTCAGACCTGCAGTGCCCTTGATCCAGAAGTTTCAAGTCTAGCAAGGCCCAGAAATTTGGATAGATAGCTATATACGACCTTGAAGTTCACCCCAGAAAACTGGCTTCGGTACTTAGCTCTTGGGATGTTTCATATGTAGCAAATGCTGTAAGGGTGTAAGGTAATATTCACGATGTATTTTTAAGGGGAACAAAGATATTAACAGGGTCATTGGGGGGGTTGCTTAATGGAAAAACATGTGTTTAGTGTGTGCAAGATCCAGGTTTAATCCTCAACCCCACCACCACTAAAAAAAGTAGGTAATATAAATACTGTATAGGCTCAGACATACTTTACATGCATGTGTATTATATATAAAGTAGATAGAAATGTGCATATTAAAATTTCAGAGCAGGTTTTGTGGTAAGGAGGATTGAACTCAGCTCCTTGTACATGTCAGACAAGCACTCTGCCACTGAGGCACGTCCCAAGCCTCTAATTATTTCTTTATTATCAGTGAGCTTACCACTGGGTTTATGGCTTATCATTTTGTATATCACCAGGTTTATAAATGAGCATATTCACTTCCAGGATAAAAACCAATAAAACTGTGTCAAAGTGATGCTATGTAAGAATTCTTAACAGCCCCGAAGGATGTTTGTGCGATGGTTTAATATCGACACTGATAAGTATGGGCCGCGTTTGCTGAGCGCTTACATGCAGCCGGTGTGTAGTCCCCTCTTCTCGCCACTTGCTGCCTTGAGTCCCCATGAGCACTGTGTGAAGAAAGCATTAGCCTACCTTTTAAAGACGGGAATCTAAGATCCTGAGGGCCGAGATCGAAACCTCTGCACACTCCATTTCTTCTCTTAGGAAGAACAAAGGCAAGCATAACTCATTTTTCCTTAGCACACATACACAGGTGCTCACGTGCGTGCACATAAACATCTAGTTTTCTTTATATGCAGCTGGACGATGCAATGGCTTTGATGTTTCCTTATACTTATCTATAGTATTTTTTCCTGCCTCCCTCCCACCCCCTCTCTGTGCCTTTCTCTTTCTCCCTCTCTTTTTCTCTCCAGAACTGGAAATTGAACCCAGAGTCTTGAGCATGCTGGGTAAGCACTCCAGTACTGAACCATACCACCAGCCCTTGTATTTCTTACTTTTCTAACATGAGGCCTTACACTCTCTTTTTATTCTTAAAAAGACAAAGGGATTTTTAAAATGAAAAAGAAAACTTGCCAGAGAACCCATACTCTACACACATGTATTGGAAGCAATGGGTAGGTGTGTTCCCGGGGCATGGGGTGGGGGTGGGGGTTCAGAGGAGCTGCAACACAGTTTCTCAGACTCCCTGCAGCACACTCCCTCCCTGGCTGGGCCTTTCTATCACTTGCTCCCCAGGGCAGTGCTCTGCTTCCCAGAGGAAGAGTTCAGTCCTTCCAGAATTAAGGTGGCAGAATCCCACTGCCCCGGCGTGTGGTGGGCCTGAGTCAGAGCCCTAAAGAAACTCCTGCAGCTTCTAACTAAGACCCCAGGATCTCTTCTGGCTTAGGGGACTTTATAGGGTGCAGGCTGAGGTTCCTATGCCAAATTCCACCTGCAGCAAGGGCCGAGGTCCGTCACTTCAGAGTTCTAAGTCCGGTTAGATGGTCTATAAAACATATGCTCCATTACTACCATCTCACAGGACTGGGGGCTGACAGAGCCCAGGACAGCAGTTGACACAGTGAATGCTCGGTACAGTATTGTGACTAGAGCTGACTGTCACCCTGATCCTGACAAAATGACCCATAAAATGGTCTCTTAATGTTATTTTCCCCACCTCTCCTCTTTCAGCTCCTTACTCAAGCTTGGACTTCCCAGGTCCTTTTCCTACCCCTAACAAAAAAGTCTTCTCTTGTTCCTTCTTTTCCAGGTGACGATTAGATTCTCCTGGCCAAATCCATTGAATGAAATGAACAGCTGCGAATGTACCCAAGCATTAAGGATGGCCCCGTATTTGCTTTTCAGGGAGCTCTTTAACGCCTGTGTCCAAAGGAACGGCAGTGGTGGCTGTCTATGCTCTAGAATGTATAGATATTCCTGGCGATGAGGACGTGGGTCCTGAGAAGAGAAGGGTCCCCAGGGAGGGTAGAACTTGAAGCCTCACTCACATTTCTTTTGACCCTGCCCAACCATTCTCTTGAAGGCTGTGATCTTGTCAACTTGCTTTTCATTGATGGAAGCCTATAGAAGCCTTTGAACTGGTTTCCAATGTCCCAGCCACTTTACTATGCCCATAACCTCATCACGGACCATATTTCCATAGTCTAAGGATTTGAAGAGGCTGTTTGCTTTCACTAAACAAACACCTGCCCCACTGTAATATCCAGCTCGGCACCAGCAGAAGGTTTTGCCCAGAATGGTGGCAGAGGAGCTGAAAAAGGCCATTCTTAGTCATCACAGCAGACTCGGGAGGAGCTGCTGGTCATAAATGCGCTGTTAGCATCCCATCAAAATGACTGACTGGGATATGAAAGTCAGAAGATACCCAATTTCCAGCTTCGTGGTCTCACTGCCTGAGCAGCATTCTCTGGTGGTTTTATTTATGGTGCTGTCCCTCCTGATTTGCCCAATTCTGAATAAATCATCACTACTCTCACTGACCCACATCCCATTTCTTACTAACCATCTTCAGGCTGTCTCTCTTGAGTCTAAATGCAAGTGCAGTAAAAACCACTGTGAATCCTTTAGGGTACTTCTCACCAATTAAAAGTGGCATATTAAATTTCTGAAAACCTTTGTAATCTGCAGTATAAAATCACATTTTATGGTAGCAGATAATTTAGAATCCATAAGCTAATTAAATGCAGTGAATGACAAGTGTATTCTCTAGATAAATGATAGATCAGTCACAGATAATGTACAAATCTAAGAGACTGGAACTGTTAGAAAAAATAAGAGGAAAACTGAGTCACAAATGTTCGTCCTTTTACATAAATTGACTAATTGTATTGACTACATAATGGAGTTGATTGCTGGCATCTTTTGCCTCCAGATCTCCAGGAACTATGAGGACAGCCTCTTCTGCCATGAAGGGAGTCAACATCCTTCTCAAAACGGCTCTATGTCATGACACTCCTGGATGTAGACTGCATGCAACATCTCTGTTTCTTCCTCATGTCTCCAGACAAAGAGACCACAGCTACTGAGGAAACACGAAAAGACTTCTGAATGAAGACATCAAAACTGTAACTAAGAAAGTGCCCCTTCATGGCCCAGAAGTGTTTGGATCATGGACCAATCATACGAATCTTAATGATTATCTGTCTTGGCATGGAGAATGATTCAGAGGCTGTGTAATAATGAATGCAATGATCAGCCAGAGACATGTTGGGATAGGGAGATGTAGTATTAGACTGACCAAGTTCAGACTCTCATTTAAAAAGAGAGGAAGCTAGGGCTGCAGGATAGGTCAAGCTCAAGGGACAGCAGTCCATAGCATGTGCAAGGTGCTAGGTTCCATGAATAAATGAATGAATGAATGAATGAATGAATGAATGAATGAATGAATCAAAAACTAAGTAAGGCTGGAGTGGAGCATTTGAATGGAATCCATGAGGCTCTGAGTTCAGGTCTCAACACACATAAGCATGAAGATAAGAGAGAGAGGAGAAGAAATGATTCCCCAGGATCAAAAAGGGGGGTCAGACTTGTGACAAGAATACAAAGCCCTCGACATTGGTCCTCTGAGTTTTCCAGCAGATCCCAAGGCAATTTGCAAAGTCCTGAAAGACAGAGAGGAAGCATGGTTTATATTTCTAGGACCAAGCTGAGAAGACGCCCAGGATGACAACGATCTCCATACTCACTTCTACGAAGAGAGGCAATCCCTGCGCCCAGAACCAAAGCTCCACTGAGACCAGCCAGTGGCCTTGATGTTGCTTGAACAGAACGGATGGCAAAGACAAAATGCACCTCTGCTAAAGGACTTCAGAACGATCAGAGCAAGGAGCTGGTGAACATGTAGAGAGATGATCACGGCCAGAGACGCCGGAAGCATGGCTTCACGCCTTTCCTGAGTCCTTCATTCTCAACACAAGAGAGGATGGAAAGGGCCTTCCCTTTCCTGCTTGTCAAGTTCAAATGCACCACGCACATGACAGGTAAACTCAGATATATGGCACTCGGGGAGGGGGGGACATTCTATGTAGACCCAGGTAGTCAACTCCTGGAAAATAAGCTGCATGGTAAATACATTCATGAGGACTCTTCATGTGATGACAGGACTAACCCAGACTATCTTAAATAAAAAAAGGGTAACAGGGTTAAATTTACCTTAAATTTAAAAAAAGGGGGGGTGACAGGACTAACCCAGACTACCTTAAACAAAAAGGGTGGTGTATGGTTCATTTAACTAAAATGTCTCAGTTAGAGGTAATTTCAGGCATGGTTGGATCCAGGAATTCCAAACTTCGTTATTGGATCTGGGATTTCTCCTCCATATTTGGGTATTTTTTTCCTTTCATTGGCTCCATTTTCTGGCTGATCTGCCCCATTGGCCATAACCCGTTAGCAACAGGTTTGAATCTTCAGAACTTCAAGTCCATCAGCATCAACAAGAGCCTACCTCCAATCATTCCACCAAATTTCCAGGTCTGGGTCTCACTCTGATCTGAATCCTGTGCCCATACCAAAAGCAGTTACAACAGCAACAGGTACCCGTGCCTGCCTGTGGTGCAGCAAAAAGGCTGGGTGGGGATTGGGGGAAAGCAGAATTGGGGGAGGAGCTGGAAATAGGCCGAGCCCATGGGTGTACTCCACAGCCTCTCGGTCTGAAGTCCCCAAATACTTAGAAGTTCACTCTGGAGGCCCACAGTAGTGCTCAGGACTGACTCAAAGATACCACAGGACAGCAACTGCCAGGGCACATGGTTGGTCACAGGTGTGAAAGAAGTGAAATCCTTATTCCTTGGAGAAGGAGCTAGGTCCACAGGCCCCTGTGCTCAGCTTTTCTGAAAGCCTCGCTTCCCTGTGAGCACAGTTTGCTTCCACGACTGGTAGATGGCCAGCCTCAGGCTCCAAAAGCCAGGGCTGTTATCTTGCCTATCCAGTGGTTCTGGCTTCCGAGCATGTCAGCCTCAGGACACACAGCACAGGCCCTGCCACCCTCCCTGAAGCTTGGTACTTGCAACCCTTCTGAGGAGTTCGGGCCTATGAGTGCACCATTGTGCTGGACTAGAGAGGCCGCCATTGACATGCAGAGGCCACTGGGGCCCTGGGGACACCCCAGGCAAAATTCTTCTGCTTAATCCTCACGCAGTCATATGCAGTCCACCCCAGCTAGCAGAAGAGGAAACTGAGGCACAGGGCACGTGTTACCTGGCTGCAGGCCTCAGGGCCAGGAAGCAGGAGAGTCAGTCTTCAGACCCAAGCAGCCTGCCCCAAGGCACCTCTCAGCATCCCTCAAGGCCACCAGCCAGAGAGATAGCCTGGCCTGTGGCACAGAGCGGAACTGGCCCCTATATCCTCCCTGCTCCCTGGGCCCCACACTCAGACATCCTAGCAGGACTGCTTTTTGTTGGCTCCTCATTCTTCATGCTGCTACTTTTTAGCCATGTTACTGATGAGAAAACAGCTTAGTAAAATCAATGGTTTTAAATTATACCTTTATGTACCAAGGATTCAAAACAAGCTACAAAACAGAAATACTTTCCTGTGACAAAAAATCAATCTTGCTGATGCCACTGTTCCTCGGGCCAGCCTCCCTCCCCGCCCCCACTCCCCTCTAGCTCAAGACTCTCTGCTCTTGCATCTGCCGCTTTGTGTCGACTTTCTACAGGTTTCTTGTTCAGGAGACTCATTTTATCTAAAAGGTCAATTCTTCCAGCGGGGCACCAAGCAGAATTGAATATAATTATCCCAATCTCTAGCGTGTAGAATTCATGCTTGAATTCATTCAAAAAATAGCATGCAGTATAATTAACTGAGAGTCCGACCAAACCTATTGAGAAAGCCTCAGGTATCATACAGTTCCCCTTACAATAGAACATTTTCATTTAAGGACATTGTACGTATTAACCCAAGTCAGCATCCAATTACTCTGTGAATAAGTGAATTCTCTGTTCCAGGAATGTAATTTGAAAATGTTGTCATGCAATCTGAGGCAAAAGGTCCTTTTTCATTAATCTAACTCTCATTAAAGTGGAAGCCTGCAGGTTATTTCAAATCCATTAGTTTTAAATACAGGTGATTACAGTCCTATTGCACGTAAGACAACAGATGTGTCTATCAAGAAATATTGGGACGTTTCGAGGGATGGGACTGGCCGGCGGCTTGGCTGTCACGCCACTGGTGAAAATCCCTGGTGGAAGGTGGAATGGAAAACGCCTGTGAAATCCCCCAGGGAGAAAACCAACAAGGTGGTGGGGGCGGGTGTATTCAGGAGGGAGCTCCACCCACCCTTTCCCCAAACCGCCTCTTGGGTCTATTTTCCACCCATTTCGATTTGGGAATCCAAAGAACTAAAGAGTCATTAATTTTGACTCCTATTTTTATTTTTGTTTTAAGAGAGGGTCTTACTGTGCAGCCCTGGCTGTCCTGGAACTTGCTATGAAGACCAGACAGCCCTCAGACTCACAGGAATCTGTCTCAATCTCCCAAGTGTTCAGATTAAAGGCATATGACACTCCATTCCACCGTCTTTGTTTTTATTTTTTGATCAAGTTGGCCTTGAACCTGTGATCTCCAATGTCAGCCTCCAGAGGGCTGAATTTCAGGTGTGCTCACACCCTGAGTTAGGTGTTTTGTTGTTGTTACTGCTAAGACAGGGTCTCTCTATGTAGCTAGACTCTGGCTAGCCTGGAACTTGATATGTAGAACAAGATGGCTTCGAACTTAGAGATCCACCTGCCTCTGCTTTCCAAGCGCTGGAATTAAAGGTGTGTGCTATTGCCCGGGCACTGACTCAATCTTAATTCTATAAGAAGTCAGTAATGTTGTGGAATAATCTTTTTGGACACTATGAAGATGTATCTTTGCCAAGGTGCCCTCTGATTGGTTTAGTGAAGAGCTTAATGGCCAATAGCTAGGCAGGAAGAGGTTAGGTAGGACTTCTGGGCAGAAAGAGAAGAAGGTGAGATGAATTTAGGTGCTGTAGAGACTCCAGAAGACACAGAGAGGAAACAGGAGGTGCAAGATGGAAGAGAGGTAAAAAGTCACGAGGCAAAACATAGATTAATATAAATAGATTAATATAAGTTATAAGAGCTAGTGGGACAAGCCTAAGCTACAGGCTGAGCTTCCATAATTAGTAAGAAGACTCTGAGTCATTTTTTGTGAACCGGTGGCCCAAAGAAAATCCGACTACACAGTAAGTCTGTAGCTGTACCTCCCTGAATGGGCAGGATCTTTGAAGCTAAGCACAGTTAGACTTGGTTAGCAGATGGGTGGAAGCCCACCGTGAAAATGAGGGCTGCAGGCTTTGGGGCAGCCTTGCCTGGCTGGGCTCAAGAGTGCTTAGCTTCTGCTTTGCACTGAGCAGCCCCACGCACTAGTTATTTTGGTGTTTGCAATTGCTCTCAGCCTTTTAGTTATCTGTTCATATTTGACTCCATCCAGTGACTATTTCTAGAGGCTGGGAGTGCCACTCAGTGGAGGAGCATTTGCCTAGCAGTTTAATTTCCTGGGTTTAATTCCTAATAACACAAGTGGGCGGGGCCCATTGAGTAAACCTATGAGGATCTGAGTTTGATCCCTAGGATCCACGTTTTTAAAAAGCTGGGGGGGGGGTGGTCACGTGCTTATAATCCTAGGACTGGGGAGGTAAGACAGGCAGGTCCCTAGGGCTCACTGTTCAGCTAGGCTAGTCTACTTGAAGAGCTCCAGGCCAATGAGAAACCTTCTTGGAAAGTAAGGTCAACAGTTCCCAAGGAACAACACATAAAGTTGTCCTCTCACCTTCAGTTATACACTGGCACACCCATGTGTACCCATCCACACACAAACACACACACACACACACACACACACACACACACACACATGCACACACACACACACATACACACACACACACATGTACAAACACACACACACATGCACACGCACACACACATGCACACATACACATGCACACACACACATGTACACACACAATAAATTTTAAAAGAAAGGAAAAAACAGGCAAAAGGAAGGAAGGAAAAAAGAAAGAAAGAGACAGGGGAAGGAAGGAAGGAGGGAAGGAAGGAAGGAAGGAAGGAAGGGAGGGAGGGAGGGAGGGAGGGAGGGAGGAGAGGGAGGGAGGGAGGAAGGAAGGAAGGAAGGAAGGAAGGAAGGAAGGAAGGGGGAAAAAGTCAGGAAGCAAATCCTTTGCATACTTAGGAAATGGCCGGCCCTCACTAAGTGAGAGATTCCGTAAGCCACTGATCTTGCTGTCATGCAGGCAGGGGAGAGCCCAGCAGCAGCCACACATTTCCTATAGTCCCCTGTGACAGGAAGCTGCAGAAGCCCAGGGAGAAGTTCCCAGCCTTCTACCTAACTAAACCCTGCAGTGGTTTCCCGCTGGGCACAGGCCTGTCTGCAAGCCAGCAGACAGCCCAGGGTCCACGGCTCAGCCCTGCCTCCCCTTTCAGCCTTCACAGCCTCACAGTCTCTCCTTTAGCAAGCTGGCCTCTCTGGGTACCTTAACCGGTCTAAATTCTGGGAGCCTCAATGCCTTGGCGAGTCTGTCTGTTCTCTGGGTGTCCCTTCTTCCAGCTCTCTGTGACCGGTCCTCTTTCTGGCTCAGCTCAAAGCCACAGCTTCCCAGACATCTCAACAATACTTCCTAAGGTGATTCCAAAGCCCAGCTACTTCCTGTTTGTTTCATTGAAGCCCTCTGGCCTTCTGGGATATTGTTTGTTCAGTTAGGTTTTATCTCTGTCCCTTTTAAATTATCAACGACAGGAAGGAAAGGACCTGCCAGTTGTATTTATCACACAATCCGCTGGACTCACCCGGAGTCTGGTATACAGGTGCTCAGTAAACACTAGGTAAGTAAAAGAAAACAGGACTGAATGAATGAGGTGCTGGAAGCCGAGACTCGCTTAGGAACTGTCAGGTAGAGATAAGGAAGAGAAAGGACACTGTTATTTTCAAACCAATCTGTGGCATGGAGTTGGTGTCTTCAGAATGGGGTTGATTTCTGCGGCCAGGTTTCGCTCATTCTTCAGCAGTCAGGCAAACCCAAGAGGTGAGCAGAAATGGTGTCTTTTAAGACAATGTGGCCGAGGGTCCTGGGGTGTGGCTCTCACCTGGTCAACAAATATTGAGTACGGGATATCCTCTACCCACGCTCATTTAACCTCACTGCCACCTCCATCATTCTCCACCCACTCGCCTCCTTGTAGACCTTAAACTCGTGATCTACCTGTCTTGGCCTCCAAACTTTTCCTCTAAATAATTTGTATCTGATAAACATCCAGCTAAGTATTTGTGACCAGTGGTTTTGCCCAGAACTGAGTGTCTAATATCAGACATTATCAATTACTACCAACCCTGGAAAAAAACAGGTTCACTTTAGGACAGAGATCGTGCACACAGCACTGGACCCTTTCTGGGTTTTACGGTTCTAACTCTTCTCATACCCAACAGAAACCTTCCAAGGTCAAAATCCAGGGGCATTGAGTGGCTTCAGAGAAGAGAATTTGTTGATAATGCTCATCTCGGGAGAGAAGACTCAAACTGGAACTCAGATCTTTGATGGCAACGTGGTAATGCTCCAGGCATGGCTGCTCTTAGCCACACCAGTGTAAATGACCTTGGTGCTCTTAGGAACTCGCTCACAATTCCCTGGAACAAGAAATATCTGGTGAGGGTTGCTTTATTGAGCATCACAGGGGTGTGTCAGGAGGAGCTTCGGAGAAAGCATTCCGCACCAATAACTTGCTGTCATTCCAGGTTTCTATCCCAAGCAGCGGCCACTTTGAGGCAGCTTCAAGGAAGGGCCACAGCTTGCCTGAAGTTCCCCTGAACAGGCCAGCTCTGATTCCGTTCTCCAGCTCACCAAGGGGGCCTGCAGGCAAGCAGCTCCTTCCCGTCACTTCTCTTGCGGTTCCCGAGTGGCTGACATCCTCAACCACAGCCTGTGGTGTTGAACCAGGCTTGATCAATCTGACTATATGACAGCAATGTCTTTTCCACATCCATGATTTGAAGTAGATAGAGTACACCACAACCCTCCCCAAATCCTCACCTCACACGCGTGAAGCCGCCGTCCCAGGGCTCTGATGAGCCACTTATGACCAACGAGGAAACGGAAGCGGATGATGATGGCCACAAGCCACCCAGAGGAATGACCCAAACCTGCACCTGAAGTCAATTGCCCTCACAGCAAGAGTCTCCCAAAACACATCCAGGCTCAGTTTTCGCCACGGGTTGTTCTCCCAAATCAGGCCTTATTCTCTGAGATTTCCAATTTGCCCTTCCTTGAGAGTGATGTGACCCCCTCCCCAGAGTGCTGAGCCCCACACCTTCCCAGTCTGTTAAGTTGTACTTGGAGTAATGTTCTCAGAGCAGGGGTTGGCTGCTTGAAGGAGCGGTGCAGAGATGAATGAAAAATGGAACCCCTGACTCCTCACCAACTGGGCACCAAAGATCTCTGGGAGCTGAAAGCCCACAGCTTCCCATCTCCACACCTGACCAAGAGCTAGACCTTACCTCGGCTTGGTCGTCACACCGTAGCTAGCCTGGCTGGTGGTTAGGGATAGGTCCCAGGCTACCAAAGAGGAGAAGACTCACAGAGAAGGACACCCACCAGTCCAATCCTTCCCTCGTCCTCCTTCAGCAAAAACAGGAGGCTCAGCTGGGCGGTGGCGTGGCGGTGGCGCACGCCTTTAATCCCAGCACTAGGGAGGCAGAGCCAGGCAGATCTTTGTGAGTTTGAGGCCAGCCTGGTCTACATAGCAAGATCCAGGAAAGGCCCAAAGCTACACAGAAAAACCCTGTCTTGAAAAACAAAAAACAAACAAACAAACAAAAAACCAGGAGGCTCGTTCCCCAGGATGTCTAGCCAGAAAAGCTAGCCTAGACTGCTCTGATAGGCACCGTCTTGACAAAAGGAAGTGATAAAGAAAAGGAGCCTGAGTCCTGGAGACACACTGCTATGTTCAGAATGCCCCCCATACATGTTGACATTTAGTCTCCACGGTAATAGTGCAGAGAGGCGGGACCTTTCCTGGTGAGTAGGTCATGGACCACCCCAAGATGGGTAGAATGAGACCGTTGTGGAGGGAGTGGGTTCATGAGTGGCAGAGCGGGTTTGTTACGTCTGCTGCCTTCTTGCCCATTCCACCATGTCTCTACTACACAGGCTTGCTCTCCCACCATGTTGGATCATAGCATGGAGGTCCCGGACAGATGCCGGTGCCATGCTCTTCGACTTCCCAGCCTCTCAAACCATGGGCCAAATCAAACTCCATCATTCATAAATTACCCAGTCTCTGGAATTCTGCTAGTGCAGCGGAGCACGAAGACATTCTTCTAAAGTTCTTCAGAAATACTCCTACTTCAGGGCACGTAGGGTTCCACCTACTATAATCACATGTAAAAGAAAGGATTGAATTGGGCTTAGGTTTCTGAGCCTCGGAGTCCATGGGGCAGAGAGAAGGCATGGTGGCAGGGTCAGCTGAGAGCTCACATAGTGAACAATAAGCCAGGAGCTGGAGAGCACTAACTCAACTGATAAGAGTCTTAGATTCCTCAAAGCCCGCCCCCAAGTGACACACTTCCTCCAGCAAGGACACACCTCCTCATCCTCCCCTAAGGGCCACCACCAACTGGTGACTAAGTGTGAAGGTGCCTGAGACGTTTGGAGGGCAGCTGGCTCAAACCACCACAGCCGAGCAGCTGCAGCCCTGAACAACCTGGACTTTCTTGTCTTTCACGGTGCCTGCTCCACGGTGGGTCTGGCTCATAAACCCCCAGCATCTGCGTGCAGAACGGGTAAAGAATTCTTAGCAAGCGAGTGTTCGCACTTCAGATTTTTAATTTAAAAATTTGTAGACTATGTTTATGTGTGTGAGTGCATACGCATGCACAGGCTTGTGCACCTGAGTACGGGTGCCCACAGAGGTTAGGAGAGGGTGACAGACCTCAGGTTACTGGAGATCATCCCCCGCCCCCCCGCAACACATGCATGCACACTCGTACACAATTTCTCCCCACCAAACACAGTCAGTGATGCTGAGGGGTGCCCAGCGCTCTGTGAGCACGGTTTTTCTCTTCCGGCTCTTGGGCTGTGCTTCACCATTACCTTATTTAGTCTTCCCTGGGACGGTCAGGCCTGCTGTAAGCCACAGTTTATGCCTCACAGGAACCGAAACATCTGACCCCCTGGGAATATACTTTGGGCAGCCCTCATGACCATCCACGCTTCGAGGGCTGGCTCTCCCATGCTCCCCTGTGGCTCCTCTTTTGCAAGCGACATTTGGCTTTCTCTTCAGACATGCATTGCAGCTCCTGACCCTTCATTTTCTGTGTGTGTTTGAATGTCTTTGGGGGGTTGCTTGCGTACAGAAGCCAGATTCTCCTTTCCCTGTGGATTCTAGGGCGTTTTCTAGAGGTGACATGGAGGTGGAAGATAGCATAGTTAATGTCTAAGGCTAAAATTGCTTGCGTTCATGCTATGAACATGTGTATTATGGGTTCAGTATTGTGTACTATGTTCTCTGTATAAAGACCTGTACTTATACATAAGAAAGAGCTGACGCGATCCATGTACCACCACTGAGGAGAGAAAATCCCAGCTTGGCTCCGAGGCCCCTGCTTCCTGGGTCCAGATTGTGGGACAACGTGAAAGCCTTTTTAAAGCCTTGTCTTTTTCCCACAGTATCTCTTGGCATTTCTGAGGAAGTGGTCTGTAATTCTCCTTGTTTACAACTGGGATACAGACAGATTAGAAAATGTACTCAACGTCATAGAGCTAGCAAATGCACCATTGTGTTTTACACGCAAAGCCTGACCATTGCAAAGTCTACAAAAAAAAAAAAAAAAAAAAAAAAAAAAAAAAAAAACCTTAATTTTTAAAAAGTTTACTTTTGAATTGGTTTTGGTGGAAAGAGGATTGGGAACCTGACTAGGTTCGGCCTCCCTGACTAGAAGACTGTGGCTGCCCTCCCCAGCCTCCCTCTGCTGGGCTGCGGTGGCAGGAGGCATGGTCACCCTGGCTGTTCCCCAGACTCCTGTGCCTCTTGGCTGCCGATGTGTTCATTCCCTGGAAGGTGCTGGTGAGACCACATCAACACCACAGACATAGAAGAAGCCCCTCCTTTGTCTCTCTGTCTCTGTTTGTCTCTCTATGTCTCTATCTCTTTGTCTCTTTCCCTGCTCCACCTCCCAGCCCCCACCTTGGGAAGTGACCTTGATCTGGGCTGATTTTCCTCCCTGTGTTCACATCATTCTGGCAGGCTGCTGTGTCTCCAGGGCTAGTCCACGTCTTCCATCGGACCCTCCAATCTAGAGGAGGTGGGACTTCCTTCATCTGAGCTCTGATCTCCTCACTGTCCTCTTTGACCGCCTGCCCTTTGATCTTCTGGGTGACCAGTCCTCTATATTAAACCCCTTCCTTTAGAATATATAGACTGGACTTTGCTTTCCTGGCCTAAGCCAGATTGGTATGGACACACACACACACACACACACACACACACACACACACACGAACTGTAGCAGTACGCAACTGAAAAAGTATAGCTCAGATCACCCCCCTGGCCCCATTTCCCCAGCTGCCGAGCGGGACTTGACACCCCTGCGCAGGTGCATACGAGGATGCAGTGAACAGCATCCAGGCCCTTGAAGGGTGAGCATGGCAGTGCTGGTCCATGGTCCCATCTCTGCTTCTTCCCGCACTTCGAAGGGTAGAGAAAGTGGCACAGATCCCGAGTTCAAACACAGTGACAGGGTCTGGGAAGCCCAGGAGCGCACACCTGTTGTGGTCACCACCCCTCCTCTACCTTCCATGTGTTCTTGGTCCTCTTTGGTGTGACAAGCAGCCAGAACCAGAGCACTTTAGGAAGCATTCCCAGCTTAGGGCTCACTGGAATTATTAGCACTGAGTCCATATCTGTTGACTTTCCCCAGGCCTCTCAAAAAAAAAAAAAAAAAAAAAAAAAAAAAAAAAAAAAAAGCAGCTTCCTTCTTTGTTACCAACAGAGCCCCTGGAGACACTGTGTCTGGACGTGGAACGGACCAGTTATAAATGCAAACATTCTCAAGAGGGCCAACTCAGTGACAACCTTGGTAGCCATGACAGACACAGTAGTCAGGTGCTGGAGAATTAGAGCTGAAAAGATGCATACAAGCTGTAAGGATGGGGAGGTCTGAGGAGAGCCATGGAGAGGAGAATCTCTCCAGATGGTCAGGTCTTCAACTACCTGGAGGCCCACCACCATTAGAGAGGGTAGTCTGTTGGCTCGGTCCACACACTCCCATGCCCATCTCACCCCAAACCACCTTTCCAGAAACACAGAGTGATATTTACCCAAGTGTTTGAGCACCTCGTGGCCCAGTCATGTGGCACATGAAATGAATTAACATATTAGTGTGAGACGTAGTGAGGGTGAGCCTTAAGCCATAGTGACTATTCCTCTCATCTGAAGTCCCAGAGCAGCAGGTTCCCAGACAGACAGACAGACAACAGCCAGGTCTGAAGAATTGGAGAGTGGAAGTTGCAGTTGCAGGGACAGAATTTCAGTTGGGAGTCACAATAAAATTCTGGTGCTGAAGCCAGGTGGTGGCGGCACATGCCTTTGATCCCAGCACTTGGAGGGCAGAGGCAGGTGATCTCTGTGAGTCTGAGGCCAGCCTGGTCTACAGAGTGAGTTCCAGGACAGCCAAGGCTACACAAAGAAACTGTGTCTTGACAAAAACAAACCAACCAAACAAACAAAAACTTTCTGGTGCTGGATTCTGGTGACGGCTGTGCATCGGCTGACTGTCATTGCTCATTGCTACTGAGCTATGCACATGGGGCAGTAAGCTCTGGGACACGTGCATCATCCAAACAATTTCCCATTCTTAAAACTTGACAATCATACTATGTACACATGAAGTTATTATGTTTAAGGGAATTTAAGGATACTTCAGAGCTCACTCAGACAGCACTCACACTCAAACTGAAACAAAGCAGAGCCTAGCCTGGCCCCTGAGGAAGGGTGACATACAAATTCATAAAATTCATAAAGCATTACATATTGTTAAACAATACTCAAACTGTTAATCAAACAGGTCTAAGGAAACAACCCAAAATCAACAAAATGGCAAGAATTATTACACATCTTTCAATATTATCAATGAATATCAGTGGTCTCAATTCCCCTAACTAAAGAGACAGAGACCTGCAAAGTGGACACACACACACACAATGGAATAGTATGCAACTGTAAAGATAAATGAACTCTGCAGGAAAATGGACGGAATTGGAAATATTCTGAGTGAGATAACCCAGGCCCCAGTGTTCTCTCTCTTTGAAGGATCCTAGCTTCAACTTTAGTTGCGTTCATCTAACATAGGACACCAGAGAACAAGGAAGAGGGGAGGGTTATCGTAAAGGGGGGTACACTGGTAAAAAGAAAGTAAAGAAAGGGAACACTGTGAGTGGAGAGGCTGAGGCAGGGAAGGAGGCGGGGTCAGGGGTTGGGGAGATGAAGATGTGAGATAAAGGGTGTGTAAAGTAAGCAGATAGAAAGCAAGATACACCCACGTGTGCCATAGTGACTTGGCTATTGTGGGGACCATACCCACGTGTGCCATAGTGACTTGGCTATTGGGGAAACCAACTGGCCCTGACTGGATTCAAGGCCCACTACACAGGAAGGTGGGGACTAATACTTGTAAGGCTGGCTAAGAACTCGGGTCTGGGGAAGTCAACCCGCCCATTCGAAAACACACTTCTGGTGATTAGCCAAGCTGACACATTAGCAAACTGAACACCTGTGCCTGTTCCTGTAGACAAAAGCTGCTGTCAGCCTTAGTCAGAGAATTCTCTCCTCGTGAAGAACAGTGGTAACTCTAGAGACTCAAGATACAGAGAGCAGTGACAGATGTGGGCCCAGCCCTGAACAGTCATTCATATCAGCCCTCTCAGAGAAGGGGCAGGAGTGTATGGGAGTCAGGAGACAGGGGGAGCCTCTCCAGGTCCCACAGTCATTGCCGTCATTGACTAACAACAACTGTAGTTACCTATCTGGGGCCAGACAAGATCCACCCTATCGTAACCACTCACGGAAGAGGGAAGGACTTTCGGAACCTCCGTTTGGCCTCTGGATTTTATTGGCTCTTAGTAGATTCTGGGAAAGGGGAGAATCACTGCCTCTAGCTGTGTGCCCTCAGTTGACCCCACCGGGCCCCAACACACAGCTCCAAAGCGCTGGTTGCAAGAACGACCCTGGTTAGTCTCTCAGGGGGTCAGCAAACAAAGCGAAGAACAGACACGGATGTTGTAGAGATGTGGGGGGAAGTGGGGGTAGAGATGGGTGGTTGGGAGGGGAGGGGTGAGAATGGTCAGTATGCGTAGCATACATGTGCAAAACTGTAAAAGTAACGATAAAATAAATAAATGAGGTATTTTAATTTCGAAACAATAAGGATTGTTTTAGTTACGTTCTGTTGCCTAACAAATCACATCAAAACTTTGTAGCTTAAAACAACCAGCAACTCTTGTTATTAATTACTTTGACTACCCCTCTGGCTTGAGACAGAGAACACAGAGGCAGTTTTCCAAGATGCCCCCCACAACGGGGTGTGAGTGAGCGCCCATGTATGGCTCCTCCTGCAGTACTTGGATCCCAGGAATGAGCATGATGGCAGAGCAGGTAGACTCTACCAGTCTGTCTAAAGCTAGGCCGGAAGTTGACGCCCTTGCTGAAGTCCATCTAGTTTTAAGGAAGCAGAGGCTGCAGGAATGTAAGCTCCACCCCTTGAAGGAGGAGTGTCATCAGTCTGTGTGGTGGCTTTGAGCCCAACTAAAGTGGCGGGCCTCAATGAGGGGAGGAGAGCTGTGGAGAGTTCTTTCTTTTCTTTAGTACTCATGGGTCAGAGTGGTGGGGGGGGGGCGTGCTGGTTGATCCGGTACTGACGGTCCAGCCCTCTGCTGAACAGTGTCAAAGCGCCCTGCCACTGGGCCCTTTTCAAAGTCCTGGGTTTTAGTACATTTATCTACTGTTGAAACTGCTGAGATTCGTTTTAACTTTCTTAGATGACTCAGAAGCCTGCAGCTTCCTGAGGGGCCTGGGGTCACCACCAGTGACATCCATTATCATTTCGCTAGTCCCACACCCCAAGGCTGGTCGACAGAATGCCAAAGAGATAAACCACTTTTACTGTAATTCACCCTCTGAAAAAATGGGATTTACCAAGCAAATTAAGAGGGCGAAGAAACTTGCAGGGTGACATTTAGCCTACTCAAGACACCAAACTTTTCAAGCACTTTAGAGTCGCGATTTACATACAATTACAGGAATACCTCATTTATCTACTCCTGCCAGGAGGAGCAGTTTCATATGAGTGAATTTTCCAGATAATGGCAGCTTCCCCCAGAAGCACCGAGCCATTTAACCAGACTGGCAGAAGTCTTCCCCCAATAGTTATGCAGCATCCAGAATATCCAGACTACCCATGGCCAACAGCCATAGCATCTAAGCCAGGCCCAAGTTCTCAAGGCAGCTTGCCATTATGCAGGCTGCTAAATGATATCTTAAGTCACCGATGTCAGGTAACTGCCTCATCCATCCAACCCATATCAACTGACCACCTACTTCCTGCCCTGGCCCGATAGTTTTGTTTGCTAAAGATCTATTTATTTGTGGGTTTTGCCTGAATGTGTATCTGTGCGCCACATGTGTGCAGTGCCTGTGGAGGCCAGAAGAGAGTGTCAGATCCCCTGGAACTGGAGTTACGGATGGCTAAGAGCAGTCTGTGGGTGCTGGGACTCTAGCCCAGTCCACGGCAAGAGCAGCTAGCATATGAACGCACATATGTGTGAGTGTGTGTGCATACATGTGAAGACCCACAGCTGCCCGTGGATGTCTTCCTCTCTCCCTCTCCATTTTATTTATTTAGCCAGGACCTCTCAATTAAACTCAGCTCACTTACTCCTCTAGTCTTGATAGCCAACTCGGTCCGGAGGAATTGTCTGTCTCCCTCCCGTACTTCCATTACAGGCGGCTGCCATGCCTCCCCGGAGTTTTCACCTGGGTTCTGAGGATCTGAACTCCATGTCTTACACTTGCAGGACAAGTGTTCATCCATGGAGAAATCCCCCCGGGCCAGTCTGTCATCTAGGGATACCCTATGTCTTCTTTCATGTGCACATCCTGGTAAAATACCTTCTTTTGTCCATGTTCCGCTCAGATGGAAACAGCACTGTGCTGTGGAGCCTTCTGGGTCTTTCTTTTCCACTAGGCTTTGTCTTTAAGATGGTTTGTCCTACTCTTAACGTGGCCTGGCTTTGCCTCCAAATCTGTAGCGTTTTCTTTCCAGGTTGCTCCAGGGATGGGTAGTCAGACCACCCTGCCTCAGAAGGAATGATGGATGCCCTGAGCACCTGTGCATGATAAGGCCTCGGAGTACACGTGCTCGCCTTCAGTCACACCAGCAGACTGCCCTCATGGGGGGCAATGTCACACTACAGTTACCAGGAGTTAACAAGACGTCCCCTAGGGCTGAAGAAACAGCTCGGCTGGTAGAGACCCTTGCTGCCAAAGCAGAGAACTTGAGTTCCATCCCAGGAGTCACATGGGAGGGGTGAACCTGACCCTCCAAGTTGTCCTCTGACCTCCACACCTGCACTGGGCACATGCGCCCAGGTGTGCTCGCTAGAAGATCCAATTTCCTGTACTTTGCGATTTCCTAAGCAAAACTCCAGAGGGCACTGTGACAGCAACACACACACACACACACACACACACACACACACACATACTTTAAATAAATAAATAGGTAAATAGATAAATAAATAAATAGTTTTAGAAAGAACAAAACAAAACAAAAACAACCCCTGGTGGAACTCATCCTAGGGCTGCTGTGTGGTTGCCCGCACTTGGCATTTTTAGCTTTTTACGTTCCCAGTCTGGTGAGTGTGAAGTTGTGACTTGCTGCTGACTGTTTTTGTTTGTTTGGCCAGTGGCTCAGAGTCCCATCACGCCCATGGTGTGGCAGGCTGTATGGGTGGCACATACGTTTTCCTCTCAGTCTGCCACCTGTTGCTGGTTGCCTGTGTTGACCACGGTGCTGGGACTGGGCTTAGCTGGTACTTCCCAGACAGATTCCCACCTGGGTCCATCCCCTTTAGGCTCCTCTCTTTCCTACCATGCCCTGAAATCACCAGAAAAACCGGTCTCTTCCTACAGCCTGGCATCTTTGTGCTTGCATTTCTGTTTAGCAGTCATGGCTTCCTGTCATCTCCTAAGTGGCTCCTTGTGGCTTCCTCTCTCCCTGGCAGGTGGAAAGGGTTGGAAGACAGAGTTTGACTCTGCTGCCTTTCCGCTCTCGAGCAGGCAACACAGTGGTAGCACACAGTGAATGCTCAGTAGGTGCCTCCTACACCGATTCTCCTAAGTATCAGCTGTAGCTGGAGGAGTGATCATGTTTTGGACCATCTACGGACATGTGCTGACACTAGCAAAAACTCCAGGGCAAAGCCAGTGAGATTCTCCCTTTAGTCAAAGGCAGATCCAAGGTTTCATTCACAGATCCAAGGTTTCAGACTCGTGTTCTCCATGGAGCTCTTCTCACTCACATGGGAGAGAAGTGAAAATGGAGAAAAGGGAAGATTCTGGATCTTTTACTCTGAGGACTGGGCCCGAGGGTGTTTGATTGCGTTCCATCACAATGGACCTACCTGTGTATATTCCTGGTCACCCATCACCCCCAAATAGCAAACCACCACAGAATGGTGCTTAAAGCAATGGCGGCGGCGGCGGTGGCGGCGGCGGCGGCGGCAGGGGATGTGTGACCTACTATCTCCTGCATGGGGCAGGTCAGTGTGGGAAGTGGGCAGGTTTGTGTTGCCATCACCCAGCGTAGGAGCTGGAATCGGCTTGGAGGCTTCTCCACTCATATGTCTGTTGCCTGCGTTCCACCAGCAGGACTAAAAACTGGGGCTCCTGGGTACCTCTTTGTCTAGCTGGTCTCTGCAGTGTGGAGCCTGCAGTAATTGGTCCACAAGCTGCCCAGGAATGTAGAGGTACAGAGAAAAAGATGCTAGCCTCTGAAGTCATCCACCACTGATGCTTCGAAATTGCTGCTCAGGTCCAAAGGCAAGAGAAAGAGATTGTATTTTGACAGTGGGTGATAAAATTTGGTAGAGTATGTAGGACTTGAGGTATTACTACCGCCCTTCTTGGAAGCCTGTACCTCCTAAGCCAAGTCCCAGAGGGAGGGAGGTTTGGCAGTGTGGGCCTGGGTGACAAAGTCCTATTCTGCTCAGGGAGGAGGCTGAGTCATGCCCAAGGACTTTAAATCTGTTGAGAGTAACTTTTATCTAACAAAATCCTCTTTTTGAAATGAAAATAAGAACAGATAACAATGAAGACAAAAGCCACATGCACCTCTTAGCCTTCTCTTTCTGCAAAGAAACTGTGCCCACCCCAGGCGGGGACCCTGTCTGCTTTGACAGTTGCCTAGCTCAAGTGGAATGCAAGTTTCAGGACTAGAGTTTCCCCTGGCTCCCCAGCTTGTGTCTCTTCCCTCTCCCCTAGTATTGTATAGCTGGCAGCTGAGTGATTGAACCTAGCAGAGATAGATTGGGGACATCGCCCTCCTAGCAGGAGCTGGGAGTAATGGTACCCGGGAGGGACAGGTAGGCAAAAAGGGAACAAACTCAGGCAATTTTCAGACATCTCCACTGTCCATTACTTTGTTCACTTAAATAAACAAATAACCCCCAGGCAATCAGCAGCCAGCAGCCAGCAACTGCAGGAATGATTTCCTTTCATTACACTCAAAGACCAATCGATGCTCCTTAATCGCAAGCCACACGCCTAGCCTAGTCGGCACAAGCAGGTCCCCACTGCTCCCCTGCTTTCCAGACATCTGCTCTGCAGACTCTCCCATCCTGCAGAAGTTCCAAATGGGGAAGACAAGAGACAGGACCAGCCCTGCCCAATGGCTGGGGAATCTTCTAGAAGAGGAAGCAGGTGAATCAGCTGGTTGAAATGGAGGGGAAGATGGGAACATCTTCCCTCTGCCCTGTTCAGCAGTCTGGGCCATCAGGGTGTCAGAGGAAGAAAGTGATCAGACTCTAAACTCTGCAGTCCATTCTCACCCTTGCAAAAGTCAAAACAAACAAACAAACAAAAACAAACAAAAACCAAGCCACAAAATGAACGGCTAGACTCCATGCTAACCCTTAGGCCAGAGGATTAGAAAACGAACATCAGGTGACATGACCTGGCTGTGTTCCTCACTTCAACTGTGCCCGACGTACACACACCAAGAGCCTGCCTTAGAAAGTATTCAGGTTGCATTTTCCCAGATGCATGCTTGGGCCACTATCGCCATTTTGGATTATTTGCTCAGCAACAGAGCCATGGAGACCCTGGGGCACGGGGATATGCTTCCAGATGTTCAGGCAGAAGCTGCAGCTAATCTCACTTTACCTGCCCCAGCCTGAGAAGTTGATGCTGTGAGACTCAGCAAGCCTCAGGTCCATGTCATTTCCTCAGTGTCTTCCAGGTTTGGGCCATATTTAACACTGTCTACACTGTATACAGTTTTTCACTGAATTGATTCACTTTGGTTAGAAAGAAAAGAACATATTTGTTTTAAAGAAAAAGTTGTATCACGGCCTGATCTAGAAACCCAATATTGCAGGCCATAAATAGACTCTGCCTATAAAAATCAGCACAATGGGAGTTCATGGTAGATTAGACACAAACCTTTTAGTCTGCTCATTCTTGAAAGCTTCATAAGGTGACAGTTAGAGGATCAGAAACAAAAAGGCATAAGCCCACAGAACCTAAAGGAACAGAGGAGACAGATAGCAAATGACAGATGTCAAGAAAATTTGGGGGACTGGGAAAAATTAGGTTCAGATCAACTGAAACCTAGATGTGGGAACAAAGAAGCAGAGAGATGAGCTGGGCCGTGAAGTGGTGCTGGGAGGCCCCAGAAAGAGGGGTGTTCAGGTAGGGCTGAACCCAGGAGCACAGCAGAAAGTCTTAGAATCTGCCAGCTCCTTAGCTTTCCTCTCCCACCATCCACAACCAGGGACCCATCCTTCCCTTCCCCAGAAGACAGGTTGTTTATTCCACAAAGGTATCAGCCCTTCTACCATGGACAGCATTTTGTCACACACACACACACACACACACACACACACACACACACACACACACTGTTAAAATTGAAAACGCTGAGTGGCCAGGAAATCCACGGTGTCCTGTGCCCTGAATGTCACAGTCTTTGGGCAATGAGAAGTTGGGCCTAGTGATGGGAAATGGTGAGAGCAAAGACATTGTAAATTGTGCTGGAACCAGACCAGAAAAGATATCGATGAAATAGAGACCCAGAACTATAAGAAGGAACACAAACAAAAGAACAACAACAATAAAACAGATACCCAAAACAACAACAACAATAAACTTAAAAGAGAGGAAGGGGAAAAAATAAGAAAGTAAGTTGGGGCTGGAGAGATGGCTCAGTGGTAAAGAGCACTCGCTTCTCTTGCAGAAGACTCAGGTCTGGTCCCCCGCATCCACATGGTGGCTCACACACATCTGTAACCAGTTCCAAGGGGCCTAATGTCCTCTTTTGACCTCCTTGGTACATGTACAGGCATGCAGGCAAAACACTCATATATATGAAATAATTCTACAGAAGTTAAAAAGGTAATAAGTGAATTGTTTCCGGGTAATTATCTTAATGACAGACATCCTAGGAGGGGAAGGGGTATGCAGACAGAAGGAGATCGGCAAAGACGCCGAGGACTTCGGTGCCCTGACTAAAGGGGCCTACTAAATGCTTGATGGAGGGAATGAGCAATCAATCACACCAAATGACATCACCCCAGATACAGAGAGATGCCTAAAATCTTCTAAAGATGAAACCAAAAGCAAGAACAACATCAGCAAAAATCTAGGTCCCGTGTGTACAGTAAGGCATGGGCTTTCAAACAGCTCTGAAAGTCCAGTGAAGTAAGCCATTGTTCACCAATTTGCAGAGAAAATCACGGTAACATTTGAATTTTCTAAACAGTCAAACTATTAATCCAATGTAAACTGGGATAACAAAGTCCCCTTGTTAAGCATGTAAGACGTCAAAACTTTGCCTTCAAAGGACTCTTACTCAAAAATATATGAAAAGAACAAATGTTGAAGGACGAAGACATGAAGCCCAGGATAGGCACTCCAGCCCAGGACAGCAGGAGAAGGAAGAGCCACGGACAGCTGTGTTGGAGGCTTGGTCAGGGTTGAGATCGGGTGGAGCAGTGGTATGGGCAGCTCTAGGAGGGATGTCTCTTGAAAAAAATGGGACTGACACGTTAAGTGACAGATGTGACCGGGTGTAAAATTGGATTGAAAGCTTTTGTACAGAGCTACTGGGGGGTGTGGGAAGAGTCACCCAGTCTAAGAAAGCGAAGCAAAGAGACACAGGAATCAGCAAAGAACGACACTCACAGAGGCCAAGAATAATATTTTCTCACTCATAACAGCAAAAAAAATTGATAATATAGCTCTAATGAGAAGCTAGAAGGAGGGAGATGGTGGGGTGGGACGGGACGTCACAGCCTCTCACTTGTTTCTATTTAGAAATAATAACATGAAAGTGTTGTATATTAAAACCAAGCGATCAGAACCCAAGCGTTATCACTGAGGGAACAAGCCATAAGAAGTTGCTAAGGGACTGATGGTACGTAGCTGCTTCAGAAGCTGTCATTCGGGGCCTGGAAGGGTAGCAAGGATCTGTTCTCTGCTCTAAATGTGTCCTGTTATTGCTCAACTACGTATTAACCAATGCTTACAGATTATTTTGATGCGATTTTTTTAAATGAGTTGAAATACAATCAACCTAGAACAAAACCATTGGCTTTTTGTTAGATACTGCTGTTTGTCCAAATCCCTGAGACTGAGCCTGTGTTCTGCTCCACGTTAAGAAAAGTGAGATGACAGAGAGAGGATACACAGTATCTCAGGGGCAGAAGGAAAGTAGGCATTTGTTTAGACCTGTAAATACAAGGGCTTGTTCAGGATTGGCTGAGAGTCAGACTTACTAGCTCAGGATTTGTGGGAACAGCAAGGCTAGGATTTTGAGGGGACAAATTCTGAGGAATCTTGGCTGCATACTCAGTGATATTTCCTTTGAAGGCTTGATAAGTCTTTGGGAAAGTTCCTAGAATAAGCCATCGGTGTATGATATCTCTACCTGAGGTGCATTGGCCCACATTTGAGAATAAAAGAAGCATTATAATAAAGTAATATTAATGGACTTGTTGACTACACTCTGATGATTATTAGACTTAAAAACCTTGATGACATAAGCCTTGTTGGACTTATTGCTCTTATATGAGAGAGAGAGAGAGAGAGAAAGAGACAGAGAAAGAGAAAACAAGAAACTTTAAACATGTCCTTTAAACCTGCATTTTTAAAGTTCACTAAAAAGCACTGAATTGGGGGGGTGGGGGTGGGCAGATGATCAGTGGTTAAGAGCACTGGCTGCTCTTCCAGAGGACCAGGGTTCAATTCCCAGCACCCATGTGGCAGCTCACAACTGTCTGTAACTCCAGTTCCAAGGGCTCTGATGCCAATGCACATAAAATAAGGTTAAATAAATAAATAAATAAATAAATAAATAAATAAATAGTATACTATACTATATTAAAAACAAAACAAAAGAAAACAAAACACTGAATGGTGAAAACTACGCAATGGAAGAAAAAGGCTGCCATGTGGCTTCCCACACTTAACACGCACTAGACTAAAGAACCAGGATACCAGCCACACCGGGCCTCCTGTGGTCCACAGCTGGATGCCCCTGCTTTCTCAGGCGCTGCTTGCCTAATGAATGCTCACAGTCCTGCTTTTAAAGTCCTTGCAACTGGAGGAGGTTGTGGGGAGGGACAGTCTTTCTCCCACACCAACTTTTCTGTTGAACTGAACCAGGTCATTTCTTTTTTAGAACCAATCTATGACCTAAATTTTCCCACCTGTGTCTTTAGAGGCACATACCCTCCTCTCCCCTGTCCCCAGAGCAAGCCTCCAAGGTCCCCACCTGCCCACCCCATCTCCCTTCTCTCCCAGACTATGTGGACCAGGATAAAACCATAAGTCTGAGGGACTTTTAAGCCAGCTCTAACAATCAACGAGGTGGGGGTGGGTGGGTAGGGGTAGGGGGTTCCAAAGAGTCTCAACCACCAATCTCTAGGCTCCTTTTTTTTTCTCCCTCAGTTTGGCTCTAGGTTGAGAGGCTAATAGGAGATGTTTCAAAAGTTCAATCCACCTACAAAGGCTGGAGGGGAAGGGTCTGGAGGAGCTCAGATGCCCTCTACCACTGCGTAAAATAACAAAATAATATTTTTTTTTACACAGTGTCTCCTACACCAAGCAGGCCTTATACTCCTCCAGCATACTCTACCTTGGAGTGTTGGGATTACAGTGTGCAACACCACACTTGGTTTTATGCAGTGCTGGAGATCAAACCCAGGGCTTCCTGAGAAGCCCTAAAACCTCGATGGAAAAGCAGCCATGTTTGCACTGGGAGGATGGACCAGAGTGAGCAGAAACAGTAAATCTGTTGCTTTGGGTGGTGCTACTATGGCCTGGAAGTCCCCACAGGGCGGTGGTGACTCCTCACCTCCTCGTCCCCGTCCCCACCCCCCACCTTATTCCCAGAACAAGACAGGAGATTTGTTACTGCTGATGTGTGGCCTGTCCCAATGAAGGGGGCTTTTCATTAACAAAGCAGCGGCCGGTGTCATCTTCCCTTGGGTCGGAATCATTCACTATTTGCACAATGTGTTATTATTGTATTTTTAATTGAAATGTAAATTCTGGGAACACTCTGACCCAATTTACTCGCAGGGAAAAAAGGGCAAAATTCTCATTTTCAAGGTTCCAGAAAGGCAAGTTAATGTTAGTAATGATTAAGCTCTTCTTCCTCCCCTGCAATGGGGTGGGGGCCGGATGGGACCTTCTTACCCAGGCACAATAGTAACATTACCCCATCCTCTGGGTGCATTTGATCGGGAAGGTAGCCGACTTGCAGGGGAGGGGAGCTCACATATTTCCCCCAGCCACCCATTCTGGGGTTCACACCTGGGCCAGGGGAATGGCCAGGGTATGTAGATGCAGTTTCAGGTTTTAAATGACAGCGATGATTGATGCATGATTAAACGATTGATTTAGAGGAGAGATCATTGTTCCATTTATTTCACAGAAACTCTCTTTGTAAAGACAGAGCCAAATGGAGACAGGGTGGCTCAGGGACTCAGATTGTCCACACACATCACACACTCACACTCCTGGCTAGAGTTTCTAGAACTTACTCTAGAGCTCCAAGGGCAATGAGTATTTGCAGCGGAGTTACCTTGCACAGGGAAGGGAGAACCCACTAGTAGGCAGCAGCAGCTGAGAGCCTACTAAGAGCCAAGTCTTGGAGACTGATGGAAAGAAAACACGAAGCAAGTGCTCTTGTGTTTCTACCAAAGTTTTAGTGGCTGCTCAAAGCTCACTTACCCAGGGATATGTTCCACCCCCGACTCGACTCGCTCTCTGCTCTTGCTCTTGGTCCTTTTGATATTTTCCTCATGGTGTTGATGATTCCTGCTGGAAATTATTGTACTGGCTGACTACACATCTCCTTCCATGGCTCCATTCCTACTAGATGTTGGGGGGTCTCCAGGTGCCTGCCCCTGACTGCTAGGTTCTGCATGGTATTGTCAAGCCATAGGTACCTGGCACCCCATGGCGACTAACAAATATGTCTCAGTCAGAGGGCGCATGTGTCCAGGTGGTACAGAGTTCGTCTGGCTCAGAAACTTGCCACGTCCTCTACTGTGTCATTGTGTCCACACACCTACTGTGTGTGACGGGATGAAGAAACACAGGCTTGACCGAAGGACAGTGAGAGACAGAGAAGGTCCAGCTTTTGCTATAATGTTCCAGACTAGGGCTCTCCGTGAGGATGGTCCCTCCTTCCCGTCACCATGGGACACTTGGAATACCTGGAGACAGTTCTGGGTCTACAGCCCGGGAGTGCTGCAGTTGACATTTAAGAGTAGCGAGACAGGAGCTCAGGTAATTACCTGACAGTGCACGGCATGGTTCCAAATGAGTCATCCTGCTGTAAGTGGCCACAATGCTAAGGTCAAGACACGGATTCAGATGGACATGGTACACGGAGTTCATTACAGAGCCAAGGCTGGAATGATGGACACCCAGGACTTCAGTGTGGGTGGGCATCGCTGAAGAGGTGGGTGAGAAGCCTCACAAGGTGGAACTCCAGTGTGGACAAGAATGGGGTTTTAGACTGCCTAGCCCTCTCAGTTGTCAACCGAGGTAGCCAAACTCTGGTAGGAACTCCTTTGTCCACGCATTATCTTGGAGGGGAATGGTGACCCTGGCCATATGATCACCTAAAAGCCTTTGTTTAAGGAGAAGGTCCAAGTCCCTTGTTAGAAAATCACTTTAGAATGAGGGGGCCTCATTCTCTCCCCAGTGGTAGAGGAAAATGGGTCTGTGCTGCTTCAGTGGGGTCACGTATACCTTCTAGAAAGGACCGTCTCCAGCCCCCATCTCAGCATGGATCCTCCTCCTGGCTGAAGGACAGGGAAGTGGGAGAGAGAAGAGCCGCTGACTCTTTTGTGTTACTCAATAAAGTTCTTTGTGAATCCCTACAATAACATGAAGACAAATTAAGACAAATATAAGTCAAGAGATTGATGGATGACACCAAGCAGCAGATGGGACCCTGAGACCTTAAGCAGGAGACGTGCCCAAGCCAACAAAAGCCAGCTGAGCACTGTTTTCCGCTATTGGATGATGCCCCAGATCAGATCTTCCAGGCAGAGTGTGTGGTGTTCTTTTTAAAGTAACTTGGCATTTTAGACCATCTTCTTATAGCACATGGACTAGACAGTTGTTCAAGGCAGGAGTGTGATGGGGCGGGATGAGGCAAGAAAGATATGTGGAAGGTCTGGATCTCTTCCTCCACAGGGCCCAGGGCTCAGATGCTATGTGTTCACAAGACAGGAGCTGAGGTCAAGCTAAAATTGCATCTGCCTGCTGGTAAGAGGACCCTCGGGAGTAAAAGGAAGGACATTTCCGGGTCCTTGTTGAGGCTCACTTCCACTATCAGATGTCTCCATCCACATAGGTTAGGACACAAGACCCTGTTTTTGTAGACACTGAAGACAAAACAGAAAGCCCTGGAACGTTCCCTGTAGGCTCGAATCCATCCATTTGTGGATAAGCCAGTTGGCAACAGACCTTAGCCCTATGGAAATATGTGATGAAAGGCTCAGTCCTGCCACCCAGGAGCTCATAAACCAGCTGAAGCAGGGTACACATTTGTCAAATGGTCCCATTGGTCCACAATGACAGTGACTCCCATGAGAAGTTAGAGAGCGTGTGGGAGGAACTGACACCTGTTCCTTCAAGGGCCTTCTTGAAGGCCATGCAGGATTCTCTGGGCCTGTCTTGAGGAACATGCTAAGAAGCAATTATGCTTCAGGTTGAGATGAGCTAACACCAAGGCAGGGAAGAGCCAGCTCCAGCTCTCCAAGCACCTTCAGAACAATGAACTCCCATGGGCAGAGAAGCACTTCAGACCAGCACCTCCTAGCTCAGGCCTGTGTCCCACAAGACTGTGGCCTTTCCCATAAAAACCGCTTCAGGGAATGAGACCACTGAACAACCCAGCCACTAGATCAGAGGTGGGGAGTCCTCCTGGCTTCCTGCATTTCTGTCATGTGCTCAGCACTGCTGACTGTCTACCATCTCTGCTTCCGGTCACCTCCATCCGCTGTGAGGCCCTGCCTCAGGTTTCTGCCGTCTCCTGCCCAATAGCCCTCTGTGTCCTAGCTCATCTCCTGCTGCCAGCCTCCATTCTTTCCAGTGTAGTCTCCCAAGAGGAACTTTCTGAAGAGTTAGTCCAATGGTTAAAGAAGCTGACAGTTAGCCGGGCGGTGGTGACACACGCCTTTAATCCCAGCACTCAGGAGGCAAAGCCAGGCAGATCTCTGTGAGTTCGAGGCCAGCTACAGAGCAAGATCCAGGAAAGGTGCCAAAGCTAAAAAAAAAAAAAAAAAAAAAAAAAAAAAAAAAAAAAAAAAAAGAAAGAAAGAAAAAAAGAAAAAGAAAAGAGAAGAAGCCAGCGGTTATTTCGCACTTCCTGTGTGCCTGGCTAAAGTAGGAACATGTCACCTCCCCTAGCCTTGCAGCTACCCTTTGGCATGAGTACAACTGAACAGAGAGGAGCTTAGAAACTTAAGGAGAGACATCCACTAGCCAACGTGAGCGGGCTCTCAGTGCTCTGAGTGCGAGAGGTGTCGTCTTAGTTAGGGTTTCTATTGCTGTGAAGAGACACCATGACCATGGTAACTCTTACAAGGGAAAACATTTAATTTGGGTGGCTTATAGTTTCAGAGGTTCAGTCAATTATCATCATGGCAGGTGACGTGCAGGCAGACATGGTGCTGGAGAAGGAGCTGAGAGTTCTACATCTTGATCCACAGGCAACAAGAAGTGAACTGTGTCACTGGGCGTAGCTTGAGCTTAGGAGACCTCAAAGCCCATCTCCACAGTGACACACTTTCTTCAACAAGGCCATACCTACTCCAACAAAGCCATTCCTCTGTGGTGATACTTTATTTGTGCTGAAATGTGGTGATATTTTATTTGTATGTTAATAAATAAAGCATGCCTGGAGATCAAGGGGGAAAAGGCCAGCCATTTTTAAGTAAACATAGAAGTCAGGCAGTGGTCGCACATGCCCTTAATCCCGATCACGTGGCAGGCAGGGTCTCTGTGTGTTCAAGGACACACTAGGGAACAGCCAAGCTTGGTAACACACACCTTTAATCCCAGTACCAGCCATAGAGACCTGGAGGTCTGTACAGACAGGCAGTGACAAGGAAGTGAGGTAGCTGGGCTAAGAGCCAATGAGAGGGCAGAACAGCAAGGCAACAAAAGCCTGGGTAGACAGGGAAGCTATGGTGGCTCAGTGAGGTAAGGTTAGCTGTGGCTCTCACTATTTCCCTGATCTCTAAGACTTTCACCCCTATATTTGCCTCTGTGTTTTTTATTTAAAAAGACCACATAGAAGTTTGGCTACATACCTCCTAATAGTACCACTCCCTATGAGCTTATGCAGGCCAATTACATTCTAACGGCAGGTGTCTTGAACCTCTGGTGCCTGCGGCCAGATTCTTAGCTACTGTCTACTATTGCTGCCACGCTGACAATTTTTCCATTCCAATCTCCGTTCCTAGACATCTCACCCTCCATCTTCCCCCACTGCCCACCATTTTCATGGCCAGGCACCAACCAGTCTAAAGCAGCAGGAGGGACAAACCATGTTCTCAAAGGTACAGACCAGCTTGGAACACCAGCCTCCCCCCACCTGCCTCTTATCACTGTGCTTTAAGGCTTAAGGAAAACCCAGCCTCTCCCACATTTCTCCTGAGAAGCATGCTGCCTGGGGGCCACTGCAACCTGCCAGGTCTCTGTCATCAGACTTATCTGGCATTGCAATTGTCTTGATGCACTTGCCAAAACTCTTTGTGGGTTAGCCCTGGACGGCAGATGGAGGGTCCCTGGTAACTGATGGTTGAGTTGAAGCACACCGCTCTGAGTCATGGCGGGTGAGAATGTGTGTTCAACTGAAAGGTCCAGAGACTGTTCAAAAGCGGGCGTAGCAAATGGGGAAGGGAGAGGAGGTGAAAATACACGGGTGGATGAATGTGTGGAATGGACTGAATCCTAGCTTCCAAGGTGCCGTTAGTATTAGGAGATGGACCTTTATGAGTATTTGGTTAGATCACAAGTGTGGAGAGTTCATAAATGGAACCAATGTCCTTAAAAGAGAGGCCAGAGAACCCCTTTATCCCTGCGGCCATGTGATAACATGGCCAAAAGCTTCCATCCGTGGGCCAGGAAGTAAATCCTCACCAGATACCAACCCTGCTGGTGTTTGAACCCTGCCCGTCCAGCCTCTAGACCTGTGATCAGTAAATTTCTGTTAGTAAGCCATGAATCTACGGTACTTCCTTACAGCACTTGAACAGACTGAAACAGTGTCCCTAAGACATCACTAGCTAAGCCGCTCACTTGGAATCAGGCTTGCTTGGGGGACTCTATGTCCCAAAGGCTGCAAAGAGACCGTGGAATTCGGGGCTTCCGTATTTAAGCCTGGCACCCCAAGCACAGTTCACCACGAGTGTGCCACTGTCACACAGCATTCGGGACTGCAGGCAAGGCTGACGGTCGCTGTGCGGTACCAAGTCACTTAGTATTTCCTGTCCTCTGTAAGGCTTGGCATCCTGGCCTGCTGTGAGCTAGCTGTGTGACCTCAGGTGTGGTCCTCAACCCTTGTGCACCTCAGCATCCTCGTCTCAAAGTATAGACAATACAAAATAGCAACTCTTTGGAGTGTCCTTTACTACAAGACGAAAGCATGTTAGAGAAAGAGCCTAATATTGTCATTACATGCAATATCATGGCACATATAGAGGGCTTTTGTTGGTGTTCTGAGAACTTCCTGGTGCCTCCTCCAATTAGCAGAGACCTTCCTAGAAATTCCAAGGGTAGAATAAAAAGTCAGGAAGTTCTATATGCAAGAAGCTGTGTCTGCTCGCAGATCTATAGCCCAGGAATTAAACCCAATCTTCTAGCATGGAGACAACTGGGGGGGGGGAGGGCTTATTTTCTTGCTGCGAGTTCAGGAATCACTGGAGACCCGCCATCTTGGGCAGAAGGCAAGCTCAACACTGGGTAACCCAGGATTAAAGACCATCAATAGCTTGTGACAGGCACTTCCTGAGCAGCTCGCCCCGGTCAAATAGCAGCAATCATTAAATATATGAGGTCCGCTCAATTTAATCTCTTTTCATATAGATTGATTGGATCAGCAGACTGACAGAACAGGAGACAACTGACATTTCTGCATCCTTTTCAGACAAGCTGGAGCGGGGAGGAGGCAGGGAGACCTGTTCTGGGAACCCACCCCAGCTGTACCCTATACAGTTCCCACCTGTGGCAGACTCAAAGCTGGGCAGCTCAGGGGCCCCAGGCTTGGGGACATTCAAAGGGACAGGAGCCTAATGCATGTGCTGCTGTCTCTGACCTGACAGGGGTACCGTTACACTGTCCTCTCCTCTCCTGTCCCCTCCCCACCAGCACTGGGTTGCTCAAATAACAAATGATATATAGAGGACCAGACAACCTTGAAAGCCAACAGCCTGAGAAGTCCCCTTTAACCACGTGTATAGCAAATAACACGTGATCTTGGTGTCAGCCTGAAATAGACTGAGGGGCTCAGGCAGGCTACAGAAAAGTTTCTTAGCTGGCCAGAATAGCTCATGCCTGTAATCTCATTGATTTATATATATATATACAGAAGGGTTGGTGATGCCTATAGCCAGAGCTAAAGCATGAGATTCCATTAAAACGAATTTTGAAAAAAGATTCTTGAGCTAGAATATGCCTAAGAAGATGTAGGGTAGCAGAGCTTGCTGAGAAAGGCGTGGTGGAGCAGGAGAAGGTGGGTTAGAGGGATCCCAGACAAACTCCATTCCTTACCTTCATGCTGGGGCAGCCACACAGCTTCTTGTCTATGACTTATCCGTGCTCAAGTGTCTCACAGCTGGAAGGGATGTGTTCCCTGGGCCACTTCTGAAGGCTTGTCTTGGTTGACACAGAGACATGCAGCCTCTGAGCCCTGAATTACACGGTGAGGCAATGATTCTCTGGTTTTCAGTTTTCTCTGAATCCCATGGAAAGGAGCAGGAAGGCCCTGCTGGGTACTAGTCGGTCTAACACGGGCGCTTCCCCAAACTTCCTCCGTGTGTGTTTCACAAAGAGAGAGGAGACCTCACTCAGCCATGGTCTCTGGCTAGAATTTCAGGATTCCTTTATTTTCTCAGAGCTGACTTTCAGATTGTCTTCTTTTTGTAGCAAAGAAGAGACAAAGTCGACATATGCGAATAAGACACACTTTCTTTCTGGGGGAACACTTGTTAAAGTTAAAAGAAATGCATTTACTTAGAAGCATGATACAGGGGTTCTCAACCTGTGGGTCATGACCCTTTCGGGGGTCCAACAACCCTTTCACAGGGATGACCTAAGATCCTCTGTGTAACAGATATTTAACCACAATTCATAACAGTAGCAAATATACAGTCATGAAGGAGCAACGAGATAATTTTATGTTGGGGGTCACCACAACATAAGGAACTGTGTTGAAGGGTCACAGCATCAGGAAGGTTGAGAACCACTGCATTAGGGTCTTGTCACTTGCTCAGTGACAGAGTGCTTGCCTAACATGTCCAAGGCTCTCTAGGTTTGATCCCTGCACTTGGAGAAAAGAACCCTACCACATAACTGATCGTTGTACATGCTATGAGTTCTTTGAAAATACCTGAGGTCTGGGAATCACGGTTGGGAACTCCTCCCCTCTGTCTCATAATCAGTTGTTTGATTAGATGATTCAAATGGAAAACTTCCCGAATGCAAGAACACGATCAGCCCGAGGAGGTTTGGGAGACTGCTGTTATCTTTCTTGTGCTCAGTTTTCCAGTCTTTAAAATGGGTGGGTGTTGGGTAAGACCACCTCTCATCTCTAGCCTCACCAAAGCGTATGAGTACCATGTCCTGGACCCCCACCTCACTTCTCCCTCACTGAGCCCCAAACCTCACACGCATCCCTCTCAGACTAGTCCCAGCCTCTTCCCTTCCATGTCTCCTTGTCCCCGTCCTGGCCTTGTAGACCATTCTCGAAGTCGGATCCAGTACTGCTGAGACAACATACCGTGTTCCGTGAGAGCTGCCACCGTCTGTGTCTCCGTGGGTCTGTCTCCTCCATCGCTGCCTCCTGCTGCTATGGCTACCACCCTTCCCTTGCGTCCACTTCTTAGCCCAGCCAAGCACACTTTTGCTCACCCTGTAGGGATCCTCTCTCAGCATCGCCTCTTCTGTGAGGTTTTTCTCCATCAGCTCCCATCTTTAGGCTGAGACAGGCCTCACTCTGTTGAGCTCCTGGGCCACCGTGGTTTTGCTTATATTGGATGGCGTCATATATGAGTGTTTGTCTCCCACACAGGACTCCCAGCTTCCTTGTGTGCTCAGTGGTCAGCACAGGGACCAGCATGGAGTAAGCTCTCAAGAAATACATGACAAATCCCTGAATGACCTCACGAACTATTTACCATATAACTCTAGGTGGCTTCGGCACTTTCTCTCTCCGCTCACTTCATGGTCTTTCTCATGGTGTCTCAGGATCTTCATGGGCCACTGCCTTGTTAGGACATGTGAATCTATCATCTAGTCTCATACTGTATTAGCGACTTTTGCATCACTGTGACAAAGTACCTGAGCGAGGTGACAAGGGAGGAAGATTTCTGCTGGTTCCTGATGGCAGTCCCAGTCCAGCACGGCACAAAAGGGTAGGGTACAGTGACTCTGTCTATGGAGTGGGAGTTGGAGGCAAATCAGGAAGCAGAGAAGGTACCAGAACCAGGGTTGGTGTAACCTTTAAACCCTTACCTCTAGTGACTTACCGCCCCCCCCCATTAGACCCCACCTCCTAAAGGCTCCCCAGCCTCCCCAGCTGGGAAGCAAGCCTTCAAAACAGGAGCCTGAGGAGGACAGTCAGATTCAAACCAAAGCAGTGTTCCTTCCAGGAGGCCCCGGGCTTCTGCCTCCCCTCCCCAACTCCCTTCTGGGCAAACAGCAGTCTTCCAAAGAGACTCCCTCTTCAGGAGCTCTGACCGAGCTTCTCAGTGCCCCTGGAACGCCACCAGTTCTATTTTATGCCTTCCTCAGTCCGGCGGATTTCACCGCTCTTAGGTCTTCCACACCAGCCATACCGTGCCGTGCACCAGATCCAGTGATATGTGGAGGAAAGAAATGTCTATTTTAGTCTCAAGAAAAATCATGTGATTTTGCTTAAGTTCAATTTTAAAACATGGAATATGACTGAACTTAATGTTAGTACTTAGGAAAAATGTTCGCAGTAATTATAGATGAGGATACATATATGCAATTTATTTCAAATTTAGTAATACAAAAAAAAAAATTCTGGATCCAAACGTAACTATTTATAACTTGGCCAGGAGAACTCTGAGAATCCCAGTTATTTCCCCAGAATAGGGTATTCTTCATGTATCTTATTTAAGCAATAATGCATGACAGAGCATGAATTATGGCATATTAATTCTCACCTAGTGTGCTATTAGGCTAACGCTGACGGCCGACGCTGTCAGTGCAACTAGGCATGAATTAATATCTAATATTCCCCTGCTGAAATGTCTTATTGAGATTATTTTATTAGGAAAGGTTATTCCTTTAGAAATACTTTTGTATGCTAGTTGGGAAAGGGGCTCTTGGGGAGGCTTAACCGCTCCTTCCAACCGTCATTTCTGAAATTTCTGGCATCTCGGAAAACTATCTCTAGCAACATGTACACCGTCTTTGGGAAGCTGTCTCTAGCTGGGTGCAGTAGAGGCCCACAGGAACAGGAAATAGACACCATCTTGTGCCTTAGTTCGAGCTGAGGCACAGCGGTAGAAGTGCCCGCCTAGAACGCACAAAGCCCTAGGTTCCGTCTCTAGCACAGAGAGAAGAAAAACAGTGGAAGTAAATTCAGCCTTGTGGTCGTGAGCACAGCACAGCCTGGTGCAAATGTAAGAAGATGCCAGCAACGTTTCCAGCATCATCGAGGACGCCACTGTGGCGTGATGTAATGGGAACTAGCAGGATCTGCATCGGAAGGACAGGATTCGAATCCTGACTCTACCACTTCCTAATAGCACCACAGGGGCCCAAGTAATTTAGCCCTCTCTGGTCCATACTTCTTCTGCAGAACCATGGAGGGAACTTTGGGCAGCCCCCTGCCTCACAGGCCTGGTGTGATACATGAGCTTCAGTTATCTGCAGTTCTGCAGTCTCCCCACCCAAATATCCCCTGTTGCAATCATCCCCCACCTCCCTCCCTCCCTCCCTCCCTCCCTCTCTCCTCCGTTAGGGATGAACTCGACAGCCTTGTGCTTGCAAGGCAAGTACTGAACCTTTGAATGGCATCCCCATCCCATTCCTTTGCACATACACTGAAGTAGCCCAAGGTCCCCACAGAAGCCAAGAGGGTACCAGCACCTGGCATTGACAGCAACAAGGTAAAAAATAAACCTCTAGGCTTTATTAGACATCACCCGTTCTCAGGTATTGTGTAATAGCAACAGGAGAATGGACCTCCTGTTGGCATGCTCCTTCAATGTGAGTGCTTCAGGTTAGGTATTTGTTTATTCAGTTGGTGATGGAACTGAGTAGTCAAATGAATCTGTAGGAAGGAAACAGAAGCACTTTGGAGTGTATTTCCCTAGTATGATTTTAGTAATTCAAAGTATCAATAGATGGGTCCATCCCTCTAAGCCACAAGCTTTGTTTAAAAATTGCTGTGTGGCCTTGAGCAAGAGTCTTTCCCTCTCTGGGCAGGTCATCTTGGTTGGGACCGCCCATATGTGACATACATAAATAAATCATGCCCCATGGTGATTGGAGACTAATAGCATCTTTAGTGGTGCTTCTCCAAGCCTACAGCAGTGGTCACCTCCAGATGTGCTAATCACGGACTCTGCAAGCTGCCCAGTCCATCTGGCACAGCACCTCCCCCTAAATCTTCACTGAGATGCCTTGCAGCAATGCCCATCGTACAGAGTTACCCACCGAGCCCTCCTCACCAGGCATATTGTCGGGTTTAGAACGTGTGGAGCTAGCTTCTTACAACAAACGAGGGAAGGCTCAGAGTGTCTGATCTTTGGAGCCCTAGAAATCTTTCTGTTCCTCCCACAGCTGGAAAGGATCCTAGGAGCGAAACAAGGGCGGTCTTGTGTGTCACACAGTCCAGGCCCTCGGCATTAGAGCGGTTCTCTGCCCACATGTGGACAAACGCCGAGAGGTGCCGCTGCCCAGGTGTGCATCACACCTCTTCACTCTGGTGTGTGCAGTTTGCACAGCTGTAACTGGCATGTGAGCATGCTCGAGAGAGCTGCCTGGAGAGAACAGCCACGCTGAAGGCTGAGGAGTGGCCATGGGCTGCATGCTGCTCAAAGGGCCACCTGCCTCGAATGGTGAGCTTCCCTGGAGCCTATACCCCAGGGCTGATGATCGCCGACAAGTCCTTGAGGCCCTTTCATCTGGAACCTCCATCTCAGTTCTGGGTTCTCTGGGGGACTTCCTGTTTGACTCTGGAGTTGCCAGTCTGTGTTTACTTACCTCAGTAAACAGCAAGGGAATCCAGTGTCCTTTCTGGATGTCTGGGGGCTGGCAGGAGTCTGAGCTTTATCCATCCTTGTTCTGGCTCCACAGGAAGCTGAAGGAGCTGCGGCTCAAGAGACATGACAAGGCAGAGCTCAGTCACAGATATCTCTAAATGTCCTCCTAACCTCAGTGACCCGGTCTTTACCTGTGAGATAGGGTTTGGTTCAGTTCTGGTCTTTAAAGTACCCACCTGTGCCTTAGACATGCGCTCTTTGACACAGTCCAGAACAGAGCCATGGGTATAGCTTGACTTACAAAACAAATTCCTGGGAGGCCAGGAATTGCTGTGCGGCAAAGGAGGCTACTGTTCATTTATCCTCAGTACAGGACATTTACTGATTAGCTGGCACAGCAGCCTTCCCAGGTACACCTGTTAGAGCTTTCTAACTTGCTGTGACTGTGTAGAATGAAGTAAGAAAATCCATTGTAGAGATGGTATTGCTGAGGCCAGATCAAACTTCAAGGAAATGGCAGGACCATAGACTTGTGGAAATTTGGGAACTAGGAAGTTGGCCTCATGCTTTTGCAATGCACACTCAGCTGAAGTGCTTCTGATGATCCAGAAGGCCAAAAATCTCTGTAGGAGAATGGCATCCACACCATCACCCAGGACCCCAGAAGAAGACAGACTTGGACGTTTAGCACATGGGAGTTGAAAAATGCATTTAAAAAAGTTCTTCCTTTGGCATGGCATTTTTCTGATGGTGTTTTTGCTTTGTTAAAATTCCTTGTCCAAGCTTTAATCCCAGCATTCAGGAGGCAGACAGAGGCAAGCGGATCTCTGTGAGTTCGAGGCCAGCCTGGTCTATAGAGCAAGTTCCTGGAGAGGCTCCAAAGCTACACAGAGAAATCCTGTCTCAAAAACCAAAACCAAACCAAAACAAAAATGTCTTGTCAACTCATGCACACCGAATCCAAGGCTGGCCCTAAGGGGAGTAGCTAGAGCTTACCAACTGTTAGACTACCTTCTCAAGGAGGTACCGTGTATAGAGTCTGGGCCTGGGTTTAGTTCTTGCCTCCAAATGGAGAATGGAGAATGTCAATGTCTCCTTCTTGCCCATCTGGAAGGTACTGGGATTCCGGGCCTGAGCCTCCTTGGTGGTATGCATCCCCTCCTGTAAACAGCTGGGCCCTCCTTGGCAGCTGCTGCCGATTAGTAAATTACAAGGTCAAGATTAAAAAAGAAATGACTAAAGAATAAAACCTTTAGTCAGGCAATTTGAAGTCAGGCTGCCACAATGAACACCTGTTGAGAAAGCCCATTATGAGGAGCCAGGGCTCTGGGTGGAAAGAGCACTGTGAATTAATTTTGATTGCCTCACAGAACTTTGCATAACAAATGATCTCCGATGGGGGTGTCCAGGGACTTGAGCTTGGGGGAGGGGGGCAGATTTCACTTTTAGCAAGGTAACATAAGCTCTGCTAGGACATTAAAATCTACCATTGACTGCCCTTGTCTGTATCCCTCTGTTTGAAACAGATTGTGCATGCTAAGGTTACCATGTATTATGCTTCTGGGGAAAAAGAGTAACAATTGATATCAAAATCTTTTCAAAGAAGTTGAGAAAGCATGAGGTCAGAGACTCGTGACTCCCAGATTGTTAAATCATTTATTTATGTCTGTGTCTGTGTAAATGGAGCTTGGGGGATATGCTGTGTGTTTTAAGCAGCCTGCGTTTTATTTTTCAAACACCACACACACACACACACACACACACACACACACACACATACACACACACACACCCACACACACACACCCCTCATACTTTTTTGTAAGACAGGAATAGTGTAATAGATTTGCTAAAAGCGGATTCGCTTGCTGTTCTGTGACCTTTGTGCTTTGTAATGTCATCAGAAATGAAAAATAAAAGTTAGGCATTAGCAACGCTGAGGTACTGTGGACTAGATCGTGGGGGTGGAGTAGGGGATGCACTGAATATTAAGCAGTTTCATTCTTTCCTGAAAAGAAAGAGACTTCAACTAAAAGACATGGTGTTCTACCTGTCTGCCAGTCCCCGATTAAATCTAGAAGCAGGCATCCCATCTGCTTGACCAAATGAAGAGTGCAATATTCTACTAACTACTTTCTATTATCGTTCAACTTAAAGGTTTCTCGGGAAAGCGATCCTCGATTCATTTGAAGTTTGTCTGCCACACAAAAGGAAGTTCCCGAAAGCCTAATGCTGTTCAGCTAATCGGCAGCACATAGGCAGCTGGTGAGCTGGCTGTGCACTGTGTTCTCAATACCTGATCGCTACTATTACAGGGGTGTTCATAGCGGTAGACCCCCATTTGTTGTGAGTCAGAAAACCTAGAAATACCTCAAGGACAAGGGACAACTAAGAATATAACACAAATTAAATTAAAACTACTGTAAATTTCTGTCGCACCACAGTCCAAACGGCTGGCCTCATGAAAATAACAAATGCTGTTGAGGGCCTGGGGGAGGAATCCTTAGACACTACTGGTGGCATTGTGAATTGGTGCAGTCCCTATGGAAATCAGTACAAAGGCTCCTTAAAAAACTTAAAAATAGATCTGTCAGATAACCCAGTTATGCCACACCTGGAGACAATACTGGAAGGAATCTAAGTCAGTGTTTCATTGAGATACTTGTGCGTCCATGTTTGTGGCTCCTTTCTCCTCAACAACCAAGCTATAGAACCAGCCTTCGTGGCCACCACCAGATGAAGGGATAAAGAAAGGGAGAAGAACACAGTAGAGCTTCTGACCTGGCCATAAAGAACAAAACTATGTCATCTGCAAGAAAATGGATGGAATTGGAGGTCATTGTGTTAAGTGAAGAAAGCCAGACTGTACTTTCTTGAATATGCATAATCCAGATTTAAAAAAAAAATACATTAAAGTAGGAAGGAGGTTGTTTGGAAAGAGGAAGAGGACCGATGTGGTGAGGAGGCAAAGTACATGATATATGTGTGTGAAAATGTCATAGTGAAACCCAATGTTTTGTACAATGAATAAACACCAATAAAAAGTAATAAATTAAAAAAAACTATAAGCCAAGTCTTAATTTTTTTCTCTAGGATTTTTTTCTGTCACTAGGGATGTTTAAAGTTACCGTGTTGGGTTGTATGACAGTATTTTCCCCCACTAACATATATCTTTTTACTAAATGGATTAGATCTTTTTTTTTTTTTCAAACGGTTGCAGCTTAGAGTCCAAGTGTGAGCACCACACACACATTCCCCACCTACACTTCCAAGCCCCAAGGGGGTGAAAGTTTGAAGTTGGGTTGTTCCTCATTCTTGCCTATGTTTTTATAATCGAAATGATGGGGTAACCCAGCTGAGGGCAAATCTACCCAGCTTGCTTGCAAATGCTCTCCCCTGAGTACCTGCTTGGAAAAAGAATTCCAATTTCGGTACAATTCGGAAAGTCTTTGGGGGTTCCTCGGCTATATTAGATAATTGAATATAGCTTTCTCTAGTTGGAAAAAAAAGATATCTCACACATGCAACTTCCCCCGAACTCCCAACTCCCTCAGCACACTAGTCAATTCTATGACAAAGTTAATCTGGAGCGTGACTTATGGAGTCCCAGTGGGAGGTCACTGGGGCCGGTAAATATGTAAACAGGGCTTTTTCAGTTTCCGTTTCGCATGAATACAAAATAAACTGCGGCCCTCCGCACGCTGGAAAGTTCTTCCTTAAAGTTAATAAAATCTGTCAACTTCCATAAAGGCCGAGAGGAAGGAGGTCCACAGGTGCAGCCGGTCGGCCGAGGCTGGGGAAGTCGGGGCAGCTAATACAAAGCCCTGGGCACCGCGCGCCTCTTCCCATCAATTCTCATCAAGCGTTATTAGTCATCTGCCGCCTCGGAGGTGCGTCCGCGCTCGCCCCGCAGAAGCGACAATGACATTTGGCCGCGCTGCAGGTGCGGCTGTGTGTGGCCGCGGCCGAGTGGGGCCGCCTTTGTGGCGTTCCGGTCCTTTGATCTGGGCACAAAGGGCGGCCGAGCCTGCAGCCCCCAGCTTTCTGCTCGCAGCTCCGCCCGCGCGGGAGGGGACGAGCCAGGAGGAGTGGCAGGCTGAGAGAAGGGGCCTCGGGAGGGGGGGATCCATAATATTTATTTCAACAATAGCTTCAAATCTTTCTAAACATCATAAGAACACGGCTCATTAAGCCCACAACAGCCTTGAAATTGTATTATAAAACCGCAAAACAGAAATCAATACATTTGCTAGAAAGGAGGTAATGAAATATATTGAGTTGCCTGAGAAGTGGTTTGTATGAATCATAATATTATTATGTGCGCATCAATTCCATTCCAATACTTAAAGTTAACCAGCTAGCGAAGAGCACCCTGAACCCTCGTTAAACAAACTCTCCGTTACTCCCCAGGCCGGCCATCCTGTAATAACCGAGGGAGGAAGCCAGATCAATGTTGCCCACCCTGGGCTTCAGCTGCGCAGCTCTATTGCTTCCTGGCCTGATCAATACTGGCTCACAATGGCCGGGGGAAAGCCGGGGGCAGGCCCGGAGCTTCAGGCTGGAGCTTCCATCCAGAGCAACACCACCGCCTGCTTCTGCGAAGGGGGCTCTGGCCAGCTGCTCAGCCCCTCCCAACCGAGGCTGCCGCTTCCCTCCGGCGCACCCCTCTGGTCGGGAACTCCTAGTGTCTAGGCTTCCTCTACCCTACTAAGGGCGACCATTTCCAGTGCCCCCAGCACCTGACACTTACCCAATGCAAGGGGTGACCTCTAATTTGTTTTTTGGTTTTTTTCTCCTTGCTTTCCGTTTGCAAATAGATATCGGTTTCTTCCTTCCAGGGGGCGAATTGAAACTTGATGCGTTTTATCCTTTCTTCTTACTATTTCTCCCAAACAGGACCCGATTCTGAAATGTGGTCTACAGGAGACTGGAAATCATGGAGGGTAAATCGCTGGAAATCATGGTTAGAGGGCTTGTGGGACCTAAAGCTTATGCAAGTTGAGGAGGAGGTTCTCTGAAAGAAAAATGATTTGGCTTTTCCAAACTTAAAAAACGGGTCTTAGGGAGGGCTCCAAGGATGGAGGCCTTACACCTCCTTTGGGAATCTCACTCAACGGACAGCCAAAACCCACGAAAATAAAAATGCCCTAGACACGCAACTCCAAACTGCCTCCAACCCTAAGTGTTGCCATGCTGTCTGGTTCTCTTGCTCCGTTGGCCCCAGAGCCAGCAGGGTCACCCAGAGACAATTGTTGGAGTAGGAAGATCAGAAAGGGCTCAGCTCAGCCCAGCTAGCCAGTCAGAGGGTCCTCTGAGGCTCTAAGATAGGGCTCCTCCTTGTCCACCCCCTGGCTCCACTTGTGGCCCTCGCTCTGTGCATTTGAACCAAATGTTGAAGCAGGAAGAACTGTGGAGTCCTGGGACACTGGTCACTTTGTGGACACAGCCACATATAAATGTGTTTGCGTAGACACACATACACACAGAGACAAACCCTCACCCATGCACAGATGCATACACACATCCAAGTCCAAGCTCTGGGACAGACTTTTGCCTCAGCAAACACCTCCAGGTACAGCTGGACGGCCCCAAACAGTGGTTCCCTGCCTCTCCAAGACATTTGGCTATGTTTGGGGATATCTTGGATTGGCATCACCTGGAAGAAAGGGAACAACTGGTTTCTATCGGGTCAGGGAGGGGTACTACTAGTCATACACAGGGCAGCCCCTCCCAACAACCCCAACCTCAAATGACAAAGGTGGTGAGAGGTGGAAGTCTAGGCCAAGGCTATACCCCACAGTTTCTTTTCATAGTTCACAATGTTACGGTTACTGTTTCAACCCCAGTGGCTTTGACCTTCTATCCAGAGAAGGGGTAAGTGAGGCTGAGACCCTGCGCTCCTCTCGCCCATGGCCGGGAAACAAGCTTTGTGTTTCAGCCTCCTGACGCTAACCACCTACAGCCATTGTCCTCATGTTTGCCCGTGGCTCCAGCCGGGGCCCTTGCTTGAGTCAGGGACACTTGTGCACAGTGTCTCTCAGAATTTGCCTTTAGAATGTCACTCTAACTCAGCTGTTAGCGCCCAGCTTTGCCAGGGGCTGGCTGTGGGGGTCGCTGTCCACGGCTAGCCCAGAATCACAGAGGAGTTCAGACATGGAGGCTCATTTTCCGGAGCTACGTCTCCCGACCCCTCCCCTTATTCTTCTTTCCCAACCTCCTTTTCCTTTCTTTTCCCTGCCAGTAGCCGGCTGTCTCATGCCCCTCCCCCACTGCCTGCTGTCTCACGCCCCTCCCCCACTGCTTATCCCAGAATTGATCACCCCTGCCATCTTGCCTGCTTCTAGAGACAGGCTTTGCAGTGACCCCAGTTTTTGCTCTCCCTGGCTGAGAAAGAACAGTGGTCATCCAGACTGCACGACCGCCATGTCTTTGCTCGGAGAGGGAGGGCCATACCTTCCACACAATCCCAGTTACACACACTTAGATGACTCTGGCCAGCGCTGGCCACCCATTGACCAGGCAGATGGCCACCTGGCCCATGACTGAGCCCCCTCAGAGTCCCCACACTGGTTTAGTTTGGACACAGAACACTAAGTCAGAGCCCTGTATTTCTGCATGAGCTAAAAACTTTACATAAAACGTCTTGGCTGTTTTGAGAGCCAAACTAGAAAACAATTGGTTCTGGGTGTTTGTGTGTTTGTTTGTTTTTGTCTTTTTTCAGATTTTCTTAAATTATTTTTAAAAAATTTGTTCTCACATCAGGCGTGTACCCGAGGAATGAACCAAGAAGAAAAAATGTAGTGGTACAAAATTCTCCTCACTGCGGTTGATGTGATGATTTCATTTTGAAACTTCAGAGGAAGAAGTTCAGTGACAAGAAAGAAAAATTGCCCAGGCCTAACATATTAAACTAACTTAAACAAAATAACTCAATCATCCTGTGAGTTAGGATTTGCCATAATTTGGTTTATGGAACGAATATTGAGTAAGAAAGTCAAAATGATTTCTTTCTCTGTAAATTTTTTTGGGGTTTGTTTATAAATGCAGAGATTCCATCATAAAATATATGAGTTTTCTTTAAACCAAGCATGCAAAACATTAGGAATTCCTCCAAAATGGCAAGCAATTTATTCTTGTTTACTCTATTTATTGCCTCCAGGGTGTCCATAAAGTCTGGAAACACAGGCAAATATAAACAATGTGATCAAGGACATCTTTTGTCATAAAAAGCAGCTAATAATATCTAGATCCCCAAGCCTTACGGTCATCTTTGATTATCTCTGTCATATAGACAGTGAATGTGAAAATCCAATTCACATTTCCCAGGTTATATTCAGATACACAGTCTAATTGAGAGTAAATATGTCTTCTTCTACATAATAATGAATTCCACTTGTGCAAAGTTTTCTGGAGGGCAGAGCAAACGGAAAATGAGTAGTGCAGAAGATAGTTTCTTAAAGTGAAGAATGTTCTCGAGAATTTATCGGTTACTGAGGTGGTTTTCAGTTTCTTTAAATCAAGACACGACATGGTGAGTTAATAATAATGATGATGAGGGAGGCAGTTCAAGTCCCTTGGGCTCTGTTGCGTGGCAGATGCTCAGCTATGGACTTAACGCGGTCCATCTTAGTGGAAACTCCTGCCTGGTCTGCTGGGATCGGGGATGGCTTTAGGCACACCACAGAACACAGCAACACTCTTGTTCTGTTTAAGTGAGTCTAGGCCTGGGTATTCACTATGAATGAAGTATGCCAGATGGTGAAGAATATAGAAAGACAAAAAGCTTCAGGCAGTGTGACATTGATTACAATGTTCTTTCTTCCTCACTTCCCTTTAGTGTCGGGCAAAATTTCTACAGGAGCAAAAACATCCCAGGATGAAATTCCTATCAACTCTATTGTTGGGGAAGCTCTCTTAGTTTCCAAGATTCCAAACTCACTCATCAAGTCATCTAAAGGTAAGAAAAATGCTTACCACCGGGGCTAACTGGTCTACTGGGAGGGTCAGAGACACCAAAATTACTTGAAAGGTATCTTTGGGGTAGCCTGGTGGTGGTGGCACATGCCTTCAGTCCCAGCACTGGGGAGGCAGAGGCAGGCAGATCTCTCGGAGTTCTAGGCCAGCCCGGTTTACAGAACAAGTTCCAGGACAGTCAGGACTACACAAGGGAATCCCTGTCTCAAAAAGCAAAAACAAAAGGTAGAGAAGAAATCTTTGGAGCCACGTTTGAAGTTCTGATTCAGAGTTGGGACATCAGGCTGGTGACTTACTCCTCGGGTGTCTGATATGATTTCTAATTTTTGAGGGTAATGGTAATGTCATCTTCATGTGTTGCCATGATATCTGAGGGATGACAAATGTGCTTTAAGTTTTGTTGAATTAGTGATGATACTGATTGTACTAATAAGTCAGGACTTATGGGGTTAGAGTCAGTAGTCTGTGCTGGGAAGTATGCTTGTCCCCAATTTAAAGTATGACTCGTCCCTCAGCCTCCGTTCTTCTCATTGGCCCCATACTCACCCTACTGCTCACCAAACCATCTGAATCTGAACTTCAGCTGAATGTAAGCAAATCTTGTTTGCCACACTGCCTAAGTTTATAATATCCTACACACATACACACACACACACACACACACACACACACACACACACACACACACACGTTGGGAGGGACTGGGTCCCAGTGCTGCCATGCTTGGGGACATCTGTGTTTGCTGATGTGTGTGTATGTCTTGCCAATAAGAGAAGGACTGGCTTTTCTTTTACACCCCTGCAAATCTTGGAAGTGTTCAAACTATCATTTTCAGCAACTGAAGCAGTATTTTAACAGAAAATTGCAAAGAAAAGAGTATTTGGGTACCAAAAGTTGGGACTAAGAGCAGGAGCAGTATGACGGTAGCTCTCATCTAAAAGAGAACCAACTCCCATCCACCTCTGCAGCTCCTGCACTACCTTCATGGCCAACATTCTCGTTCAGGCCCTAATTGCTGGTTTTAACTGTCCCCCAGTCGCATACAGCTCTGGCCTTCTGGCTCTAGGCTGCCTCTTCGCACCCTCCCCTTCTCCAAGGCATGGGTCATTAGCTGATGTAACTTGCTGGATGGCTTCTGTTCATAGAGCAGCCTCTCCTGACTACTGCCCACAGGGCTGGGGCTCTGGAGAGGAGGCAGGTAAAATGGGGAGGCAAAGCTGGCCACAAGCGGTGCTTCGGAGATGTTCTCTCCTCACCCGTGAGAGCAGAGAATGCACCCCCACAGTTGAAGCCCACTTCTTCTGGTTTTGCTGAGTTTGACAGCTCAGACCTGACACCTCCTTAGGAAGGCTACTGTAGGTTTAACATTTTCACTATTTGAAATGCAATTCCAAATATTTCCGAGTTACACTCCACTCACACTCAATCTAGAAAAGAACGTGGCCCAAGGGAGGGGACAGCAGACACCCCTTCTGTGTCTAGATCTTCCGTGGTGAGGGTGGAGACGTCATAAATTGTCTCTGTACCAATTTTCTCTGCAAAGGTCAGGCAAAGTCTCAAAGATTTAAAACTGGGGGAAAGGGCATGTGGATTTCTTAACCGAGGAAGGAGGCTTCCAGTGTCTGCATACTAGGGTGGGGTTCCCAGTACCTCCAGGCCCTGCTAACGTTATCAGAGATCCAATCTCCTCTCCTCAAGAAAAGATTTGGGTTGGGGGCGGGGGACTGGATTCCAAACACCCACCTTTAACCAAAACCTCTTTTGGAATTTAGAAACTCTAGTTCTGTAAGGACCGGATCCCTTCTCTGCCTCAGGCAGAAAATGCTTCCTGGGTTCAGGTAATTTTCTCAGGGTTTGCGACACCGACTCTGTGTCTTGGTGTTTACAGGAAACCATGAGTCCAAAAGGAAGAGCTCCAGAAATGTTGCAAGCCCTCCCTGAAACTTCATAGTTATAAGACATCTTCAGGCTGAGGATGTGGCTCCTTGCTAGACTGCCTTTCTAGCACCCTAGCCTTGGTTCCTAGCACAGCCAAACAAGCTCACAAGCAAGCTGACTGCTTCCACTTTTCTGTCGCTCGGTGGAAGTTAACCAACTGTTTTTCCAGGTTCTTGGAGCAGCAGTCACTCCAGTTTCCCGAGACCTGGTTGTGAGGCAGAATCCTGGGCAAAGTCCTACAGGCTGATGGCAGAATGCTAATTGGAGTTTTGAGTGGCTGTTGAATATTAACCCTGACACTGTCCTGGACAGTAAGTTTCTGGCCTGCACTGTTGACTTTGGGCCGGGCAGTCCCTTTTGACGCCCTGTGTCTCGGGAGGCCGGACAGCATCCAGGCTCTACCTTGTACTCATGTCCTCTCTGGTCATGACAACCAAAGATGTCTCTGGATCTCTCCAGTGTCTCTTATGGGGCCAGTGTTACTAGTTGAAAACTGTTGCTCTCATCAAGGGGAAAAGCCATGTATTAGATATTTCTGCTCCACTTAAGAGAGGGCTCCTGCAAAAAAGTGCCTTTCTGAACATAAAGTAAAAGGAAAAAAATAATGTATTTTCACCTTGTAACAAAATGTTAAGCAGCCATTAAAAATGCTTTAAAGACACTTTCTAGGCTCTAGAATATGCCCACCCTGTGATGTGAAGCAGGGCATGAGAATGTGCGTGCCACCTGTATTCTGTACAATGTCCACATCTGAAAACACTAAAAACGTCCCCAAAGGTAAAATCACAAAAATTAAAGCCGTAGTCATTTCTGGGCAGCAGGATAATGTAGTATGTACTTTCTTACTTAAGCTTTGGGTTTTTTCCAAACTATGTACCTCATGAGTCTTGCATTGCACATCAGACTAGCCCAGGCTGGGAAGCTTCACACTGCCATCCTCTGCTCTAAGTCTGGCTTTCTTCCACGCTGCAAGCAACCCCTTTCCTAGTCCTGTGACCATTGTGCTCATTAAACACTCACATCATCTACTTCACTCCGGGGCTAAGGTTCCAAGGTCAGAATTGTTTACATACACCTTGCTTCTCGGACTGAAAACTCATTCACACACTCATCCCTGACCCCAGCACTGCACTAAGAACTGGGAAATTCATCGATGGAGAAGTAGGTGGAGTCCCTGTCCTCAGGAAGAAGACAGTAAACCAATAAACAAATACAATAAACATATACAATGAGGCAAGACAACTGGTCATCCAAGGCCCCTCTAGGGAAGCAGTATCTGAACTCAGAGCAAAGAACAAGTTGGAGAGTGGAAAGACTTGTGGGAACAAACTGACTGAGCCTGAAGGGGCAGTTTTGCAGACAAAGGGGAGAGCTGTGAGGGGTGGCGTTGAGGTGTAGGTGTGGGTAGGGATTGAGGTTGCCAAGGGGCAAGAGGCAGCTTCCAGTCTCCTGCGTCAGGCTTGGACCTAACCACAGAGGTGGCAGAGCTAAATCAGACTTTGGAGCCCGGGGCCCTGGGATCTGTCTTCTAAGTGATTCTGGGATACTAGGAAATTATATGCCTAAAGCAGAGAGACCAACGTGCCAGACCTGTGTTTCATTAGCGCCATCTCAAGTGGTCTGATGGCTGGCAAAGTATGAGAAGAGTTGGTCTCAACCTGTACATTGTACTTCACAAGGCAGTATGGACAGGAGCCAGGCACAATGGGACATACCTGTAATTCCCCCATACTTGAGACCTAGGAGGATCTCAAGTTCAAGGTCAGTCTGAGGAGTATAGTGAGACTCTGTCTCAAAAAACTAAATCCAAATCAAATATCTACACCTAGAGGGGATGGGTACTATGTTTTTTTTTTTTTTTTTTTTAGTGATAAAAGATAACAGGCCGGGCGGTGGTGGTGCCCGCCTTTAATCCCAGCACTCAGGAGGCAGAGGCAGGTGGATCTCTGTGAGTTTGAGGCCAGCCTGGGCTACAGAGTAAGTTCCAGGACAGGCTCCAAAGCTACAGAGAGAAACCCTGTCTCAAAGAAAAAAAGAAAAAAAAAAAGATAACTGAACAACACAGGATCTGATTACACCATCATTTTTCTCTGGGCTGAAGGAGCCATGACATAGAAGACAAGTATAGCTGTGGTTATGTATGTGGCTCTTCTCCGTGGACGGAACGAAGTACGGCCGTGGACCACCACCTTAGAATCTAGACATGGCTTTACAAAGATTCATCTCGGGGCAATAGATAAGGATTTTTTTCCCCTTTTTTGTCTTTAGTTGTTTTGTTTTTTAAAGAAAGGAAAGTTCCGGGGCTGGAGAGATGGCTCAGAGGTTAAGAGCACTGACTGTTCTTCCAGAGGTCCTGAGTTCAATTCCCAGCAACTAAATGGTGGCTCACAACCATCTGTAATGAGATCTGGCACCCTCTTCTGTATACATAATAAATAAATAAATCTTTAAAAAAAAAAAAAGAAAAGAAAGGAAAGTTCCTTATTAAAATAGGTATTTATTTGTGAGTGTAGTGGTTCACACCTTTAATCCCAGGATTCAGAAGACAGAGGTAAGCTTATCTCTGTGAGTTTGAGACCAGCCTGGCCTATGTAGTGGGTTCTAGAACAGCCAGAGCTACATAGTGAGATCCTGTCTTGAAAGAGAAAGAGACAGAGAGAGAAAGGAAGGAAGGAAAGAAGGAAGGAAGGAAGGAAGGAAGGAAGGAAGGAAGGAAGGAAGGAAGGAAGGAAGAGGTATTTATAAATATTTACTATGCTGGGTTAGTGCTCCACATTTTTAAAAATACATATATACCTTGGGGCTGATGAGCTACTTAGCACGAAAATACAATTGCCACCAATCCTGAGTTCGATCCCCTGACTCCACTTGGTGAAAGGAAAGAACTGACCTCTGACCCCCGACCCTCTGACCTCCACACTCACACTCACCTATGCTCACCCACTCTCACCCCCAACAATAAATATGTTTTAAAATCCCTCCGCCTTGCCCCCCTCGTGAATCTGGCTTCTCCCTTTTGTATGCGCTAGCTTGTGCTGACCTCAGGCCAGATCCTGCCTCCTTCCAGTTCTCAGGGGAAAGGCCACAGTGCTGCGCACCTTTGTCTACCCTGTGGGTCTCCCTCCTCAAGTACTTCCTTCAGCTGACCTGTGGCTCCTGACTGCCTTGTCCTTTGAAGCTGGTGAGCTGTTATTTCTAGCAACCCTCTCTAATCCTCAAATAAACATTTTTGTTTCCTTCAGAGTGTTACAGAAAGACCAAGAGTTAGAAAAGGCCCATCTCCATCAGCATTGTGCTATAAAAGGAAGCTAAATGTGGGTCCAGCAGGATCAAGAATAGAAGCAGGGCGGACACCTCCAAGATTCCCCCATGTTGGTCAAGCCCCCTGACCCACGGGCTTTCTCGGCTTTGTGCCACTCGGCAAGGAGGGCCAGAAAGGAATGACTCCCTAAATTTCCTCTGAGGGACAAGAGCTGTGTTCTTTGGGGGCCTCTATTGTCACTGAGAAGTTTTCTGCGGAGGGATGCTCCCAGCTCAGGGCCTGGCCTTTGACGGTGCGGTGTCTGGCCTCACGGCTAGCCCTGCTCTGTGCTGAAGGTGCCGCATGCCAGCATCTTGCAGCAGCCACCAGGGTCCTCAGCGTTCATGCCTGCTGGAGCAGCAGCTCTGTAAGAAGCAACTTGGAGCCTGGAGGGCTGCTCCTCTGGGTAGTCTGCAGGACTGGAGTTACCAGGAGCCAGCTCGGCTTTGTCCTCCTGTTTCCCTGCACAGCAGACAATGCCCCGGGCAGGGGAGGTGCTGAATGTTTGTCATACCAGGACCCAGAAGGCTTTCTTGAGCTCCTTCCCTGAGTGTGGCCATACTCCAGTGTCCTTTGCATTCTTCTGGACTCTTCTCTGCACTCTTCCGGCTTACACAGTGACCTCCACTGTGCTGTGAGCACCAGGGAGCAGTTCAGATGCTTGCCAAGCTGCCTGGCATTTAGAAAGTGTTTAATAGATTACTAATTGTCTCAGTCTGTTTTCTGTCGCTGTGGGAGAATTCCTGAGACCAGGCATTTTATAAAGAAAAAGGGTTGACCTCGAATAATGGCTCAACAGGCTTGGAAGGTGCCCCCCTCTGCCTGGCTGTCAAGGGAGGGCCTCGTGGTAGAAAGGGGAAGAGAGCTCAGGAAGCAAGAGAAAGCTGAGGAAGCCACACTTCTTTCTCTCTCTCTCTGAAACCTGCTTTTGTGCAGCCAACCCATTCTCGAGGGAACTGCATCCATCCCTTCCTGAAGGCAAATTCCCCAACACTCCAACACCTCACAAAGGTCTCAGGACCCCCAGGATCTCCCAATACCTTCATGGGGATGAAGGTCAACATTTTCCATGGGGACAAACCACTCTCAAACGACAGCTTGAACTTTTTACTGTTTGATGAAGGGAGGTGAGAGGTGAGGACAGAGGGAAGCTGGGAGTCAGGAGTGGGAAGGGAGTTGTGGGTAGAATCTGCTCCCTTCAGTGTGAGCAATGGATCCCTGGTACAGGGCTCGCCTAGCCTGTGAAGACCCCGGGCCTGAGCTCTGCACTGTAGAACACCGTTCTTTCTGGATTACTTAATGCCCTTTTTCAGGAAGCTAGCCTGTTTATGTCTCTGTTGTGGCTGAGTCTGAAGTGAACCTGCTAAGGACAAAGATGATACAAGTTTCTTGCCATAGGAAAGACACAACTTCTGGAACAGTGACTATCTGGTTGAAAATACCAGGCTTGTAGAGAGAAATCTCGGATTTATTCATATTTATTGGATGTATTATTTGTGTAAAACAATGACTTCCATTTAAACAATTCCATACATGATAGATATGCTCCACTTTGATTCTATTCACCCTCTGTTGCTCTCTTTTGTTCCCTCCTCTCCTCCCATTGGTCTCTTCCTGCTTTTATTCATGTCTTTAAGATAAATCTAGATCAGTCATGCAAGACAGCTCATACAGCATTTGTCTAAGTCTGGTTTATTTTGCCTAATATGATTATCTACATTTTCATCCATTTTCCTTCGAATGACATTATTTCATTCTTCTTCATGGTTGAAGGGTACTATTGAATATATCTACCACATTTTATTTATCCTTTCTCCTAGTCTGAAAAATCCAGGATGTAATTCTGTTTAAAGATATATTATTATGTGAGGAAGGAGCTGTGCATGCCGTGGTGAGGTCAAAGGACAACTCTGTGGATCCAGTTCTTCCCTCCCACCTTTACACGGGCTCTGGGGATTAAACTCAGGTGAGCAGGCTCACACACCAAAAGCCTTCACCCGCTGAACCATCTCCCCAGCCTAAATCCTGAATAGAATGATTCTCCACTGTTTACGCAGACGCTCCAGACAGATCTTAGAAAAGTGTCAGTTCCCCAGGCCTCCTCTCCTCATCTGCAGGGAGGTGTGGCACTTCTGTGTGTCCCTTCCCCTTCAGCAGAGTTAGGGGGGCAGCTTTGGAAAGCACAGCCTTGGGGGCCCAGGATGATCCCCACAGAAGGCCTGGCTTCAGGAATCCTGTTGTTTTTGGACATCTCCAGGGAGAACTCCCTTCTGCAGGAAGCTGAGGTCCTGTCTGGTTCCTCCCGAGGGTACCTCGTGCTACCAAGGGCCTTGGTGATGTGCTGGGCAAGCTACTTGGACAGCTTGGGAGGAACTGTAGGAGTCCCAGGAGAGAGGAGAGAGAGGAGCACTTAGCTCCCTCTGCCACGGTTGTTGAGGTGTGGGAAGGAGACAACACTCAACTGACTGAAAAAAAAAAAAAATCCCTGGAAACTAGAGCGTTGGAATGAGACCTTCAAGTTTTAAGTGCTGGCAAGACTTTCACATTTGTTAGCCAGGCGACAGGAGCCAAGCGAAACACTCACTCGAGTGAGTGGCGGGAGTCTGCAGGCTGTGGCTGCCTCCCCAGGAGCTTTTGCAGCTCTGAACACACTGCTTGCTGGGTTGGTGGAATCTGCTGGAAGCCCCCCAGGGCCCCTTCCACTTGGGCTTTTTCTCTCAGGTCCCCTTGGAGTCTCACCTGGGCTACTGTGACGGGCAACTGGTAGTTGTGTCCTGCATGTCGAAATAAGGTCTTTCCAGATGAGACCAAGTGAAGAGGAGGTCTAGATGCTGCAACATGGTGGGCATCCTCATATGGGAAGTGGATAAACACGAGGAGACAGTGTGAAGACAGTGAAGGCTTGCTATGTGCAGGCTGTTGAGGCAGAGGTTGAAAGGCCATATCTGCAAGCCCTGAGGTGCCGAGTCTTTCTGGCAACAGCAGATGCTAGGACAGGCAGAGTAAATTCTCCCCCAGAGAGGGTACAGCTCTGCCAATGTGACTTCAGACCACAAGTCTCCAAACCAAGACAGACCCTCTGCTGTTTCCTCTGCTGTCACTCAGGTGGGCGAGCTGTGGGTGGATATAGCTTGCCATCCCTGAAACATCCTGATTGGTGCTTTTACTGAGAGGGGGGCCCCCCTGAAGAGGAGAGCAGGCCCCCAGGAATGAGGTTCTTGCTGGGCTGTTGGAGGATGTCTGCTTCAGCAATGGCTGCCATCCTGCCCACTGTGGCCACATAATCTTGGACTTCCAGCTCCTGGAACCACCGACTAAAGGAGTTTGATAAACCTCCAGTCTCACTGTTTCCCATTCTTTTGGCCGAGATCAAGCATCAGGGTTGGACTGTGAGGGCTTACCTCACACCCTGACCCCCAAACATGCTTTTCAGTTTCCGATATTCTGTTGTAGCGACAGAAAACAGATCAAGACACCCATCCCACCAATCTTCTCAGGCCATGGCATGCCCCCATAGCACATCTATACAAGGAACCTATACTGTCAGAATCCCCAAATTTCCTAAATTCGAATGCCTCCTCTAAGCACATCCTTGATTTTCCAGGAATGTTCAAAGCTAGCTTTGTGCAAATGAGAACGTGTGGATTGCAGTGATTGTTTTACACAGAGTAGAGACACAGCAGCTGCTCATGCCTGCAAATGCTCCCCTCCCAGTGACAGCAACTTGTGACGACTAGATGGCTTGCAGCCTGAAAATACACAGGAAAAGAGGAGTGTGCCAGCAGGTAAATCTCCACACATTTGTAGCTAGCTGGAAGGATCACTTCCTATGGAATGTATCTCTAAATTTGAGTAAGGTCTCTGTGAGTAGGTAATAATGATCACATGCAAATAGCACCCCTGGACCCTGAAGGAGATGCTGGAATTAGGGGGAGAAAGGGTCTACCCAAGTCGCCTGGCTGACCTGGATTCCAGGATCCTTCTGCCTCAATCTCCAGCCTTCTGGAATTTCAAGCTTGCACCACCACCACACCCAGCTGAGCCTCTGCTCTTTCAGTCTGATAGGAAGTTCCTTCCTCAGGCGGGTGTTTAGAGGACAGGTCATTTGCCTGTGGGTCCGAGAGGGCTCTTCGCTGGAAAAGTGAATGTCAGACAAGGCCAGTGACTTATGACGTAACTCTGAGCCTGAGGCTAGCCAGGGAGGGACAGGGAGCAGGTTCCTAGGGAAGACGTGTGACAAGGTCAGTCTTTAAGCTCAGTCTTTAAGACTCGTAAGTGCTCTGGAGCCAGGCAGGGTTCTGTTGTTGCTTATCAAATGTGTGTCCTTAGGCATTTAGCAGAACCTCTCTTTTCATTAGTCTCCTTATCTACCAAACAGACTCTCCCACTGTACCTCATCATGTGGGTGTTTCAGATTCAAAGACTTAATTCAAGTAAAGTATCTAGGTTGGTGACATTTTGTGCCACTAAACACATCTTACAGAGCGAGGTGGCTTGTCAAGGATGTTGAGAAATCATTTCCAAAATCAACAGCATAAAGCACTCAGGTGCCTGTGGCTGGGGCTTGGCTGACACAGGGCGGGCTTGGCGCGTGAAGGCTCCTCCAAGCAACATTTTCCTTCTTTCTGAGGCTAGCTGGTCACAAGATCACATGTAGAACTATGTCGTGTCCTGAGACCCAGGCTTGGTACCAGCACATAGCATCTGCCTTCTCTCTCGGCCAAAGTGAGTTCCTTGATGAAACTTGGAGGCCACTGTGGACAAGAAGCCCAGCAAAGGGAAGGGAGGCAGAGAGGGAGAGAAGAACCGGTGCTGACTACTGTGGTAACTTGCTTGTCCTTTAAGAAAGGCTGCGCTGAGAATCCAGGCTGGGAGGCTGTATTCTGACCTTGAGTCTTCCAGCTGACTTCGGTATCACTTCTGCTCTCAGACTGCCAAGGGTTAAATCTAAGAAAGTCAGGCTCTGGACCTTAGACAAACTTCTATCCAGTCAAGTAAGTTCCTTGCTGGTCAGTCTCAGCTCTGGAGACCAGGCAAGTGGACAGCGGGGGTGGTGTATTCCTGAGAGCCCAGTTTTTGGAGGCCAAGGCATACATACATTTTGGCAGTTTGAGACCAGCCTGGGCTACATAGCAAGACCTTACTTCAGAAGAACCAAAGGGGAAAAGAGCAATTTGAGTGACTGTTGCTGTGTTAGAATCCCATGTGCTGGAGTCCTCACACGACCTTCCTCTTGGAGCAGAGTTTCCTCTTCCTTCCTCCTTTCTGCTGGGCTGGGGATCTGAACCCAGGGCCTAGAGCAAGCTAGGCATGTCCTCTACCATAGTCACCAGCCCAGCCCTCCCCTCCCCCCAGGAGTTGTTCCTAAGGACTCTTCCCAGCATGCCTTCTGACTACTCTGCTCTTAGGCCATGGTAAACTCCACACTGAGTACTGTGACTGGGATGCTTAGAAATGGCAGGATTTGGAGGGATGTTATCTTAGTTACCCAAGAGCTGGGCCCAATTACCAATGGGGGAGGGGTCTTAAAGGGACAGTGCAGCCTGCTGTGTAATTAAGCTTTCCCACTCACAGTTTTTGTTTCCTCTTTTGCATTAGTGTGTGTTTAAGGAGAAATCCTCTCCACAACAGAATGCTATTAAAACCCTCCAAGTGGAAGCAGCCTGGGCAAGAAGAACACACACCACAAGGCAGTACTGGAAGCCCAGCTGATTCAGGCCTCCTTCTCAGGGACAGGAGCGGCTAGAAAATGCTACCTAATGGATGAGTGACCTCAAAGAGAGTTTAGGGACCTGGACCATCTGCCTGTGCCTTCGTCGTCACTCTGTCCCAGCCCGGTTCTGACCGCCAGTCCTTGTTCTACTGCGTCAGCTGAAAATCAGACAGGAGACCTTTGTTGGTGACCTTCCAACCTCTGTTCGTCTGCTTCCCCCTCCTAACGGTCTCCCTGTGTAACACGGGAATGGCTTGTAAGTAGTGATCCTCCTGTCTCAGTCTTCCAGGTTCCCGGATTGTAGGCATGTATTACTTAACTATACCCTGGTCCTTTAACACTGTTGTTTCTTTAAACAGGAGGTCACTCTGCAGCTGGCCTGGAACTTACAGCGATCCTCCTGTCTCTGCCCTCTGGGTGTTCGAATTACAGGACATTCACCGCCATGCCTGGCCCTTGAACTTTTTTTGTGCTAACAACCACACTAACAGATGCGATGTTGGGCACACATGTGTGAACATGGACACACAGCTGAGACCAAAGCTCCAGGAGACAGTCACATCCAAGCAGCGCGCTAGGGAGGGCCTGTGGCACTGATGTTACCACGCCCTGAATCACACGCCAGGCTGAGAAACCCTGGTGATTTCAAGTGTGTGTGGTGCCTGGTAAGGAAGCAGGGATGAGGCCTCAATAAGACCTTCCAAGACCCACAGACTCTGTGGACGGCAGCGGTGTAGAAGAAAATGTAGCTGAGGGGCACAGCAGGGCGCGCTCAGGTTATTTGATTTGGGGAGTGTCACTGGCTTGGGCACGTAAGCTGTTCACCAATTTCTCCTGTGCAGGATTCCAAGGCTGTTGGGGGAAACTGAAGCTTGTGTTTCCCATTCCTTTGGGAATGAATCCACCGGAGCTTTAAAAGGGGACTCACCTACACCACTGAATAAGGAACTGGAGGCGCTTCATCACAGGAGCAGGAGTCTGGAGGGTCCAACGGCTTGATGAGGGCTGTCTAAGCTTGTACAATGCAGGATGGGGAAACCAAACCACTGATCGGATCAACACCCCAGAATGCCCAGGCAGGCTCTCAAGCTAGGGCAGCTCTAGTTCTCCTGTTAGTCCAGCCGCTGGATTTCTGGGTTTTTCTTGTTGTTTGTTTGTTTGTTTGTTTTGGCCTACATGTCTGTGTGAGGGTGTCGGATCCCCTAGAACTGAAGTTACAGACAGCTCTGGGCCGTCAGAAGAGAGCCAGTGTTCTTTGCTGCTGAGCCATCTCTCCAGCCCCCAAGTCACTGCTTTTGGGACCTCAGTTTTGCCTTCTGTCAAATGGGTTTTTGTGACTCACATACAAGATGAGACACTTAGAAAAGCCCAAGGTTTGGGATGTAGAAGGAGAGCCACAGGCCCACCAGGTCAGCCTTTCTTTTCCTGCTGTGAATATCAGGAATTAGGTGGCCACAGTTACAATCTCACCCATGTTCACAGGGGCCATCTAGACCTCCTACCGAAGGGAGCCATGATTGTGATCTGTGACTCCAGTCTCTCATCCATGCCCTGACAGACTGCTGTGTCAGGATTTAACTATGCTTCCTGAGGCTGGGTGAGGTCCACTCTGCCTCCAACCGAGAGCGACTTCTGTGGAACTTCCAGCTTTGTGATTTGTCCATCTGCAAAGCCCTCCACAAAAACCTAAATCAACGGTTGATCCTGGAGTTGCCCTCCTAGAGGAAAATGGAGGGCCCCACACAGAGGAGCGCCTGTTCCTGGGGGTGTCTGTGAGGGCTCCTCACATTCAGTGTCCTGATTCACAGAGAGCCCAGCCAAGCCAACACATCGTCTACGAGTCTATTCAACTTGAGCTCAGATGGATGCAGAAACCCAGGGAAGCCAAATCATATGTTTAAACAGTTGAGATTGGAAACCAGACTCAGCAAGGATCTAGGGCCCTGGATTTAGCCCGGGTGAATTTTCCTTCTCTGGGATTTCCTGTCCTTTTTCTGGATGTTTCTATCTACCCCATGTTCCTTGGCAGTTGGTTTAAAGGCCATCAGCTCGGCGGTGAAAGAATGTCTTACACAGACTTGGGCTTAGCTGTTAAAATATCAGCCACTGCTGAATTGTGTGGATCCAAAGCTAGGTTTATAGACACGAGCTCTCAGCCTCTGTCAATCTCGTCTTTCAGTGGAAAACTTTAAGACTAAGCTTAAAAGCCCACGCACACCCAACAGGCACTCAGGGGGGAGCCACAGGGACAGGAGGGCTGCTTAGGGAGACAAAAAAAAAAAAGAGAGAGAGAGATGGACCCTTAAGGAATGTAAAATAAGTGCTTCCAAAAGAAGGCCTCCTGCAACGTTCTTAGACTGTAGTTAAAATTTAACAATTTTTTAAAATGTAAATGATCTGGCATTCTCAACTGCACAGGACGTGGCGCGGGGGGGGGGGGGGGGGAGGACACGGGACGAGGAAGGGACAGTGGGTTAGGATTAGATAATTTACTTAGTGCTAAAATTCCAGGAAGTTTATGTTGATCTGGGCCTGCATGTTGTTACTCTTGAGCTCAAATCTAAATCTTTATCTTCCTATTACAGTCGAGAGGACGTTTTTCTCCTCAGCCGTCTTTACAGTTGTAATTTTTAGCCCTCTTTCATCAGACCGAGCTGGTTAGCTTGGCACTTCTTAGCACCGAGATGAAAATATTGGGAGGGCCCAGTGGGTCCTATTTTGTGTACTCTGACAGTGCAGCCTTTGATCTAAACATATTTCCTGGGGTCTGGACCAGATGACCTAATTCCTGTCTTATCCTTCTCCACTTTTCCGTGGATCTCAGATTGCTGCCTTACCGAGGGACCCTTTGGAACTCCCTCGACGCTGCTCCCCCCACCCACCCCAGTTGTTACCCCTCTGTCGTTAGTTTCATTCGGGTGGAGTGTGTCACTCCTAGCAGAGAGACCACGGCTTTGTTTTTCTAACAGAACTGCGAAGTTCTAACAGAGCGGGGGCTCTTTTGCCTTTTCTCTTTTAGATTCCTCTTCCTTGACATTCTCAACATGCCAAAAACAATAAGCAAATAACCTACTGCTAGAAGTCTACGTCGTGAACTGCAAATCATCTCGGACTTTCTGTTTGAACACTTTTAAAAAACAAATGCATAACTTAAAAATGCCGTTGCCTCCCCACGCCCTAACAGCGGTTTATAAATCTGAACTGGGAAGCGAGGATGTGAACAGGCAAAGCCCCAAGCTGGCTTCGGTTTATCTCCAATAGATCTATCTGCAAGGCCCCCCCTTTTTTTTTCATTTCCCTGCCCCCTCCTCACAGACCCCCTACTTGAGGATCTTTAGGTAGCTTCCGCCAGCAGGAGTGGTAACTTCTTTTCCTCCCCAGGTCACTGTCAATCATCAACTGCTTTTCCAATGGTGTTTTCCAGGAAGGGAGGCCCTTACTGGGGGAGGAGAGGAAGCAGGACAGGGAAAGGGTGGAAGGAATCATAAAGGAAGAGAAGGGAAAGACACAGGGGTTAAGAAGCATAAACAAGTCCTTAAAGTTGGTAAACTTTGGGCCATTGGCACCAGTGAATTTTTAGGTATCTTCACAACTCACATTAAAAAAAAAAAAAAAAAGCCACCAAAGTGAGTATATTTAGTTTTAAAATTTTGTGAACTTAATTGTCGTTCCTGTCTGCAACCACCCTTCTTAGTTCAGCCAACCTGGATCCAAACTACCATGTTGTCCCGCGGGGGAAAAGGAGGCTGGGTGGCAGAACCGGAGATGGGCAAGGCACGTTTGCATCTTCTGCCGGAACCCAACCAGTTGCTCTATGAGTATCAAAGGCCAAGCTTGTTTATCTCTGGGCTCCGCGCTTTCTGGGTTTGGAATGGCCTTGGAGAGGCATGGGCAGGTAGTGATCGGTACATTAGAATGATAACCAACTGATACACAGATAGGTCTGGACAAAAGGCAGGAGGAGGGGCACGGAGACACCGGGACCGCGACTCTATCATGGGAGCGTAGGTGTCCTTCGAAAATCTGGCTGAACCCAAAGTTACTTTAGTTCGCCTTAACTTGCAGAAAACGCTATAAGAGAGGTTCGAAGGATAAAGAAAAGCGCCCGCCCCTGCCCCCTCGCGGAAACAGCCTCGCAGGCCCCTGGGAAGCGCGCCGCCAGCGGGACTTGGGGACCCGGCCGGCCTGCCGCAACCCAGGAGCGGGGGCCCAGCTGCCGCGGGGTGGCTGGGGAGGGTGGCAGAGGCGCTGTCACTGCCTGGCTCCTCGCGGTGGCCGCAGCCCGGGGATCGCCCCGACATCCCCAGGCTTCGTGCGGGAGCCCGGAGCGCTGCCCCTCCACTGCATGCGAGGCCAGAGGGACCGTGGCCTCTCAGCAACCGAGGAGCGTCTGGCCTCTTCCTCCGGTGCTCATTCTTGGAGAAATAAATGTTGCAGGCAGGGTGGCAGGAAAAGACTCTGAAGGGGAACCAAGGCATCTGCACTGTACCCCGACTCCGCCCACTCCCTCTGGTTTGGGGGCCCCATCCCGCGACGTCAGATCCAAAGACAGGGGCTTTCCCGAACTCCCGGCTGGACTGTGAGGCTGAGCTGGAGCTTGAACCGCGCCATCGTGGTTTTGGAGTTTAAGGACAAATCTTGGGTAGGAGCGGCAGGGGCCAGGGTAGCCTTGGAATGGCCCAGGCCTGATGGGAGCTTCTGCTAGGAGTCCTCACCGGGGCACAGCCAGGTTCAGTGAAATTCATCACCTCCCTGAGACAAAGGGTTCATCGACCCCTGTGCAGACAACTTCCATACTGTCTATTGCTCACCCTAAAATTGTGCATAGAGAACATGCCCCCAGAACAAAAGACAGAAAGGAAGAACTCAGATGAACTTGCATGGTGAAATGTTTCAAGTTGCTCCTACAGATCTGAATTATACTTTTTTCCTTTTAAATATGCATGTGCTTTTAAATGCCTAAAAGACTAATTAAATAAAGAAAATGTTGACCTCCTGGGTTGAGGCCCAGTTTCTGAGTCAGGTTATATAACCCTGCTGCATGGGGAATTCTCCAGCAATGCAGCTCTCAACTGCCTGAGAAAACAGGCCACAGAATCTAGTGAAATGGAACTAGAATAGTTAAGGTTGAAATCTAAGTCCTCAGATCATGTTGGAGGGAACTTACCTGTCAGGATGAGGTCTCCAACCACAGCTAATTTTTTCTCCCCTCTCTTGGGAGGTGGAATGGGATAAAGGTGAAAAGTAATATACATTTCCAAACAAGAAATGGATATTGGAGAAATAGGTAGATGGCCAGATCTCAAAAGCAAGCAAGCAAACAAGCAAGCAAGTAAACAAAAACAAACAAGGAAACAGAAAAAAAAAAAAGGTCCAAACCAAAACAAAATGCAGGCTCATGCATGCCTGTTCCTGTTACGCCCTTTACTATTTCTTATTTAGAGGAGATACTCGCTCTCACACGCAATTTACAACTACCTGGGGAAATGTTAAACTACCTTTAGGGATCTGGTTAAACAGAAATGCACTCTAAAAACACAGACACGGTATGTTGTTTTATCTGTTGCAAAAAAAAAATGTATTTGATTACTTGAGTAAAATTACAGTATCTCTGTTGTTAGTAAGTATTAAATGTTAAAGAAATTGGAATCCCCCCCTTTCAACTTTCCAAGAAAGTGCATGTAACAGTCCATTTTTTTCCTTCCATACCTAATACAAAATAAACCAACACTATACCTGCTCTCGATCAAGAAGCATTTGCTCTTGTAAGGAACATATGTACATTTTAATGAAAGTGATATTTCTTATTGTATATACAAGAGCATCTACATTTCTCCACTGAAGGTTGTTCAAGATGCTATCGTTAGCAGCATTGTGAAATTCCAGCACACGTTTTCTACTGTGAATATACCCTACAAGGCAAAAATGCTACGTCTCAGTTTCAACTACCAAAACATTTGTGTTTTTTTTCCCCTCTAAAGAATTCTGCGTGCTTATTACTGTACAGAAACTTATTAACATTGAAGACGACTCAAGTAAAAAGCACAATACAAATAGCAGTTCAAAACGGAAATGGTTAACTCTATAAAATAACAAAAAAAAAGCAGGTTGATGCTTAGAATAAAAATGAAACAAAACCAAAAACAAACAACAAACAAACAAACAAAAAACCCAAACCTTTCAAATGTTCAGCCTGTACTTAAAGTCCTTCCCTTAAATCTGTTTAGAAAGATTCGACAATGTGTTTGCTGATAAAAGTTCCCAGCAGGATCAAAGTGTACATTTATATACAGACTTTATTAGGGATCTAACGCATCACGAAGGCATTGCATCAACACCAGATTCATATTAAACTGGATATAGAAAATAAGTTAATGCCAGATTAAGACGCCTAGCAGGGCAACTTGCGATTGCCATAAATGTTACAGCAAGCTTACAGCACTCTAGTCCATTAGTATTTAGTCCAAAATACAGAAGACCAAAGTTAATGCTTGCATTCTGTTTGCAAAGCAAGGTTATAGCACTAATAAATAAGCTTTCTTAGAACTCTAGAGGTTGAACAAAGTACAAAAGAATGTCTTCGTAATGTAGTTCATAGTCCCAGGGGCCAGAAGGTAAAGGGGCTGGCTGGGCCAGGAGGCAACCTCGGGCGGCATTCTGAGCGGAAATGCTCTGGCAGCTTTAGCTGGTGACTATCTCTTTGCTGTCCTCCACGAATCGGGTGAAGCGGAAGTTGGTTCCATTCTCGCTGCTCGCCATTTTCTCCAGGCCAGCCAGAGGAGCACTGGGTTCAGAATTCCCCAGCTTTTCCACGTTCCCTGTCAGCCCGCTGATAGGTGAGCTGCTCCCGCTGCCCAGGCTTCCAGGAATTGGAGGGATGCCACCATTCTGAATGACAGAGATCTCGTTGGCCTTCATGGCCAACCCGTTGGACAGGGCTGCTGTGTACTGGTTCCAGAAACTGGACGGATCCCCACTTCCTGACCTCGCCGCCAGATCCTTCTGGAACATTTCTGGGAACTTGACAGGATTGCCTCCTAGAAATGTCATGGGGCCATCCACGGAGAGGCGCCGGCCCCGGCGTGCAGGGGTGCTGTTCCACATGTGCGTGCCCATGTGGACCTGTGATGTGGGTTGGGGAAGAGAGAGGAGAAGAGAGAGAGAAAGAGAGAGAGAGCCAGAAGCTTAATAGCTGAATCTGTCTCAATTCATATCCCAACACTCGACACAGCAAGTGGCCTAAATGTCTATTCTTATTACATGACAGACAGGGGGAAGATACGAGGAACCATCCACTCCCAAGGTCTAGTAATAATGTGTTCGCTCTCTGCAGCCCTGGGCTGGCTCTCCTCTTCCTGGGCAAAGAAGCCTTACTTACTCTTTTTTTATTACCCATATTTAGCTTATAATGGCCTCAAGCAAGCCAGGCAGTCGCAGACAGCGCCTTTCAGGGTTAGAATTGTTATGTCCACTCTCGTTGCAGTGGTAAGTATTGTATCTGACACCCTTTACCCTGTAAATGTCCTTTTCAGATGGGAAGAAAGTAGCCCTCACTGATTGCCCATTGGAGGGCCTGCACAGAGAAAAGAAAAACCAGAACGTAATTATTCATTTCACATTTCTGGCAGCAACCTCCAGAGAAATACTCTGTCAACAGAAGAATGTACACAGCGAGAGTGCTCAACTGTTGCTCTAGAACGAGCATATTTGCTTTATTTCCAACACATATCAGTAGGAAATGTCGTGTAATCAATTATCATAATGCCCATTAGCAGAGGAGTGATGTTACTGTTTCTAGAAAAACAAACCATGCTAGACGGCAGTTATGAAAAATAGCTGCATACGCCAAAGAGAGCCGTAATTATTAAGTGATATGGGCAGTACGCAGGCCACATGGAGGTCTTTAATCAATACCCCATGGCAACACCAGGCTGTCTGATTTGGTAGGTAAAGCAATTCATTTGGTGCACTTAGCAAGACAGCAGAGAGAGGCTGCTACTTTGCTTAGGTACCGAATTATTCAAGGCGTGGTGACATGAATCAAGCTACAGGCTGCCCTTGTCCCTGCCATGATCCTGACCTAATAAGGCTCCTTCACATCATATCACTATCCCCCCCCCAGCAACCCCCCCCCCCAGTCAGCTGCCTGCAGCAGGTCCCCTTTCCAGAACCTTCTCCCTGACTACACAGCTGAGGGCTTCAGGAGCATGCGCATGCACTATCATCAATCAAGGGCATGAGAAAGGGCTGGTGGGTGGTGGGGTGCAGGCAGAGCAGGTACCTTCAGATTGCCTTTTGTTGTGAATGCTCTTCCACAGATAGTGCAAGCAAAGGGTTTCTCTCCAGTGTGAGTTCTCTCATGGATCTGCAGCGCACTCGAGGAGGAGAAGGTTTTACCACACGTGTTACAATAGTGCTGTTTGGGAGTTCTCCGGGGCAGAGCTGGGAGCAGAACTGGGGATGTCGAAGAGGATGACAGAGGCCCCGAAGGGACGTGACTAGTGGGGGCATCCTTACTGTCCTGAGGGGAAACGTGCACAAAGCCGTTGACCTCCGTTTTGATGAGAGATGACAGTGAGTTGGCGGGAATCACTGCAGAGTTCTGATTGGGGCCGAGGTTGGAACTGGGCTCAAAGAGCTGCGACGGCAGATCTCGCATCTGATGTGTCAACATGTGCTGCTTCAAATTACCCTTTGTGGAAAAGCCACGATTGCAAACCGTGCAAATGAACGGTCTCTCTTTGGTATGACTTCTGTAGTGAATGTCCAAGGCACTCTGACAAGCAAAGGTTTTACCACAAATGTCGCAAGCAGTGTTTTTAAATTTACCCCGGTCTCGGAAAGGAAAGAGGATTCCCAGAGCATCTTCTTTGATGATTTTCTCTGTGTGACTAGAGGTCAAGTCCAAAGCACCCCCATTCACTGGGGTGGGAGACAGACCGTTGGCAAACTCGCCAGGCCCCACTCTCTGTGGCTTCTCCTCGACGCTGGGCGACTTGTGAAATTCTTGGGTGCTGTTGGATGGGGACAGAGCCTGCATGGAAGAGGTAGACTCTGAGATGGCGGGGCTGCCGGCACTCTGGCTCTCCATATCGCCACCCACTGAGGACGAGTCGTTGGTCAGCACGTCCCCTTCCACGGACCCATTCTCCACCGACTTTAGGCTGGCCTGCAGCTGCTCTGCCAGGCCAGCATTGATCATCTTCATTTGATTTTCCAAAGCAGCGATGCTCGAGATCTCAAGGGGCAGAGGCGAAGAGGACAGGCTGTCTTGGGACGCGTCAGCTGACTTGGGTGTATCCGGGATGCTGCCCTCAGGACAATCTTCCATGTTCTCATCCGAGAAGTTGTCTAAGTCATCGAAATTCTTCTCGTCAAAGGAGCCCGTGTCAGACTCCATGGACTCGGGGTAGTTGTCAGGGACTGGGGTATTAGGGATCTGGCCTCCCATGTGCATTCGGATGTGCTGCTGAAGGACCACTGCATTTGTGAACTTCTTCTGGCAGATTGGGCAGGAATGCTGGACTCTGAGTGGGGGCATAGCCCGGTGGACACTGTAGTGCGTCTTAAGGTTCCCTTTAGTGGTGAAGGCCCGGCCACAGATCTTACACTTGAAGGGCCTCTCCCCAGTGTGCGTCCGGTAGTGCATTTTCAAGGCGCTCTGGCAGCTGAGGACCCGGTGGCAGATGATACACTCATTGGGGTCAGTGGCTTTCTTGTCAATGTTCTCTACCAGTTGCTGCAGCTTGGATGTCTCCGAGGCCTGGGCTGAATCTAAGAGTCCCCCGAAAGGAAACTTGGCCTTGAACTGCTCAGACATGAGTGGCAACAAAGGGTTGGTGAAGGTGGCCCCTCCTGGGCCACAGTCAGCCACTGGGGAGCTCAGAGTACTGCTGCCCGCTGTTGGGGCTGCGCCGGTGGCCACGCCAGTCTCTTCACTCCTTCCGCTGAAGGGCGGCACAGCAGACCCTTCAGCTTCCTCCGGGAGCCCACTTGGATTTCTTGTGGCCAAGTCAGGGGCCCCAGAGTCACTTTTGACTGAGCCTTGGGGGCTGGCGGCGGAATGGCTAATAGGGATGGGGGCTGGCTCTTCCGTCTTGATGAAGGGTGTGAGGCTTGGGAGCGTTGGGGGTAACGGAAGTCCGACAGAAGTGGTCAGAGTGGGCAGGACCGGCTTGGTGTCTAGCCAGCTGGTGACTGGCTTCTCCGGGGGGATGGACATGCCGTAGGGGATGCCGGTGCTTGTGGGGATGTTGTCCAAGTGCTCCGGTACAGGGTAGGGGTTCATCTGGATGTGGGGGTACTTCTCTTTGTGGCGCTGGAAGTGGACCTTCAGGTTTCCCTTGGTGGAGAACCTGTTCCCACAGATGTTGCACTTGAACGGCCTCTCTCCAGTATGGGAGCGCAAGTGGATCTGCAAGGCACTGTCACTCCCGAAGACCTTCGCACAGAACCTGCACTTGTGTTTAAAGAATGCCTCGTCTGAAGTACTTTTTGCTTCAAAGGCAGTGACATTTGGTGGCTTGCTTTTTCTTTGCTGGGCCAAGGCAGACAGGGAGTTTAAATCCTCTGCAGTTGTTCCAACGTTGGGCAAAGGGCTGGGGAAAACAGCGTTAGCTGGGGTTGGCTGAGGTAGAAGTGGGTTAGATGCAGGACTTAACAGACTGCTTATTGCGAATGCTGGTGGCGATGATACTGAGACTGCCGGGGAGCTGACGTGGGAGGCACCAGCACTGGAAGCCACTTTGTCTGAGGATGGGGTGGGAACGGCCGCCGTCACTAGGCTCATGTTGGGAGAAGTGCCACTGCTGGGCAGGACGATGGTGCCGGAGCTGCTCTGAGGTAGCTGGACTGGGGGGAGCTGTTTCACACCACTGATGCTGGCAGATTGGCTAGCAAGGCTCTGTGCTAATCCAGCTGCCGCCGCCAGCTGCTGAGATAAATGGGAACTTAGTGTGGACAAGGGGTTGGCAGATGTTCGTAAAGTACCTTGAGAAGGACTAGAGGATGTTGGCAGGTCTGCGTTCTGAGAAGCCAACAGCAGTATTTGGTGACGAATCTGCTCTATGAGTTGCAGCTGGTGGATCTGCTGCTGCTGCAGGGCTAGGAGCTGTTCCATGAGGGCTGGGATGGCCAGCTTGCCTCCGGAGGCCCCCCCACACCTCGCTTCCTGGGAGAACTGGGCCACTGCCACCTTGGTGCTCTGGAGATTCTCGATGATGACGTTGCTGTTGATCACCGAGAAGTTGCCCAGTGTCGTCAGGTCCCCGAGTTGAGGTAGAGAGGTTGTGATCGCTGAGGTACCCGTGGAGGAGCCGCCGTGGCAGCTTGGGGTGGTGCTGTTGGTGATGCTGCTCAACGTGCTGCTGCTGCTGCTGCTGCTGCTGGTAGCAACTGTGGCCTCCACCTCCATGGACTCTTCCCTGTCAAGTCCCTTGTGTTCTAAAAGGTCGCTGCAATCTTCTTGGTCTGTTTTGTTCACTGCGTCTTTCATTTGCTCATCAGGATTATCGAGAGACGGGTCAGGAGGGAAGGTTTTGGGTGGGGAGGCTGGACTTTCATTGACAATCAGAACTAATTGATTCTTAGTGCAGTTCTTTTTGTGGAGCAGAAGATCTGATAATTCAAAGAATTCAGCGCAGCACCGGCCACAGACATGGGCATCCTTGCTCTTGGTGGGGCGACTTGGTTGACCCTTCTCTGTGTCCCCTATAAACATCAAAAGGTGCAGGGTTAAAACGAAGCCAGGACAGATTGTTAGCAATGACTTGAAAAGGAGAGAAAGGGTCATAAATGCTTTCTATCTGCAAAACTCCAAATGGAGCCCCTGACAGCTAGGCTGTGTTACCTGAGTTGCTGAGGGACTGCTATCCAGCTGGCATCTTGAATAGTTATGGCCTTCAGACAATTCATCAAAATATAAAATACCATGAAAGGAGGACATTGGTACATAATGAAATTCCATAGTGAAGTATTGATTTCCAATATTTTATACACTGATTGTCTACTTGCCGGGAGAGGGTCCCTCAAGCAGGCTGAGGACTTATTAGGCTCTTGAGTTTCTGTCAACCTTATTCATTCTCAACTGATGCAAAGACATCTGTGACAGTTTGTTCTGTCACTAAACTAATTTGTAGTCATTCAAGTTCCAATCAGTTGTTGACAAGGGGGAAAAATGCATAACACCTAGCTGGGGACTGACTCCAGAATCACCTCAAGCCCCTGCCTGGAACCTGAGCCCAGGCTGAGTAATCACAAGCACAGTTCAGTGACATCACTAACAGACCCGTTTTTTGACTTCAAAAGAGAAAGCAAAACACACACACACACACACACACACACACACACACACACACACACACACAGAGGAACATAATCTCTCATAGGCTTGTCTGGACCTATGTATCACTCCCCAACACATTCATTTTTCAAATTCAGGAATGAACCCTGGCGATCAATCTCCTAGCCAGAGAATATATGCTATTGTGCCCCAAGTGGCACTCTTCTAAATCCCTCCTCAAAAGTGGTCTTTCTGTCTATAAAAACTGCCGTGGCATCTCCAGTCTGCTCCACACTAACCGAAGAAGAATGTGGTGGGAAGCGCTCCCATCCTTAAGGAATCATGCTTGAAAGAGAGTTTGCCAAGTTTTGCCTGAATGTCTTTAAAAAAACAAAAACAAAAAACCTCTGTTTCTTATTGTTATCAATTGTTAAACAGAGCATATCAAACCCTTTCATATATTTGATATATATATATGCCTAGATTTCTTGTTTGTCTTCACTGGTTGCTCAGATGTCTTCTCACTAAGATCCATTTGTAAATTAAACACCAAAATCTCCAACTCCAAGCTAACATCCTATTCAAAGACAGGATGGCGTCCCCTTGTTTGCTCAGCATGGGGAACACCAACTTCTGTTGTACAAATGGTGTGTGGTCATCTCCGAAGGCTGTGAAAAAAACTGTTTAATTCAAGGATTACCTCCCTGCATGCTTTTCTACAAAGCTGAATCAGATAATAGGTAGTTTCCATGACTTCCAAATTGAATCTTCTAGAAAACTTGCAAGAGGAAAAAAAAGTAATTGCAGATATGAATGCATGTAAAATCAAAATGTTGCTCACCCCCCCCACCCCCTCCCAGTCAACTCAAAAGAGCCAGAGGTTACCTTTTTGGATTAAGCATCTAACAAGCTTGAAGAGTTTTGCATTTCAGAAAATACAATTAACACCTAAACAGTCACTTGTGAAAATTCCTTAACCCTATCTGCCTGGAGTGATGCGGAAGTCCATTAGGGCCCCTGGTAAAGTATGCCGAACGTATGCACGCTCTCCTCACTGGGAGAGTTATTTTAGTAGCTAAGTTATACTTAATAAGCCAGCTTTCCTAATCCCCATCTTTAAATCTACACAGGGTTATAGTGCAAAATGCATTAACAACACCAAACAAATCACAGTTGTAGCAGAAAATACCGATAATGATCCAGTTTTAATTTAATGTTTAATCATCCTAATTGGCACCAGATTCCCATGCACACTGAAGGTGCTGTTTTAAGCACTTTCTGTCTCTCCTCTTGCTTTGAAATAATACAAACAAAATATTAAATGAAATTTGCTAAAGTTACACTGCTTCACTTGGGACAAAAATGATGTGACAAAAATTCTGTTTAAAGCTTCGTATTTTGACAACTGATTTTAAATGATGCATCCATTTCAGATGCTTATTTTAAACTGGAAATGCAATTCCTAATATATTCAACAGAAATGTTATTTCTTTCTCTTTGCACATTTCCATATGTAATGGTTATGTTTCCATCTACTTTTACAGCCAATTATGAAGGAACAAAAGCTATTCTGTTTGTTCACACATTTTCAACAAAATGCATTAAAACTATTATGTCAGCATGTTCTATTAAGCTCTGCATTCAGTGGAAAATACTTTTCAACCAGCTCACATTTATCAAAACATAAAGCCACTTTAAAACACAGTTTTGCTTGGTCAGCTGGGCTTAGACAAATAATGACAGATTCAGAACTAAATAACCAGCAAGGGAAATCAGAAAACTGACTTCATCAATTGTACACATTACAATGTGGTTGCTTCAAATATTTAGCACATCTGTGCTCACGGTTAAAGGGCATTTTAATTCTTTATAACTTGCAAGCATCTGATATTCTCATACATATAGAAAAAATAAGAGGAGGTTACTTTGGAGGGCTTAATGGATTATTATCTCTCTGCACTGGGATTCTGCATTCGTGCGGCTTCAAGACTCACTGGAGAATTTTCAAGTTTTTCAACCTGAACATTTTTATATTTAGGATTATGCTAACTGGATAGAGAACAGAGATGCTTCAAAATAAATGCCTGCTTGCTTCAGAGAGAGCTCCTGTCTAAAAATTGCCCATATTTGACCTTTGATTTTCATAATTTAGTAAGCTGACATTCGATCTCACTGTTCAATCAACTAATTTAATTTCCTGATGTTTATGAACATGTTGCCCCCACCCCCAAAATTGTGGTATCTCTTTTGACTCGCTTCCGAAGCAGGTGCTGCTGCACTCTAAAATGCCTAACTTTAAACCCATCTGCATTGTGAACACAATTCCAGCGAAGCAGCTTAAAGAGAAAGAAGACAGGCCAGGAAACCAGCATGAACCTTCAGCCCCAACTGCTAAAAGGAATACTTTAAGTTGCAATTAGATAACAGGCAGGCAGGCAGGCATGCGTGTGCACACACACACACACACACACACACACACACACACACACACACACGCCTCTGTTCTAATCCATTTTTTTCTCATCCTATCCTCTGTTATCTTGTATCTCTCAATAATCTGTTAGACAGGATAGCAACTGGTGACCTCATTATAGTAACTACAGTTAGTTGCCTTGTTTCCCCTATTGTGGTGAAAATCGCATTCCGGATCCTTTTCGAAGGATTTTGCATTCACATTAATTTTGTAATTCCAGTCAGGTAGGAACATTTACGAAGCAAGAGCTTTTTTTTTTCTCAGCAAACAGAAAAAGATGCTTAGTATTTCTGTTCTTCTTTTGGAGGAAGGAGGTGTGTACCAAATTGTTACCAAATCGACACTGAAACTCCAGATGTTTAAGCTCTTGGTGAGCTATTTAGGTATCCAATTCAAATTTGTCACTTTTTTCATCATCTGAACCAAACACAGCAGACTCGGAAGGACAAAATTGAAGTGTTGTAGCCTATCTGTCTACTCAGAAAACAAAAATAAAACTATGCCTCGTACAGAAAGGTTTAGCCAAGCAGGAAAGGAAGAAAAGGAAAACAAAACAAAACAAAAAAACTAGAAACCAACCACCAGGCTCTACCAGATTTAGTTTTGTTTTTTGGAGCTCTTTAGAAAGGCCCTCCACTCTACTTCCCATTACCTTAAGACCACATTAGCATTTCTTAACAGAATTCAAACAGTGGTGGAGTTGGGGCCCCTAATTTTAACAGGCTGTTCCTTCCCATGGACCTACTTGCAAAGGTGATCACAAACATATTTGATTGAGTGATTCTATATATTTTTTTATTTTTTTTAAAGACAGAATCTGAATGTCCAACTTAAGGTTCCAGAAAAACTGTAAACACAACATACGCTGTGAATATTTTCAGTAATGTCTGAAGTTTCCTTTATGCAGTATGCAACCAAATGACCAACTCACTGGTCTCCTTCAAGTTTACAGTGCCAGCCCTGATTCTGTGAAAGGATACAGGAGAAATCTCTGAAAAAATAACGTGGACAAGATACTCCATTGAAAGCACTGCTCCCGGCCCACCTCTTGCTCACAATAAATAAAAGGGGAAAATGTCTTCCCCACGGATGAATCAAACTGAACACTAGATGGGGTCCCAACTGCAAGCGTTTGTTCAAAAACTGCTTTGTGGCTTTCCTATTCCAGTGACGCGTAAAAGAGAGACTCCTTAAGGCGAGATCTAAACGCTCACTACACAAACATTGGCGAAGTCACAAGAAACTAAATCCCGCTGTTGGAGGGTGAGGCTCGGCTATGGGAACTACCTGTCAATCTTCCCCTCTGGGGGTCTGGCATCTGGGGGTGGCAGGGGAATAAGGTTAGGAAAAGAAGCCAAGCTGATAAGGAGAAACTAAAATAAACTACTAACTTCCTGCTAAGTGACTAGCAAGACCCAAATTGGGGGTCACTGGGAAGACACTGAGGGACATATTATGATCTGGACCTTGTCACCTCTGCATGGGAGGAGGCCGGCCAAGGTTAGAACAGCTCTACGGGCACACACACACACACACACACACACACACACACACACACACACACACACACACGGGTTTTCTAAACCCTGGCACAAACTTTTTTTCTTTTTTTGGGGGGAGGGGTGTCAAGTCTTAGGTTAATAGTCTCTTCTCTCTCCTCTAAGAGTATTTTGGAACACAGGCTTTCCGCACCAGGGACTGTGTTAGAAAAGCCATGTTTAAACTGTAGAAGAATTTCGATTTTTCTGGTTCCTACACACTGAGCTTGGCTAAGTTCGGAAACCTGGAACCTGTCTGAGTCCCTTCCCCCACCGCCCTAAAGATTCTCAACCAGAAAAAGGTGGGCTTTTGCCTTCTGAAGGAGACTGTTGGTAAAAGACAACTTGAAGCCTCCAAACGTGGAGAAAAGAAAGAGCTTCCCAAAGAGCACCCTATAATTTGGTAACTTGTGCCCATGAGCCATTCCAGAAACTGGATGTAAACTACACCACCAAATGCTCCATACCAAAAAGCCACCTTCACACATTTTATCTCCTGCCTGATCCGGCTTTGCTGTGTGTTTGTTTTCAACATTTTAGAGAGGATCTGCAGCCTGAAGCAAATCTCAAAACAAAATAAAACAAAAAAGCAGTTCACTTTTTATCATCCAGAATCTTCCATTTCCACCAAACTTAAAATAGGCTTCATTAAACACGAATTCTTTCCAACTGCCTTATCTTGCAGGTGTCAGTTTTTTTTTTTTTTTTTTAAAGCAATTCATTATAGTTCTCCCTAACCTTTTGGGCCCAGAAATCAATGTGTGGCCATTAAGCTGCTTACAATGAGTAAATTACTTTGGTAAATAATACAATTTCTTTATTAATATGAGTAAGAGGGGCTTTCAGGATACTTCTTAAGAGAGTCAATGTTTTATCTCCAATTTCTGATGCTTTAATTTTCTTCTAATATTATCCTTTCCTTAAAAAAAGCTGAGCAATAAAATATTTAAACGAATCAAGTCAGAATGGGTCTCCCAAGTAGCTGCAAGAATATTGAAATCATCACCAAAAGGAGTGAACACACACACACACACACACACACACACACACCCTGGAAATCCAAACTCACAGAAAAGTAACCACATTTTAAATCATTAGATTCACACATTCTCTTTTCCAAGAATTATCTATCTTGGTAAATAATCTTTCCAAAGCCAGTTATCTTTCTACAAGTAACTGAAGACTTGTTGAATATCTTTTAAGATATGAATTCTACTTACTATAATCCTGGTTTCATAAGAAACAGAAAAAAAAAAAAAACCAAGTAGAATAAACTATCAACGTTCTAAGATCAACTAAATAACCCTTAAAAATGAAAAATAAAAACACACAAAACCCCAAAACTTCGAATAAAGCTGTTGGAATGGCAGCTTAGCACGGCATGGCTTTCCTTGTAAGACTCAAACACAACATACACTACACACACATGAAGTAGGACACACAACCTTAGAGGGGAATGGTTGCCTCAGAGCCACAGTGGTTGGGTCTGCAAACTTTTCTAGCTTTTGTTCTGGGTAGAAGTCAGACAGTTCTGAGGGAGAAGGGCATAAACCCGTTGCACTTTGGTAATATCTGCTATTTCTTTTGCTACAGCAAGACCCTCTTGTGATAGAAGAAAAAGTAAGGCTGGCATTTGAGTAGGGGACTGCTTCCAAAGTAAAAATATCAAATGTCTGGGCAGCACCTTCTCAAGTGCATGCTCTATGTAGGTGAGTGGATTGAGACTGTTGGACTCTGTGCAGAAAAGCTGACTTTTTAAAGCAAAGCTGAGCTATGTCATGAACTTTCATTTCTATCTATCTCACAACTGTTCCTGAATGAAGAGAACGGGGTATGGGAGGCCCTCCTGACCGTCAGCTGGTGGGAAGGGTTCTTGTGTAGGAGTACCATTACAGCACACTAAATCCTGTAACCCTGTTACAAAACCTACCCTCTAGGCAACTTCTTCCAGACTTACTGTTCAACCATGTAAAAACAGTCATAACCTAAAACTATTACTACTGAAGAAGAGGAGGGAGTGAGAAAAGGGCCTGGGTGGGGTGTTTCCTAGGGTGCTCAGAAGAATCACTGCTTTGTGGACAATGAACTAGCTTTTAGGAAGAAAAAAGGAGAAATTAAGTGAAAAAGAAGAAAGAGAAAGAAAGGAAACTTGACTCAGTTCCTTAATTAACTTACCTCAAAGCTCAAATAAACTAAAAAAAATTGTACTAATAAATAATAATAGTAAGAGGTAGTGAACTCCTTTAATGCTATCGCTTTATGAGAAGCCTTAACTATTAAAAATTCCAGATCCAGACTCAAAGCGGAGAACTAGCAAGCATCATTTCTTCGGAAGCCCGATGTGGTGGTGGTTGTTTTTGAAAATTTTGCGTGGAAAATGTAAACAATCAGTACAAATTTACAAAATAAAAAAACCCCTCTCTCCTCCCTAGTTGGGTTTTTCCGTATGCAAATTGTTAACTTTAACAGTATTCCAGTGCAAAAAAAAAAAAAAAAGCCTCCTCAGAAACTTTGAGAAAGATTGGTGTGGGGGCGGCAGGAGGCCTAAGAAACTAGCTGAGAAACCACACAAAAATAGTCCGAGTGGTCGCTGCGGCCTTGGTTAATCTCATCTGGTTTACCCTCGAACCGGTTCTTTTGGGGTGGGAAGCCGGTGTGTGTTTCAGGGATCTTTCCGAAGAACCGAGAGAAGCAGACACTGATATGGCTTCGAGCTTCAAAAAGTGCTGGGCAAACAGCTGTCTTAATGGGTCTTTGGTCTCCCGAAAAATGTCCAGGTATCTCACGCCAGGACTGCCCTCTCCCAACAGCGGGGAGGAAGGAAGCGCCGGACCCTTCTCGCTGGGGCTCTGCCTGCGCGTCCCTGCACCCAGAGTTGCTCAGTCAGGCCTCTGGGGAAGGAGTCTGCCATGTGGGGCTCAGCCGTCCGCAAAGCCGAGTGGGCAGAGGCGCGGATCCCAGGTCACGCTTCGGAACTCTGCTGGGGTGTAGCTCCCACCTCCACACCCTGCAACGCCTCCCGGGATTGAGGATCCCGAGGGGCAGCAGTAAGCCGTGGACCCACGCAGCAGAGTCGGGCACTGCGCCGGGTGACCGGGGAAGCGGGCGGAGGCTCCGGCCTGGGAGCTCGGAAACTCTGCCCTGAAACAGCTCAGGTCACGCTGGGGTCGGAGGGGTCTTCCCTCCGTAGCCCCGGTTCCCTGCACGGGTGTCTCCTACTCTAGGCCATAGTTCCCGCACACAAACTTTTCCCGACTTGCCCATTCCTTTCAGGACCCTGCCTTCGTCATCTGCTCGCTTCAGGGGTCTGGTGGGCTAACCCCCAGACCCGAGAGAGTGTCCAACGAACGACCGTTTCCAGGACCGGTCTGGAAGGATGGGACTCCTCAATAGGTGGGGAGCACACACCCAAGCCCGAATTTGAGGGATTCTGAGTGCAAATGTTGGGAGAAACCGTGCAGGGGCTAAACTTGGAAAGCCGGACCGCGACACTTCCCGGTCCCAAAGCCCAGTCTCCAGAGCCACCGGCAGCACACTCTGGCCGCGACCCCAGCATGCCACTCCTCTATCCCAGTCCCCACTTCTCACAGGTCGAAACCCTCAAAGGCTCCACATTTCGCTCGCTAGCCGAGTGGGAACGAGAGATGGGGAGGGGGTGCAGCGAGCTCCCCACGCGCTCGGCGTCCAGCCACCCGCACGAAGTAAACTTCTTTAACGCTGGCGGCGGCGATGGGCTGAGAGGCCCAGGCGACAGAGGCCCAGCCCAGGGGGACCCGGGTGCCGTGAGGGGAGCACGAGGGACCTCGCGTGGGCAGCCACGGCCGACCTCTGCCCGCGCAATCGCCCCTGGGGCGACCGGGTTGTGGCCCGGGCTCCTCGGACCGGCGGGGCGGAGGGGAGAGGCCGGTCGACCCTGCTCCGCCCAGCCGAGGACACGGAACTCCGGAAAGCTCCAGCCGGGATGGGCTGGCTCTCCCGGGGCAGGGGGAAACCCGGCCCGGCAAATTGAAATCGAGGAAGCATGAAATAAAATCAGACGCGCCGAGTGCAGAAGGCGAGAGCGGCGGTGGGCGCGGGGCCCGCCGCGTGTGCGTGGGTCCGAGTGTGCGTGTGAGTGCGTGTGTCTGTGTGTCCGCGGCGCGGGCCGGAGCACTCACCATCTCGCCGGGGGAGCGAGGCCACTTCGGGGTCGGATTGGAAATGTTGAGGCTTCGCTTGCTTCCTCCGCGACATGCTGGCTCAAACATCAGCTGGGGCAGAATAAAAAATTACTAAAAAAAATCTTCTCAAAATTACGGAAATCGAGCGGCGGCGGCGGCGGCTCCCCCCGCCCGCCGGCCCGCCCGCCCCCTCCCCGGCTCCCCGGCCCCGGGCACAGCGCGCATGTGTCCTGCTATAATTATGATTATCAATAATGCATTGCGATTAATCATAGAGGGGCTCTTTGAAAGGCGATTGGCACCGGGCCAGCGCTATTCAAACCCGCTCGCCTTAATCAATTAGTTCGTGATTTGCTGCAGACCCCTGTCTCTCCGCGCGCTGGCCCAATAAGCCGGCCGCGGGGCTGGCTCTGCGCGCCGCGCCGCCCGACTCTGGGTTAACCCTCTTGGCGACCGCCCGGGACTCCACGGCCCGGCCGCCGGGGGCCTGCCTCCTCGCCACTGCGCGCCCGGCGCCCCGGCCGGCGCCCCCCGCTCGTTCCCCTCCCCCCTCCCCCGCCCTCCATCCCGGGCTGGGCCGACCCGAATTAGCATGCCCGCCCCGGAGCCTAGCGGAGCAGGGCCGCGGGGGGGTGGGGCTGGCGGCGGGGGCTGGGGATCCAGGCTGCGGGCGCGCGGCGAACTTCCCAACTCCCGCGCTGCGTGCCGGCCCGCGGGGGGAGGGAGTCCCGTGGCGGGATTGGGGGTGGGGAGGGCGTCCCGTTTCGTGAGTGTTCCTTCGTTTCTTTAAGAGCTACCAGAAAGCAGCCCACCCCCACCCTCGTAAAAAAAAAAAAAAAAAAAAAAAAAAAAAGCGAGTGGGGAAGAGCCAGCCCCACGCCGGTCCGCCTCCCGCCCGCTGCCGGGCCTCCCTCCCGCCTGCCCGCCGCCTGGCTCGGAGATCCTTCGCCCAGAGTTCTCCATTCCCAGGATCCCGGGCTCGCGGGGGTGCGGAGAAGAGGACCCAGGAAAGGTTTGGGAACGTGATGGGTTTGGGGCCTGGGGGGGAGGGGCAGTTTTCTCGCCACCCCATCCTCTCCCTGCCTGGGAGCTGCGCTCCTCCAGCCTCTGGCTGGCTCCTTAGCTCCCTTTCTCTACCTCGGACATTCCCGGGACAATTAGGGCTGAAGTTTTCGGGAGAAGCGCCCCGAGCCCGTGGGATAAGGGGGCGGCTCGGCTCCGCCCAGGACCCCTCCCGAACCTCCCCCCGGCCGCCCCGGTTGGCTGCAGGGCGCGTCACTCCGCGGGGAGGCGGCGGCCACCGTGGCGCCGCTAAGCCCCGGGCGGGTGGAGAGCACGGACCTGCCTGGGCTCCGAGTTCAGCTTCGGCGGGAGGGAGGGGAGGGGCGCCGCTAATCCTGTGCTAGGCTGCGTGCCCCCGGCCTGGGAAGCCGGACCCTAGGCACCGCCTCTACCCGGGACCCCATTACTCCCTACCCTAGCCGCCTCGTCTGACGAGGTGGCTTCCCTGAGCCATGAGTGAGTGAGAAGGGAGGGGGTCCTGTCCGCTGCCCCCTAGCTACGCCGCAGCTCGCCTTCACTTTTTTTTTCTGACACTTGCCACGCGCGGCGCCCAAACTTTTCGCTCTATCTCCATCTCCCAGAGCTGGGTAACAGCCTCCCTTACCCGCGCACGGGACCCCGGAATCCGGGCCCTGCACTCCCTCTTCCGGGCTGAGGCACCCGCGAATCTGAGGCTTGGTCCTCGGCTTAGCCTAGATCTCCTCCCGCCTCGGGGTTTCCGCTCGCCGAGGTTCCCGAAGTCCTGCGCTCGAAGGACTAAACTAACTAAACTTCGGCTGAGTAATGGGGGTGGAGGCGGGGGAGGGGTGCAGATACACAATCCTTGCCCTATCTCGCGATCGGGAGAGGAGAGGGCTCATAAGGACGCCCCAATTCTGGAGCGCCTTTGAGTCTGGATCGTGCCACAGTCGGCTCGCGCGAAGTGGGCACTAGCCTTCGCAGCAGAGCCTCAGAATTCAGGACCCATATCGCATTCTCTTAAATGGCCTTTTTTTCTTCTCCGATTTTTTTTTCTTTTTCCCTTAATCTTTTGTGTGCTAGTTGAAAGTATCTTTTCCATCTGCTGACTTTATTCTTTCTTGGTATAACTTCTCCCTTCTTTCATTCTCCCTGTTCACTCTTCCTACCTTTTCTTAGTTTTGCCCTTGCTCGCCCACCCCTCGCGCGTCTCCCTGGTCTCCCGCTATCCCCTCGCACCTCGCTCTTTCCCTCTCCCCAGGTTCTGTTGGGTACTGTAGATTTTGATAAAAAGACAAACGAAGCTATCAGTGAGCCTGATGTTGAAGAATGAAGATAATAATGTTTCCATAGGTGGTGTTTCAAATGCCATTATTTCTCACTGAATATTTAAAGAGATCCCTCGGCAAAGATGGATTTGCGCGCTCCTGGGGTGCGAGCCGCTCGCTTGCCCCAAACCCCCGGGAACGTGATGAGACCTGAGCATTTTTAAATCTAGCACTCTCCCCCACCCCGCAAATCTGCGCACTTGAAAACACTCGAATGCGCACCCTTCGGGGTGGCACCGACGCTTCCAGGCGCACTGGAGCCTTTCTTCCCCGAATCTGCCGGTGTTTGGAGCAGTCGTGAACAGTCGGTAACACTCTTGGCTTCTTGAAAGTCCCTACCTCCGGGCAGTCTAGTGGCCAGAAACCCAGTGGAGCTGGCGGTCCCACAAACCCTTCTCACGGTGTGCTTCTAGGGAAGCTCGGGGGAGAAGCTTCACACGTGCTCGCTGTCGGCTCTATGTGTGATTAAGGGTGGGGAGAATCTCTCCCCCGCCCAATACAACAAACGAACGAAAACGCAAAAACTCCTTCGCGCCGTTTAATTAAAAATGGGCGAGTAGAGACGGATTAATTGGTGGTATCTAAACTTTGATAACTTTTTTCGTTCTTTTGAGTCCTCGACGACGTAGAGGCGGGCGCCTGGCCCTGCGAGCGGCATCCCCCGCTAATTTCTTGTTTGTTTTCTTTCCCTTTGGCCCGGAGAGAGATGAGGGGAGGTGGAGGAGGGGGATGGGAGGAAGGGGACGGTTGGAATGGCCGGGAGAGGAGAATTGGTCTTTATTGTTGGTGGCGATACATCAATTACAGGCCATTGTCTCGCGCCCAAGTTATGCGGTTCGCTGGTGCGGTCGCTGAAGTGTCAGCAAGCTGGCAAGGCACCGCGTGCCGCGGAGCAAAGACATAATTAAATCAATAAAAAATGGACATAGAGTGGGGGTGAATTTTTATTTTTGAACGGGTCGAGAAAGCGGAGGCCAGTGAGGTGCCACAGCTGGGGTCCCTCCGACCGCTCAGCACACCTCCAGGCCAGAACACTCCATGGGGTCGCGCCCTCCCAACCATGGATGGGGGGCTGCTCCTGAGAAATAAGGCGAAGAGCTTGTGGCTTGCAGGTTCCTCAGAAAGGCCTGGTATTTGGGGACAGATACCTAATAGGGAATGGGGGTGGCCCGAAGTGAAGTGACAGCTGCGCCGGGGTCGCGACCTCTGGGACCAAGACGAAACGCACCCTCGGGAGGCTCTTAGCAGTTGTGCAAACTGCCTTTGGGGGGCGGGGGTCTCTGTTCCTTCCACACTATCACCTCAGTTTCCCGATGTCTAGTTTGTCCTCGGTGAGTTGGCTGGCCCGAGGGCCGTGGCCTAAGGCCGCTGCCCCGGCATAGTTCTCAAGGAAGGGGTTTCAGTGCCTCTTTGTTCAAGCTCCAGTTTTAGGAAGGGGTGGTGGCATGAAGGCCTTCCATTTTGAGGCCTGTTTCTTCAGCCCGTAAAGTTTTCTAATTATGGCCCAGTCTGACCCCGGTGTGGGATGGGACCTGGATTGAGGCCTTGTGTGAGTCCCCGACTCTCTTCCGGGTTCCATCGGTGCAGGTTGAGCACCCTACTCCAGACGTGGAGATGGTCCCTAAGCGCGCTGCCTATGCCCCAGCTTCCGAAATCTCCAGCCCAAGGCCCCAGGCCGGGACTACAAGGGCAGTAGAGGAGGTTTCGTTTTCCTGCGCCGGGCAAAAAGCGGCAAAAAGGCGGCAGCGGCGCCCTGGGGGCGGGGAGCAGGCACGTCGATGGTATCAACATTATTGATGGGGAAACGTTCAGGGCAGGAGCTGGGAGATCAGGTTCCCGGTCCCTCCCCTCCCCAGAGGTGGGTGGGACCAAGTAGGTGGTGAGTTTGGTGTGTGTGTGTGTGTGTGTGTGTGTGTGTGTGTGTGTGTGTGTGTGTGTGTGTTTGGGGATAGGGCGCCTGGATGCACCACCATTAACCACCTGGGGTTTATTTGTGTTTTTCTTGCCTAGATGCCTGCCGGGTGTAGGTGGGAGGAACAGGGAAGAAAGATTGGGGTGGCTTGTTCTCCTGCCCTTAAGGGTTCTTTTCGGAACTTAGGGGGTGGCGGTGGTGATGACATAAAACAAGACAAATTTGGAAAGCGTTCCATAGGTTCGGCCTTTTCCCAAGCTTTGGGACTCCGCTTTCCTGGGAATTTCACAGACTGTTTTCTTAAGCGAACTGCTGTACTTCAAATCCTAACCTCCCATCGGATCTTGGCAGCAGCTTCGAACCCGAGGCCTTGGAGAGCGAACTGTGTGCTATGTCCAGCAGGGGACTCCTGGAGAAGTGGAGAAGAGAACAGATGGGGGGGGGCGGGGGGAGCAGGGGAACGGACCGCTGTCCACCTGCAAGGACATCTCTAGTCCCATGTTCCCGCAGCGCGAAGACAGGGTGCCCAGGTGCTGGCTCTGGGAGGGAATTCAGTCGCACGCAGCGGAGCAGAGGCAGGATTCCATCCGGGCAGTGGATCCCTTACTACTAGTGCGTGGCAAACTTCATCTTCCTCCCCTTGCAGGGCTATTTTCATACCGGCATTTAAAAACGGAATGGGCAGGGGACCGCAAATGCTCCTTCGGGTTGCGTTTAAGTTCTCCGTGCCCCGCATGCAACAGTGCCTCACTCACTAAGGGTTGGGTGCCTGGGTATAAAATTCCTCCCGAAGGAAATGTCCCGAGGCAGAGAAAGTGCAAAAGACTAATCGAATTTATAAAAAGAAAACCTTTGCTTCCTTTTAGTTAAATCCTTTTGCGGTTTTCTGAGCGAGAAAAAAAAAAAATTACTACCAAGCAATAGCGTGTGGCTAATTCTTGGAATGAGTAACCAAGACGTTTAGAAAGCCCAGCGGGGTGCACAGGTTCCCTGAAGCGCAAGAAGTAGGTCCCCTGGATCCAGCGAAGAGTGATTGGGTCTCATTAAGTGCCTTCAGTTGAGATTGACAGTGAGGTCTCGAGGGCCCCCGGTCTGGTGTGGGTGTGCGTGTATTTGGGGATGACCGGGAACCTGCCAGGGAACAGTAAAGAATATCGTCTCCAACCGCGGGCGCCCAGACGTGGACGAAGCAAACCTCCTTGAGCAACATTTTTTTTTTTTTCTTCAATTATACCGTCACCCACCCCCCACCCCCACCTCCACCATCAAAACTTTCTAAACAACCGGTAAAACGTTTTCAAAGATGTTGGCTTTATAAAGAGGCTCTGTGCCTTGAAAACTTGTCCGGTGAGGGGCTTTTCCCCAACTAATTTTCATGGGGGGCGAAGAACCTTTTGGTTTCATTTCAGGGCTCGTCTTGTCGGGAGGGCCTGCTTGTCACTCACATGGATGGTGACTTGCAAATGCCACACGAGTCAGCTGAGCCCTGTCTTTCACAGGGAATGCTTTGCTGGGTTCCTCTCTATTTTCAAGGGAGGGTTTTTCTCGTAAGGAGGGGGGGGGGAAACCTGTCTTGACCCTGGATGCTAGCTTGACTCAGTCATAGCTTTGCAAACTCTCCTTCAGGTCCAATCTGGCTGGCAGCCTCTTCAGACCTGCACCCTTAATTAGTGCTACAGCCGCAGCAACAACCCGCTTTTCCTCAACTTGACATTCAGTTTGAAATGCAATAGGGAATTTGAGAAACGTACATTTCTCAACTCCAAACCCGCACCGCCTTGCTTTCTCTCAGGATAGAATTCTGAAATCATCCAAGTTCTCAAGGCAATGTAAAGAAGGAGCTCTTGTCTTTTCCCTTCACACAACTTGTCATTCTGGTCTCTGCCTGTCTTTAAAATTTCCCTAACTTGCCCTAGACTGTTTGGCATATTTTGTATTAAAATACAATCCCAAGATCGCCCCTTGAACATTGCTAGTCTGTAACGTGTCTAACCTTTAGATTCTGCAAAGATTTGCATAGGTCTGGCTCCAGCTTTAGCTTGGGCTGTGCTGCATGCTCAGAACCAAACATCAACACTGACAGGGGATGGTTTCTTTTGCGCCCGAGGTACGTGATTTCAGGGGGGCTGGATGGATTCCGTGTTTTCCAGGTTTGCTTTCATTTTTTTTTTTCTTTCCACCTTGGGCCTCACAACACCTTCAGTCTGGGAAAAGCATACTGAACCAATCAGCACCCACGATCTCAGCTCTCCCTCCCAATCTTTCTTCGGCTCATCTCAGATGTTTGCAGGGCAGCCTTTTTGCATGTGTGGTGTTTAGGTGTTGAGAGTGTGGAGTCAGAGCTGGCTATTCAGGTCTCACGTTTTCGATGTGTCATTTAACAGTCACCAGGGAAGATAGCCCTAGGCTTGGTTTGTGTTCATATCTTGGCTAACCTCGCTTAAATTAATATCATGACCCTCTGTTCCTTGCTTTTGTTAAGTATGCAGTAGAGAAGCGGGATAATCCTAGCCAGTGTCTAGCAAGGAGCCAGTTTTGCCTCCTGTAAGCAAATCTGCCTCCATGAATTCCTTCGTTTGCTAAATGGAGATAATAATAGTCCTCATTCCATAGGGTTCCGGGGTGGTAAATGTATGAAGATTTTAGGATGATGGCTGGCGTGTAATTTCAGTGCAACTGTTAGCTATTATTGTCCTTGACCTCACAGGTTTGCTGTGGGGATCAAATCATATGATGTGGTCAGAATATTCCCACTTCATCTGTCCGTCCATCCTTCCATCCATCCATCCATCCATCCATCCATCCATCCATCCATCCATCCATCCATCCATCCATGTATTCATTCACTTCATAGAGAGAAGTGTTGGGTGGGCATGGGGGATGCCACTGGGGAAGACTGGCGTTCATTTCCTTGCTTATAGTAATAAATCAGAAGGATTGTTACTTTGACAGTGCTATTGCCTGGCTCAGTGTTAAGGGCGGAGGGAACAGTGTGGTGGCGAGATGTGGAAACATGCTTATCTAGGAAGCTTTTGCCAATCTAATAAAGAAACCGGAGGTTAGAGGAGGCTGTCCCCGAGCCACGCTGACTTACCCAGGTGGAGGCAGATCTTCTTCATGCTTCTGGGAGGCTGTGAGCGCTGTAGGCACAGGAGTAGCTAGCTGCTCAGGTGCCAGGCTGTGCTTTCTTCTGGGTCTCTTGATTTGGCTTTGTTGTATGGAGTCCCCTGAGTCGTGTACAGAGCAGAGCAAACAGGACAATAAGAGATGCAGAGCTTCCTTGGGCCCTAGATGGTATCAACCAGTTATGGTGTCCTAGGCCTTGCCTCTCTGCCCTCCTTCCCCCTCTCCATTTTGTCAAATTATGAACATTCACCTTGGCCATGCCAACAGAGCATCCTTCCTGTTGCCTGCCTTGCCCTCTGAGTAGCTGCCTTTTGGTATAGACTCAGACCCTCCAATAGCTGCTGCTCCTTCTGTTATTGGGATTATAGCCATGTTGTGGCTCAATGTAATTGAACACCTACCGGCAGCGTGCAAAGTGCCCTTGTGAACTCACTCCCTGTGCAGTGAGATTAAAATGCTTTTTATGGCTGGAACCTGGAAAAGGAATCCAGTGTGTGCAGCCGTACCTGCTAACATAGAGTTGCTTCTATGGCAGGTGTGCACACTGCTTGTGACGCCGGCTTCCTTAAGAGATGCCTGGCTGCGAATGTCCTTAAGAAGCTCCCAGACATCAGCTAGTGGAGGGTGAGGCTTACCTCCCACCCCCCACCCCCCACCCTGTGACGGAGAGACAGATAACATTTAATCTGTCACTTGATGTCCTTCTACTCAAAAATCGTGTTGGGGGCTTCGGGGGTCTTTTATTTAGAGGCTCTCAGAAGCTTGGCAGTATGTAGATTCTCTGTGAGTGTCTCTCTGGTTCATGTGGCTAAGCTGGGGAGTTAAACATGATCTAGCATTTCTGATGATCTGTGGGCACGTTGTATCGGCGGGAGGGCACTGACATCTCTTGCTTTGCATACCATAAGCTTCCAGGTCTCGGTGGCTCTGTCCATCTGGACTGCTGACCTGGTATAGGAAAGCACTCCAGTGTTGGTGGGTGGCCCTCTGAACATCTTCATTACTTTGGGGAATGCAGGGATTTTCAGAAGCGGAAGGTTTTTGTAAGTTAAGAAAACACAAGTCTCCAGTGACCCCTCACCTGCTCATCCGTTCATCCCTTTACTCACAAATCCATGGAAGTGACATGGACTGAGCAGCTTAACATGCCAGTGGTGATTTTAAGCATGCAAAATGTAATAATGGTGACCAGGACAGAAAAATATTATGTTTAGTAAAAACAAAACCAAGCACTAAAAGGATACATACTGTATAATTTCACTTACATAAAATTCGAGAAATTCAAACTGATCCATGTGCCAGAAAGTAAGTGATGGGTAAGGTGATTGCATGAGGAAGAGGAGGGGGTTGGTAAAGGGGATGAGGAAACTTTTGGGAGTGTTAGAAATGCTTGTGAACTTGAGTGGAGCCATAGCCAGCTGTGTCCTAAGACTGATGTTGCTATTCACTTTAAGTGGGTGCTTGGCAGTGCACATTAATTGTGTTAATAAAATGGCAAGTGTAGGGCCTGTGAGATGTCTCAGCTAAGCCAGTTAGAGGACTTGCCACAAGGCTGACAAACTTTCAATCCCTAGAGCCTATGTAAAGGTGAGAGAAAGGAACCAACTCTAAGTCCTCTTCTTCTTCCACACACACCTCACAGCGGGCACACTCTATGTGCATGCACACACACTGATAACAATCAAATTGAAATTTTTCATTGAACAATTATAGGAAATGGCTATGGTATATTAAGGATTTAACATTGCAAGTGCCATGTTTAAGCACTTGAAGGCTGTCTGGGGCTTGTCACATTTGGCTTGAGGACAGCACAGCCAGTATGGAAGTGGGACTGGGTTGTCACCAAGCCACCTGTCTTGGTTCTGGAAGGAGCATAATGTTTTGCTCAGGTGTTGTTTTCTGGGGAGTATTGATGCTCCCTGCTGGTCTCACTAGAAACAAAAGACTCCTGAATGTCAAGAGCTCACGACTCTGACAACCAAACTTCATACTGCGGAAGGAAAAGGGTACAGCTTTCTGAGGCAGGGAGTCCAGAGAGAGCTTAGATCTGTGGCTAGACACTCTGAGTCCCTGGCATGTGGCACACTGACCACATGGTTGTGTTGGCATGCAATCCCCAGTTGTGGTGAAGGTGAAGGATCATCTTTGGTGGAAGACCAGTAAGTTTCTTTTCTCCCACAACCTGTCATGGACCAATATTTTCGCAAACATAATAAAATATATCACCATAAAAGTGAAATAGAAGCCGGGCGGTGGTGGCACACGCCTTTAATCCCAGCACTCGGGAGGCAGAGCCAGGTGGATCTCTGTGAGTTTGAGGCCAGCCTAGACTACCAAGTGAGTTCCAGGAAAGGCACAAAGCTACACAGAAAAACCTGTCTTGAAAAACCAAAAACAAAAACAAACAAACAAACAAAAAGGTGAACTAGAAAACAGTCACAAAATATAACCTCAAAGTTTCTTGTATTGTCTTCCTCTCACCAGAACCCATTGTGTATCACGGACTCTGTGATGGGCTGTGAGAAGTATCCATGGAGCAGAGAAGAGAGGGTGGCAGTGAGCTTTCTATGAGGAAGCAAACGCTGGGACACTTTCCTTAGATTCTTAGCTACCTACAATCACAGAGTCCAAGCTAACAGAGAACATTCTCATGGAACTGGGGAGTACACAGGTTCTACAGGAGGGTCAGGAAATCAGAGAAAACCTTTCCAGAGTTGGCCCCCAGAATAGCTCAAGAAGGTCCAGAATAAGCTCATGA